>NC_054824.1:129107422-129414684 GCF_018345385.1 Vulpes lagopus | reverse complement strand
ATTTTTAATTGGATTATTACAATAATATTTTTTGGTGTTGGGTTGTTCTTTGTTGTAAATTCTTTGTATATTTTGAAAATAAGTCCCTAATCAGATATATCCTTGCATGATATCCCATTCAGGGTTGCCTTTGTGTTTTATTGATGGTTTCCTTTGCTGTGCAGAAGCTTTTCTTTCTGGTATAAACATTCTTATTAAGAACCAGTGATCTCCTAGCTCTCAGAACATTGAAGGGATGCTTTATGTTCCCCCAAAAGTATCTATTCTATAAAGGCTATCTCCTTAGTAGCCTATGTTTCATTTTAAAATTGGATTCAAAGAAATATTCTAAAACCTTGTTGCCTTCTGAAAATCATCTAGACAAAACTCTCTCCCCTAATGACTTTCAAAACTCTATCATTACAGTGTTAGATCTCTCATAAGATAGCTCTTGATAGAAAATGCATTGTATTTTGTCAAATTCTTTTAGTTCCTGAATGATTTCTCTTTATAAACATTTAAAATTTTTGCAACTCTGTATACTAAAATGAAAATCTGTATGTCTAGAGTAGTTCCATGGGAAAATACATACAAATGAGTTTGTCGTTAAAAAGACATAAAACCCAGAATTATCATAAAGTGACATTTCCATGTTTTTTACCATGAAAAAGTTGGTGATGTCAATCTATTGGTTATTTTAGAATTTCTAATCAGGTACTAAGAAAATTAGATACGGTAATCAGTACCCTGACTCCACGTGTATCTTTCAAATCATTGAAATCACTTCAGTAACATCCCTCACACACAGAGAAAACAAAAGTGAGCAGGGAAGATCTGGGCAAGAGCTTGTAGGTGTAACAGTGATGCTGTGACCCATGTCGTGGCTGGCTTTGTGACCCAGCATTTCCTCAGTGCTGATAAACATGGATAGATTACATTGAAACTATGTGGGCTGTTTATTTAAAGCATATCACATGGAGAGTTTTTCATATAGATTAATGGTTACATTTAAAGAAATGGGACTCTTTCCCTATAATATTTAACAAGCTTGTTCTTTAATATGCGTAAAGATATTAAAACTTAAAGCAATTTTGTCCTGTACCCAGCTTCTTGTTCCCTATAAGAATTTGATCTTAGTAGTAGTCTTTCTAGTTCTGCTGCTGCTCCGATGGAAGCATGTGGGAAGATTCCTATACTATCATGAAGTTATTTATATAATAGATTGCTCTGTGCAACTCATGACACATCACAAAACATAAACCTCAACCACAGACGCCAGCTTTCTGATAATGCAAGTACCTGACCTAAAGGATCGGTCACATCACAAATTTCTGATTATAAGGATGAAAACTGTGAGGTATAAATCAAGATCACCCCAAAAGAATAGTCATTTTCAAGTCATTCACTTGTCAAGAAAAAGGGAAAAAGAAAGAAAAGAGGAAGAAAGCTGGCCCATGCTACATCGGAGCAGGATTATTTTTCATTCTCAGGGCTATCCAAATACAATTATGGAGGAAAATGAAAAAACAAACTTTAAACATAGCCAGTAGGAAAACAGTTTCTGATGGAGGTTGCCTCCCTGCTCTGAACTGGAGAGTCTTGACAGCAAATGCTTGCTGGGGATCATGACTAATAATTACAATTGAAAGGGTTAGTTAAGAATGACGGACCAACATCATGAAACAAATGAAAGATGACGAGGGTGAATTTTGAGCTCCAATTCTCTCCCATGCCAGGGAAGCGTTCAACACCCTCTCTGCCTCGGTGTGTCTGGGGCCTCCTCTTCTTGACCTGTCACATTCGTGGCCATTCACTTGTCATCTTCTGCATCTCATTGTTATCCTGTACTGATCCATGAAGAGCCAGAATAGGTTCTTTCTTAAATGTGTTGCTTTTAGCTGTTGCCGAGAACCCCACCCCTCCATTATTGCCTGCCACAGACAGGCTCACCTTTAACTATACTTCCCCAGCTGAAATGATATCTGTTACTAATTTCTGCACAAATCTGTGTCAGACAAAACCTTGGAGAAGGGTCTGTCTTCTTGCTCCACTTTACACTACTGTGAGTGTAAAACATTCTGACATTTTGGCAGAAAGACAACAACCTGTAAAAAGGGGGGGGGGAGGTGAACTACACTGTATAAATCATTGACTCTGTTATACTGTTAGATAATCCTTAGTGTTTCATATCTGCTCTAAGGGAATTAAACTTGAGATAACTAGGAGAAGTGTTATGAGGCAGCATTTATAGAATATAAACACTTTTAGGGGAATCCTTAGATATGATTTTGTCTATACTCATGACTTACAAAAATTAATACATACAGTAAGAAAATGTAAGAAAATATAAATTAAAATTGGTGAAACATTAGACAGAAGGAAAATAGAGTAAATTATGAAATGGACCAAAGAGTCAGTACAAAATACATTAATGAAGTCTTAAATATTTGCAAGTAATGACTATAAATCAGGCTCTGAGCTTTCTAGTGGCCCACACAAAGAAGCAACCATTGCAATAGTGCAGTCATTCTAAGTTCATAGTCCTGGACATGACTATTTTTAGGGGGGAATATACAGAATTTTATTTCAATGAACACCCAAATATAATTCTTTCTACTTCAAATTTGTATACCCAGTATTAAGCATACTCTATCTCTGGCAGATGAGGAAGAGCTTAAACATTCATTGCATGAAAGGATAAATACATATCCTAGGTCAAAATTTGGCAGTAATGAGAAAATAACATCCTAATTTTTTTTCTTGAAAATATTTAACAATATTAATGGTTTACAGTCACACTGCAGATCTTTGACTTTCACCTATCTGTGGTCATAATCAGCTCAGAATGCTTTCCATCTAGCCTTTGCAGACTTTTCTTTATTGGTTTGCTAAATATGATTATTTGTACTCAGTATTATGCTAATTATCCAGAATTATTTCATTGGTATTTTATAAGTAACTGTTTGAGGCTGAAGTTCCCCAAATCTTATTATTCTAATTATAAACTTTAAAGCACTTAATTATATTATTGTATGTTACAATACCTATTTGGCAGATATTTATTTTTAAGGCTTATTCCTCATAAACATAAGATTACAAGGTATAAAAAAAAACAGTGCAACACCATTTATGGCGTGTGTGTGCATTTATCACTTAAGAGTCATAAATTCATAGTCTCATCCACATGTAAAATGTATATGGCTAAGATATGAATAACAACATGGAAGAGAGGGAAACAGGTTAGAAATAATGAAGAGAAGGCAAATTTAAAAAGAAATGTATTGTTTAAGCCACTTAGAGTAATATTTTGTTTCTGATTCTTTATCCAAAGCACAAAACAGCTTCTGAAGATGAGCATAATTGTATGTCCCTTTTTATTTGCAATAATTTTATTTTGGTGTTTCAAGTTGAATTAGCCATTAAGATATTATTTTAGTTGCTGAATGTATTAAATCATTTGAAACAAATCATGTAAGGGACTAGGCATGCTTCCTAAGAAATCTGTTCTGAGTAAGGTGAGTACTCATTTTAACAAGGCATCCACAGTCCATTGCTAGATTCGAAAACATTTATACTCTGTTACATTCACACAACTAGTCTATAAATGTGCCAATTTAGTTCTGACACATTAAGCATAAATTTGAGTTTGAAAGTCTCACTTCACTGAGTTTTACCGGTGTCCATATTGTTCTATGATAACAAGTGACATTTGGGCCATTGTGGATAAGCTTGTGCTGTATCTTAAAAATGTTCACAATTTCCTTTTGTTCTGGTTCAGTTTTGGACCCTAGATCATCTTTCACATAGTAACACATTCACTTTACCATCATGCTTGCACAGTAGTTTACTTCATAGACTGGGTGTTTTCTGGATGTATTTTACCAAGGCCCTGCAAATTGTGCCCAACCAACATGTCATAGCATTAGACGTGGCTTGGAGGTCACTTTGAGAACCTGTGAGGAAAGTCAGACATGGGAGCTCAGTAGCACACACGTCAACAATCAGCAGTGGCTCTCTTCTCTGATAAAGTTTGTGAGTTGTGATGAGCCAAATAAACTCTGGTGATTGCTGGAATGAGCAATTACATCCAGACTGACCTCATGACTAATCATGAGTTATATCAGTATTTCTGGAATGTTCAATGGAGAAAAAAAGATCAGGAAAGAGTAAGATATAACATTAGAGCAACAATATAATTTATTACTAAGACTGGGACAATTATGACCATAAAGAGAGCTATACTAACAATTATACTGGGAAAACAATCATAAACCAAGACTGTCCTGGGAAAACTGGAATGCATAATGCCCCTAGATAGCAGTAACTCAGTTACTTCCTCCAAAAGGTTCACATCTTAATGTAGGAAGCCTGACAAATAAATGTACAGTCCATATACATCTGTTAACCATGAGAAATAGAAGTTTAGACCTGCATTAGGGAGCACGAAGATCAGTATGATTAGCAATATTTGGCAAAATAGTTTCAGTTGCCTATTATTAAAGACCGAATTAATTTAGAATCAGAATCTCTTATGATCTCAAATGAAGATACTCTGAGAGGTAAATAAAGTGAAAGTAAATAATGTTCTTGTTCCTCTCAGGGTATAAGTGGTATTAACTCCTCTGGCCACTAGGGGACCACTTAGCACTTTGTACATTGCCTTGAACTGCTTTATACCATTTTGCACATAGACTAAGAAAAGACAACAGGATGCTAATTACATCAGGGTCCTGTGACATCTCTTACCTCTACAGCACATGCTAGTAATTGATTATATGATACTGTTGTCCAGTTGCTTCAAGTGTCTTAGTTTGGTTTTTCCAACTCATGGACTTCTAAGGAATATCTGAAGTCTTTGGCTCATCCAGCCAAATGCCTGAGCAGAGCTGCACTGTCCATAAGAACTGGATCCATATTTTTTTCTTTTTTTACTTGAATAACAGCCCTACCTGGGAACTTCCCTAGCTCTTCCCTAAGTGTTGAACTCTAACCTCAGGTAATAATTTGAGCCCTGGAAATAGCAAAAAATAATTAAAATAACTACATTCCTACTAGGTGCCAAGTGCTATGTATTTATATATAAACATTTTTTTTTCTAATCCTACAATTTCTTCCAAGCAAGTGTTATTTTTTTCTCATATTAGAGATGAAAAACTGGGATTTTGGTTGAATTTCTCACCCAAGGTCCAAGACTATATAGATGGAGCAAAGGTGAAATTTCAATCACTATCCAAAGTTTGTATGATTTCCTCTGTCCCGTAACAGGTAGGGAGAAAAGATAACTAATCATCTGGTTCTTGTCATGATGTCCATGAACCTTAGTTTCCAAGCAGAAACACACAGAATTCTCTCACTGGGAATTTGCTATGGAGTCTACAGAAGCCTCTACCCTATGATGTCTGCCTTGAGAGCCCCCTATGTCCTACATCACCACCTACTGAATGGGGGATTCAGGGAGTCATCCTGGAGAGTAGCTCTGTGCCACTTTAGGGACAGAGGTACCACGGCATGGGTGGGATGCTAAGGTGTCAGCACCCTCAAAAATCTCACTGCCTGACATTATTTGATGTGGATAATGGACATTTTGTCATTTTTAATTTTATTAATTTTATTATGATTTTATATAGCTCTTATCTAAAGTGCTATAGATGGATGGTTGGATAGATAGGTCGATAGCTTGCTTCAAGGCTTGTGCTACGTGGCTACCACGAGATCATTTGATGTGAAATTTCTGCAGCAAGCACACCGGCTAACCTCAAGTATTACACTGTCATCACAGTCACTGTATTGTGACTTTTAAAATTTTAACATAAAGCTGTTAAATATATGGACTAGGCCATCTCTTATTCATCTTGGATTTCCCAGTCATGCTTCCTGGCACATACTTCCTGACACATAGCAACTAAAAAAGAAAGAGAAAAGTGCCCTCCATCTATCACCTGAAAGGCAATTCCATTTCCAGGGGAAAATCAAATGCCTTCCCTGAAATTGCCAGCGAGGCCTCTAGCTACAGTTCTTGAAAATACTTGCTTACAACAACTTGTGTGCCCTGCATGGGGCAGCTGCTCTTACACCTCTGCCTTTTCCAATTCCCCAGTTGGAAAATTGACCCAATAGCCTTTCCACAGAGAGTTTTTATATCCTAGCAACACCAACAAAAACAGTTAAAAATGAATATTAGACATGGCCAGACTGAAGGGTACTTCAGCGATGTCACCATGTTTCTCCGACATCCATCCACCATGTCTACTCCATTCTCTTCACTCCTAAGTGTTGGTCCATTTCTACTAGAGAGCATTTGAGTTATTTCTTTTCTTTCCTTCTCTCCAGCTATTCCAGGTGCTAAGGTATCACCTACCATCCTAAGGGAGGTACAGAATTATTTTCAGAAATTAAAGTCTTTGCAGATTCCTAAGATAAAACACCATTTGTTTAAAGATTTATTAATTTATTTTAGATAGAAGAGAGAGTGCAAGCATGTGAACAAGCACATGAGCAGGAGGGGCAAAGAGAGAAGGAGAATCCCAAGCAAACTCTGTCGAGCATGGAGCCTCACACCAACTGGATCCCAGTACCAGAGATCATGACCTGAGCTGAAATCAAGAGTTGGCTGCTTAACAGATGAAGTCACCTAGGTGCACCAAGATAAAATATAATATTTAACCTCCCAATGAAGGGAAGGAAAAAGGAAAGAAGGGAGTGGAGGAGGAGAGAAGGGGAAGAATGAGGAGAGCAGAGATGGAGAGGAGAATGGAAGCCACTGACCATGTCTGTTGTGTAAGCATGCAGGGAAAATGTGTTTCGGTCTCAAAATATGATCAGCCTCTTCCTAAATCTTGTAATTTATTGGGGCACAGTCTTTCTTTCCTTCTCTACCTGCCTCCTGCTCCTGTCTCTTTAATGACATGTAATCAATGCAAATAGCACATATTTAAAGTATACAATTGGATTTTTGGACATTTGTATACACCCAAGAAACTGTCATCACAATCAACAAAATGGACATATCCACCATCCCGATGCTTTCTCTACTTTGTAAACCCATTAGACCTTCCCCATCCCCTCTCCTCTCCCTGTCCTCAAGAAATCACTCATCTGCTTTCTGTCACTATAAATTACTTTGCATTTTCTAGAATTTTATTTAAATGAGATCATATAGCATTTACTCTTTATTCAGTCACCATAATTATTTTGAGATCCATCATATTTTCCATATATTAATAGTTCATTGTTTTTCTTTGCTGCAGAATTCCACTGTATGCATATATCAAAATTTGTTTATCTGTTCACACATACTGAGCTATTTCTAGTTTGGCTATTACAAATAAGACCAGGGGTGCCTGGGTGGTTCCATTGATTAAGTGCCAGACTATTGATTTTGGCTCAGGTCATGATCTCAGGGTCATGTGAAATGGAGCCTTGCGTCAGGCTCCACACTGAGCATTGAACCTATTTAAGATTCTCTCCCTCTCCCTCTGTCTCTCCCTCCATTGCATGCACATACATGCACATGTGGGTACTCTTCTCTCTAAAAAACAAAACAAAACAAAACAAAACAAAGCAAATAAGACCAATGAGAATATCATGTACAAGTCTTGATATGCTTTTATTTCTCCTGGGTAAACATCTAAAAGTGGAATGGCTGAATCATATGATAGGTATACATTTACATTTTAAGAAACTATCAACCTGAAAAAAAATTTTAAAAAGAAACTATCAACCTGTTTTCCAAAGTGGTTGTACCATTTGATGTACTCACCAGCACTGTATGAGAGTTCTAGTTTCTGTGCATTCTTCTCTATGTTCCATATAATCAGCCTTTGAAATTTTAGCCATTCTAATAGTTGTGTACTGGCATCTGTAGTACTTTTAACTTATAGTCCCCTAATGTCTAATGTTCAACATCTTTTCATATGTTTATACACCATCTACATATCTTCTTTGGTAAACTGTTCAAATCTTTGCCCATTTTTTAATTGGAGTGTTTGTTTTCTTACTACTGGATTTTAAAGTTCTTTGTCTATCCTAGACACAATTCTTTAACAGATAAAAGCTTTGCAATATTTTCCCCCAGTCTATGGCTAGTCGTTTCATTTAATTAACAATGTCTTGTGAAGGGCAGGGGTTTTTAATTTAAAATAAACTGTAAATTATCAGTTCTTTTATGAATCATCTTTTTCTGGTCTTATCTAAGAAATCTTTACCTACACCAAAGTGACAAAAATCTTCTTTGTTTTCTTCCAGAAGTTTTACTATTTTAGATTTTATGGTTAGTTTTATCATCCATTTGACTTACTTTTTGTATATGGTGAGAAGTATGGGTCAAAGTTCTTTTTTTTTTTTGTTTGCTTATGGATATCCATTCTATTTGTTGACAAGATGATCTTTTCTTCACTGAATTGGTGACCTGATCAAAAATCAGTTGTCCATATACTCTCTAATCTGTTTCATTGTTCCATTGTCTATCTTGATGCTAATATTCTTAATTTCTACACCTTTATAAGTGTTAAAAATGGAAAATGTTAGCCCATCAACTCTGTTGTTTTCCCATATAAGTATTAAAATCAGCTTGTCAACATCTACCAAAAAAAAAGTCTGCTAAGATTATGATTAGAATTGCATCAAATTTACAGATCAATTTTGAGAAGACTAATATCTAATCAATATTAACTCCTTCAACCCATGAAGAGTATACTTTTCAATTATTTACATCTCCCTTTATTTCTCCCAATAGTATTTTATAGTTTTTAGTGCACAGGTCTTTCATATATTTTGTCAGATTTTACACTAAGTATTTTACATTTTTCGTGCTGTACTATAACATATGAGATATATTAAATTGTAAGTTGTAGGAGTCTTCTGTTGGCATATTCAAATACATTTGCACATAGATCTTATATCCAGAAATATTGCAAAAACACTTTTTAATTAGATTTCTTGTAGATTCTACGTGATTTTTGTACACAAATAATCATGTAAAAATACATGATTCCTTCCTTTTTGATCTGGATAACTTTTTTTTTTTTAATTGACTGTGCTGGCTTGAATCTCCAATGCATTGTTGAATAGTAGTGGTGACAGTGAGCATCCTTGTCTTGTTCCTAGTTCTAGGAGGAAAGTATTCAGTCTTTCATCATTAAGTATGTTAGCTACTTTCAGCAGATTTAATAAATTCCTTTCTAATCCTGGTTTCCTGAGAGACTTTGCTTTTTCCTTAATGAGCAATAATTGCTGGATTTTGTCAAATACTTTTTCTAGTGAGGTGATCATAAGGATTTTCTTTTTTTGGTTTGCAAATGTTAAACCAACTTTGCATTCCTAGAATCAGCTGTGCTTGGTCATGATGTATTATCCTTTATGTATATTTGGATTTACTTTGTTAAAATGTTATTTAGAATTTTTGTATCTGTACTCATGAATAATATTGGTCTTTTTTAAGATTTTATTTATTTATTCATTAGAGATACAGAGAGAGAGGCAGAGACATATGCAGAGGGAGAAACAGGCTGTGGAGAGCCTGATGCAGTACTTAATCCCAGGACCCAGGGATCACAACCTGAGCCAAAGGCAGGCAATCACTGAGCTGCCCAGGTGTCCCAGAATATTGGTCTTTGATTTTCTTTTCCTGCAATGTCTTTGACAGGCTGCAGTACCAGGCTAATTCCAACCTCATAAAATGAATTAGGAAGTAATCTCCATTTCAGAGGAAAAAATATATTGCCACAGTATTCTGATTTTTGGAGCTATAAAAAATAAATCTAATCCTCCATGTTTAAAAATAGTTGCTTTGTGATCTCCTTTTCTTTTACATACTTGTCATATGATATGCTCTCCAAAACCTGAACTTTACGCTCCTCCTCTTGAAAAATGACAAACTTTTAGTCCCATTCTTAAGATGGTACTCTGAAAAGAACACAGCCTAGTTATATTCTCTTATCATTTTACTGAACAGTAGGATTTGCGGCCTTTAGTCTTGTCACTTAGCGTTTATTAATGCAGCCAAAGGTGGCTTTACTACAAACTAAACCTTTGCTACCATCACAGCCATAAGCCATGTTATTGTGTCATAGTCAGAGCCCAAGAAAGCCCCAAATCAAAGTATCCTATCCTCTATCCTTGAGAATAAATTTCACTGTGCCTTTATCCAAATTGAGAAGGCCTCTTCTTAAACCATGTACACAGGATAGATCTAAGGAATACAAACCTCTTACCCTTGGCTGGTGACTACAAACAGATTAAGAATAAAAAATCTGAGTTCAAGGAAAGTCTTTTGTTGGGAAGTTCTCCAAGGTTACCTTTATAAGGAGCCTTAGACAGCAAGTTACTGGCCAAAGACCAAATCTAAGCATCATGAGAAAATTGGAGATTAGGCGTGATTGAACAGCTCTAGTTATTGGCACTAACAGAACAACTCTTATCTCTTATTTGTGTGAGCACCTGAGTGGCTCATTCAGTTAGGCCTCCAACTCTTGAATTCAGTTCAGGTCATGATCTTGGGGTCATGGGATGGCGCCCCATATGGGGCTCCATGTTGAGCATGTAAAGTGCTTAAGATTCTCTCTCTCCCTCTCTCTTTGCCCCTCCCCCCACTTGTGCTCTCTCTCAAGAAAAAAATCCTTAAAAAAAAAAAAAACAGTGATATTTGTTACTTGTACTTTGATCTAAGTATATATATAAAAAAGATTCACTTAATATGAAAAGCACCTCTTATTCAGTGTCTCAAGAGTAGCAAACATTATCTTGAGATGACCGGTAGTACCTGTCTTCTAATTACAGGCTTTTTGTTCATAGGACATGAAGCAACTAAGATAAGAAATATGTGAATTAACTTTACCTAAAGTTTACTGAACTTTTGGTAGAGAATGAGCTCTAAATAAAGTCAGCAGAATATTTGGTAAATAATAGATAATGTAGCCCCGGTGGCGCAGCGGTTTAGCACCGCCTGCAGCCCAGGGCGTGATCCTGGAGACCCTGGATCGAGTCCCACCTCAGGCTCTCTGTATGATGCCTGCTTCTCCCTCTGCCTGTGTCTCTGCCTCTCTCTCTCTCTGTCTCTATGAATAAATAAATAAAAATCTTTTAAAAAAATAATAATGTATAAGTATTTGCTACATAAATGATAACAGCAACAAAAAATGACAGAATGAATGAGTGGGTCCTATAACCATCCAGGATAAAGGGGCAAAGAAACAAATACATCAAATTAGGATAATTCAAGGAAAGTTTATATACAAACCACTGATGACAAAGACATGAGTAAGTTATAGAAGATCCATAAAGGATGGCACAGAAATCCTGGGCTGATAGAAGTGGAGCTGTTGCCACCTCTAGACCTAATGAATAAGAAGAAAGAGGCTTGGAAGTCCATTGGTGTAATCTGTACAGCATAGCCTACAAAATAGGCAGTAGGGTGGAGACGAGGACAAGGGTGGAGAGTGGATCTTGAGGAATAAGCAGAGGATATTCACTACAAATAGGTTGTGAACCAGGCTTAAGAGCAATCAACTCTGGAAATGGAAAAGCTACCAATGCAGCAGGTTGAGCTTCAAGCTGTGGAAGGAATGTCTAAATAAATTAATATTAATAGGCATAAAAGAAATTGTTATTCAAATGGTGTCTGGAGCACAAGTACACCAAAATGTTAATAATAACCCCCCCCCCCAATAAAGTATCTTAACTCACATTTACCAAAGACCAGTTTCCAAGCAGGTCAACAGTAGGAATTTGATACCCTTCCCTTCATAGCAACCAGGAGGTGCTAGGGACCAATAAAAGAAACTTTAAAAATGATCCTGAGTTGGTACACTGTTAATCATGTTGATATGTTGTTATTTTTAAACTAAAAACAAAATGAACTCTTCTTAAAATTTAATTTCTTAAACCAAATGTCAAAGTAGGAATTCTGAACTGAAAAAGAACATACAAGTCTACGGCACTAGTACCCCAAATCGAAGTCTCCTTCAGGCAAATTTACTACCATGATTTACTATCAGACAGGCAGTGGCCTCTCATCTCTCGGCTCATGCCTTTCCCCTTTTACTCACGTTAGTCTAGTGATAAATGATGTAGAATTTCTGAGAGAGAGAGAAAATTATGCCCAATATAAAAAGTGGTTGAAAAAGCTGATTACAGAGTCATTAGCCCCTGTGGGCTCATTTTATTGCTATAAAGTCATCATTCAAGTAGACATATATTTAGCTTCTGTGGCCTTCGTTTGTGGTAAGCAAAATAACCTCAGACAAAAAAGGGAGCCCAAGTTCAAACTTCCTATTTTTAGTGATGTGACAATCAATTTGCTAAATTAGAAAAGCCCAGAGGAGAAGCAGAGGAATGTCATCAGCGTGTGTTCCTTGTACTGTGTGCCACTCAGAACACATGTGGGGATGGGTTTACTCCTAGGTCACATATTCTATGAGGCACTCTTGGAATCCAACCTGTGGCCAGGAAAAGGTACCAAGGATGATGAGGAATTTATATACACCTTGATACTGAGAAATAGTAGTCTTTTATTTAATTTTTGGACAGATTGTAGAGAATAATTTATTCACCAGCTAGTTCAAATAGTTTATGGACAAACACAATTCAAAGTGAGCTATTCATTCATTCATTTATTCAATATTTATTGACCAAATATAATTTTTCTGTTACTGTGCTAGGTTTTAAAAGGTAAAGGAGGCTTTACTAGCAAGCACTGATTTTAAAAATGGTGAACTCTGTATCACTTATGGGTTTGTAATCAAACACTATTTGTGAATGGTAGTATAGAAAGTAGAACATTTGTGTTCCTTATTTTAATGTGCATATCAATCACCTGGGAATCTTAATAAATTGCAGGTTCCCATGCAGTAGATCTGGGCTGGAGTATGAGACTTTGCATTTCTGACAAGTTCCCAGGTGATTCAGATACTGCTGGTCTGTGAGCCATCCTTTGACTTAGCAAGGCCTAAAGGTCACTGCCTCTCCAATATTCTCTGATTTTAGTAAGAATCAACAGATCTATTTTGTGTCATCTCAGATGCAGTGTCTTGCCTTTCAGGTTAAGAAGCAAAATTAGAAGACATTTTTTTGTCAGATATCTGTTACTAGAAGAGTGAGAGTTAACTCTCTTTGCAGAGTTTGTCTCTGCATCCTGTCTTGCTATTGCATCTGAATTAAGATCTTTTACCCATCCTATTAATATAAATTGTAAACCATGTGAAAAAAATACACCATATAGAATCTTCATTCAAAATCTTAGTTCTGAGCTACTCTCCTTCATATTTCCTTGCACATAATCCCATTCTGTTGTAGCCCATCTTATGCTCTAATTCTCCAGTACTGATATTTTGTTTGCCCTTCAGAATTGACATTTCAGGCTTTTTTTTTTTTCAGGTCCAACCTTGAAATAGTTCAGCAATGATCTTGATATCTACCATATTACATTTACCCACTGTGAAGATCCAGCCCTCTCGATAAATATTCTTACCCCTTTAGCTCAGAATCAGTCTCCCTGAAACTATTTCTGCCACTGGGTTTTTCCTGTCCTGAGTGGGAATTGAACGAATCAAGGCTATTGAGACCAATTTGCCATCTCAGGTGACCCAGAACAGTTTCAGATTTCCGGAAATTATTAGAAAGGCAGAGTTTATACAATATAATTTCCAAGCATAGTCTATTTTTTTCTGTAAGTAAAAGCCTGAGGAGAATACTGATAAAACTGATACTAGAGATTCACCTAAGTAATGATAGTTATGATCTTTGGGAAAAAAATGGAATGATTTTTCAGAAGGTAAACTAAGAGTTTACAAGTACAGAAATGTACTCCATTTTACAGGCAAGATCTCCAAATAACCTCCTTTTATCAAAAACCCATCCTTAGATGTTTCTGTATACTTTTTATAAATTTGACTACTAAACTGAATAAACTGAAAAAAAGACATTAGGAAAACATATAGTCATTGAGAGAAACTGGAGTGATTTGAATAAGAATGAGCTAATTTTTAAAAATATTTTATTTATTTATTTGAGAGAGAATGAGAGGACAGGAGCAGAAGGGGAGGAAGAGGGATGAGCAAACTCCATGCTGAGCATGGAGCCTGATGTGGGGCTCGGACTCAGGACCCTGAGATCATGACCTGAGCCAAAACCAAGAGTTGAGTGCTCAACTGACTAAGTCACCCAGATGCCCCAAGAATGAGCTAATTCTTAATCAGTCTAAACAATATCCCTCAATTTTGGCAGCATGTATCCAAATATAGCAACACATATAGAAAGGTGGCCATTCCATTTCATATTTATGTCCACCATCTATGAACACTGACAGAATTTCTTGTCTGAAGAACTCAGCTTTGTTAGTGAGAGGGGGCTCTCACTAACAACTTGTATTTTCTTTATTTTCTATGTATTAGACTTGCTTTCCTCCCCTGAAAAGAATTACAAACTCTTACAGGTAAAGACTGTGTTTGATTCTTCCTTTGCATTTTCCTTGGCACCAGGCACCTACTAAGGACTTTAAGAATGATTATTGTTTGATTATCAAAGATGTTAAGACAAATTATTTTACCTGCAAGAGATATTATACGTGCTTTCTATTCAGTAAGAAGTGAGTCACTTGTAAGTGGTGCTCAAGAGACAGAAAATTGTAAACATGGCAGAGACCTCTTGGACTACTGTTTTGAATTCTAGAAAGGGCAGGGCAGAAATTCTCTGGGATAAATGTGTGCAGCCACCTGTTCACCCGTTAGAGGGCAGTAAAGCAAGGAGACTGGGCAGGGCCTTTACTGTCATTTCATCATATTTCCTGTGGCGTCCACTGCTTCAGAACTACAGTGACCCCTACCTGCACTTAAGAAGAAAATGGTGTGAGGACATCTTGTTACTGAGCCATTCAAGAAGAAAACCAGGCATGTGTTATATGTACCATGTTTGTGTGATGATCATTTGAAATACTTCCAAATCTGGGAGGAATTAGTAGCCTTATGCTTTCTTATTTCTCTTTTCAAAATAAAGTTGTGTCATTCTCCTTCCCCATCTTTTTATTCTCTGCCTTGGGCTCCATGATGTATGTGGGTCAACTTAGCTGGGCCACCATTTGCAGATATTTGGCCAAACATTATTCTGGATGTTTCTGTGAAAGTATTTTTGGATGAGATTTAAGTTTGGTGGATTTTGAGTAAAGCAGATTACCCTCCATAGTGTGCATGGGCCTCTCAATCAATCAGTTGAAGATCTGATCTGATGAGAACAAGACTGACCTCCCCAAGCAAGAGAGAATTCTACAGCAGAAGTCTTTGGACGTAAACTATAACAACTATTTTTCCTAGTTCTCCAGCCAAATGACCCACTCTGCTTATTTTAAACTTTGCAACCCCCATAATCACCTGAGCCAATTCCTTAGAATCTCTCTCTCTAAACACACACACACACACACACACACACACACACAAATACACACACACCCTATGGGGTTCTGTTTCTCTGGAAACCCTAATGAACACTCTTTTCACTGTGACATTTGGAAGTTTGTCCTTTCTCACATGGCCAAAATGGCCACAAAACATTTAAAAACTCAATCAATTGAAGAAGGCACTGACATAAAAGCAGCCTATCCTCAGTTTCCCAACTGACTTTGTGCAAATGAAGGAAGCAGCTGGATAAACTGGAAATGCTTCCAGTATTTTCTCCACTCTGAGAGAAAACTTCTCAAGCAAGGTTCTGAGTACATGAGTTAAACTTTCACTTCATCTATCTGGCTGCACATAAAGATTGTTCTGTTGAACTTGGCGATAAATGGATGATTGAAGGAGGAAGGCTGATAAGGGTGTCATGGAAAACAGGGGACCCCCGGAGCTTTTAAAATGAAGAATATGGAACTGAGAAAGTAAGCAGCATAAATCAAATGTAAGAAGATCCTAACCAGTATTTTAAGACAGAAGCTGCAGCATTTTACAGGAAAGCTGGAAATTAACTGATGAATCTCACCTATGGGACTGCTCTAGTTTCTTTAACTTGATTTCTGTCCAATACTACAGAGTAAGGGTGATATTTGTTCATGTTTACAAGCTATAAAATACAATCATTTTTCCAGTTACCCACTGTCTAAAAACAGTTTTTTTCGCAAAGATCATCATTGACTATAAAAATTCAGCAGCAGAGAAAAGAATAAATTTCAAATAATCATACTTTTCAATAAGTACCATGTAAAAAGATTTCCTTTACAAAATAGGAAGTCTCCCCATAATTTTTACATGGATCTTGGATGGTTTGTCAGCAAGTGTATTTCATTTCTTTACAATTTCAAAAACCATGAAATCCTTACTCTTCCAACTGCTGACTTTGAATTTGTTTGTTCAACACATCTGTGATTATCTCTGGACAGGAAAAACAATAAAAGAAGTGAACCCACTGAAAATTTCATTTATCCTGCCAAGTGCCCTTACAACTTGTCCTAATACCTCTTCCTTCCCCATCCTTTTTTTTTTTTTAAGTTTATCTCCCAAACAGTGATAAGTCCAAGGTTACATATTATCTACAGTTTTCAAATCAGTACTACCTTATATCACCATTGCTGCACAGTTTAGGGCTTTGCGGCTAGCTACCATGACAATAGATGCACAGCCTGGAACCAGTTTTAGTTAATTAGAGTCAATCAATCCAAACTTTGCTAACTTACTCATGTGAAACAATAGTATAATGAACCAAAGTCGGCAAGATGATTGGGAAACACAAATTATTGCACCCTGATAAATTAAATGTGACTATTACAAAACCTTCTTTCTAAATGAATACTCAGGGAAGGAATATGAGTCTTTAATATAATTAAGAATATGGGGGGGGGATGAAAAGCGCTATTAAAAGCGCCACCTTTTTTTTTTTGTAAAAAAAGGAAGAAAAATAGAGGTTGTATTATATGGGAAGATCTTGCAGCATCTTTGTGAGTAATAATTTGGGAAAATAACTTCCTGTTGGTTCTGGTAATTGGATGGGGTACACAGAAAAGCAGACCATGCATACTTGGGGGTGCCAGAACCATGGCTGGGTGGTGAAAGTGCAAAAGGAGAGAGGCAGATGAGCCTAGACCACTGTGTCTGTCTGTCCTCAGTGTCAAGAGCGTGAGTTTATGTGACCCAAGGGTCAGTACTTTTGGTAATGTATGAAATTGAATGAAAGCTTTTCCCTAGAACTCTGGCAAATCTGATGTGCCAGCATTGGTGTTCGTGACACACATGCTGAGTTCAAGGCCTGTGATAGACTAAATAAAATATACGGCCATTTTATACCTGTAATTGACAGAATAAGACAAACCCAAGATTCAATCTCCCATTAGCCAAACCTTTCTGTTGTTTTATCCCAAGGTAACCTGTGAATCCTATCAGAACTTTTACTTGGGTTAAAAAACCATGTTGATGAGAAAGAATTAAATGGGAGGTAAGAGAACATTTGTAATGCAAATTGATATGAGTGTACTAGACATCCCATTTGGGAAACAAGACTTGGGAAACAAAAAACAAACCCGGAACGGGGACTGAGGAAGGTAGAGAAAGGAAAAAAATGTTGAAGGACGACTTTTAAAACAAGATCTTGCCTCAACTTAGGCCAAAATTGGTCCTATTTTGGGTGTTGGCAGTAAAACATCCTGCATAAAAACTTTGGAAGAGACAGAGAGCAAAGAGGTCTGACTTGGAGTTTGAAGATCTGGGTGGGGAGTCTTCTCTCAGCCAGTTAGATGATCTATTTGGCCTGTTTCCTTATCTGCAAAAGGGGGTGTTAAGGTAGATCATCAATGACGAAGCTTCCATCTCAAAATATCCCAACTCCAGTACAATTTCAAGAACAGTTTTTAATAACTTACTACATGACATATGTTAGCTACTACTATGTATTGAATATCTCCCAAATTCAAAATTGAAAATTAACCCCCAGGTAATCATATTAAGCAATGAAGCCTTAGGGAGATGATTAGGTTATGAGGAGAGAGTCCTCATTAAAGAGATTAGTGGCTAAATAGAAGAGGTTCTGAAGAGCTCGCTCATCCATTCCACTATGTGAGGTCACATTAAAAAGATAGGCCTTTGTAAACCAGGAAGGGGACTCTTACCAGATATTGAATTTGCAGGCACCTTGATCTTGAACTTCCCAGCCTCCAGAACTGTGAGAAATAAATGTTTGTTGTTTGAGCCTCCCAGTCTATGGTATTTCTGTTACAGCAACCCAAATGGACCAAGACAACTAGGAGTTACTTTGTTACTTCGGTCACATAAGCAGGCAGATCAAGACAAACTCCAGAGATCTTTACAGTATGGTTCATAAAGACATCACATATGTTATGTTAGGTTTTATTGTTTTATATTGAACACTCATCTATTTTCTCACAATCTAAATCACAGCTAACTTAAAGTCTTTATATACTGTAAGCTCATATACATTTTGTTGTCATTTACCAAGTGCATAAACAGCTTGTCTTAAAAGAGCCTTAAAGGTTGGCCCTGCATCCATGTCAAGGTTTGGATGTGTCTTGCTGGGCTGGGTGGAAGACAGCATTTGTTTCATTTTCCTTATTGTTTAAAGATGACTGCTGCAATGGTAGGGTAGCTCACTTCATGTCACAAATGAATTGTCAAATAGTTTGAATCTTTTACAAGACAGGAAATAGTAATTTCGCTTTCAGTGTCCTGCCATGTCTAACATAGTACATCAGTTATAGACAGGCTTAATCAATAACTATTAGATGATGGGTGGATGCAGAAATGAAAGAATAGGTTACTGGTGGGTGGGGAAATAAACATTTGAATAAATGGAACGTTAATATAAACATAGTGGCATATAGTTTATATTTCTTTGCATTTGGCAAACTTAATGTTTTTATATTTAGAGACTTACTTTGAAAAATGGCACTATTTTAGATAATAGAAACATATGATAAAATTCTACACATTCTTATATTCATTTAACATATTCATACTCATTTAACTACTAAGAAAAATGTATCTAAAAGATAACAAAAAATTTTTAAAAGATAACAAAATAATTTTTACCATCTTGAAGATGTGTGGTGTGATTAATCCCACCTGCCACATCTCAGATTCAACTTCCATCATCAGCTATGAAATTAATTCAAACCAAGGGTTTATTTTCCAGATAGTTTATACCTATGACTTAAACCTCACAAAGCCAGTTGCTTCTCCCCAAGCCACACAAAAACCACAAAGTATTTCACTGGCCATGACACCGCCAATTGGTGATGAAAAATTTCCTTGTGCTTTTGACATTTCTGTGTAAAACGACAGCTGCTTCACTCACTTGGAAGCAGCCTTTTTCCCCCACTGGGGATTAAAATCCCCAGTGGAGGTGGGTGGGCATCTTGCTGGCAATGTTGCATGCATACAGAGATTCTTAGATACTCCATAGCTGACAGCTAAAATGAACTCATTCTGTGAGGGATATGTTTTCCAGTGGAAGACAGCCAGACCTGCTTTCCTTAGGGGAATAGACTATGAGGGGTACTGTGGCCCTGTTCTCATCATAGTGAGTCTAACGCCCACAGTCACATGGGGCCAACTATGTACATTGTAGAAACCAAAGGCTAATACTTTAAGTGCATCTTAACTACCAGAAGGAAAATCCTAGGTCAAAAATGAGCAGACAATTTAAAACAAAAACATATCTATGAATGCACTGGGTCCTCCTCTTTTTTTCCTGTCATCATCATCATGATCGATATTATTATTCTCTCATTTGACCTATGCTCTTACATTTCAGACTTCCTGAAACTTTAATATTGTTTGTTCCCTCTTTCCTCTGGTCTCCCTTCTCTTCCCGTAGGTACCTTAAATCATACTCTCAATGAACACTCTCATTCCTTGTGCTCTTAAAATTCAAGCTCAGGGAAGAAATGAGATGAGTTTCATTTAGTCACATAACCTCAATCAGTTGAGCCCTTAGAAGGCTGCCATTCTGATGTATTCCATACTAATTATTTTGGCCCAGATGCTACTGATTGTGTTTCAGTTGTCATTAAAATGCACCTTGTGAATGGCACTCCCTTACTCATCAAATCCACAACTATCATGCAGAATTTCAGTGTGACTTCTAGGTTAGCTCCACATGAACTCAGGGTAATCCTAGAGTGTGGGATATAAGTAGGAATCAGAAGACTCCACTTTATATACTGCTCCCACTGTGGTGTGGATCTGTTAGTCTCATAGAGTTGTAATAAGGATGAAAGTGCTTAGTAAAGGGCAGGGGGACTTGTTAATATTGACTATGACAATTCAGAGCAGTAGAGTAGAAAGAACTCTGTGGAGATTTCAAGTCTTCCTTCAGCCATTTAACTATGTGACATCATTTAACCTCTCTGAACTTCATTATCAGTATCTATAAAATGATAACATATTATTTTAGTGATATAAATGTGTATATATATGCATATATAGAAATACATGTTTTATATATATGTGTGTGTATGTATATCTAGATCTGACACTTCTCTGACTTTTCTAAATGGTTATTTCAGAAAGGTACTGGAAGTGGCTGAGTACCTGATCCTGGTCCTCAAGGAATCAAAGTTTGAGGAAACAGGTGTTATCACCCCAGGAGAGTTTGTGGCAGCCGAAGATCACTTAGTCTACCACTGTCCACATGGCAACAGGGGAAGAATTGAAAGTAAAGGCATACTTACCAACAGGCAAACAACTTTTGGTCACCAAAAACGTGCCTTGCTACAAGCGGTGCACACAAATGGAATATTCAGATGAACTGGAAACTACCATTGAGGAAGTTGATGGTGATGACGGTTGGGTAGATAGTTATCATAACACAGGTATTGCAGGAATAACTGAAGCACTTAAGGATGTTACATTAGAAAGCAAGGACAATATAAAACTTCAAGATTGCATAGTAGTATGTGAGGAGGAGGAAGAGGAAGAGGAAGGAGAAGTTGCAGATATGGAAGTATATGAACAGAGTGGATTGTTGGGAACAGATGAAGCTACCCTAGACACAAGGAAAATAGTAGAAGCTTATAAAACTGAAACTAATGCTGGTGGTGAGGATGCTATTTTCCAAACCAGAACTTATGATCTTTATATCACTTATTATAAATATTACCAGGCACCACGACTATGGCTGTTCAGCTATGATGAGCAAAGGCAACCTTTACCAGTTGAACATATGAAGACATCAGTCAAGATCGTGTGAAGAAAACAGTGACCTTGAAAATCACCCTTGTCTCCTATCACCTCCTCTGTGTTCATACAGGCATGCCAGGTGATAAAGAAAATCATTAAGACTGTTACAGAAAGAGGGGGAGAACTTGGTGTTTCTATGGATCTTCCAATTTTCTTAAAATTTGTACAAGCTGTCATTCCAAAAATAGAATATGACTACACCAAACACTTCATAATATAATGAAGAAAGCATAGAATCTATCCTAATTATTGGTTCTGATTTTTATTTTTTAAAGATTTATCTAATTATTTGAGAGACAGCAGGGGGAGGGAGAGGAAGGAGAGAGGCAGACCCTCTGCTGAGCAGGGAATCCATGCAGGGCTTCATCTCATGACCCTGAGATCATGACCTGAGCCAAAATCCAGAATTGGACATTAAACCAACTGAGCCACCCAGGTGCCCCTGGTTCTGATTTTTAAAGGATTAACCCATACTTGTGATCATTGACCATATTCACAAATGGGTACAATTTCTTTAATAGAGGGACTTACATGGTTATGCATTAAATTTTAAAAATTCCATTAAATAGCTATTTCACTGATTACCTATGTTAAAAAGTTTAAGAATATCTCTGATAATTTTCTAATAATTTCTGTATTGCTGATCTCCAGAGTAATGGAGAAAGTCTCATACTTGCTAGTATTAGTAGAATGCAAAACACATAGTAATTATCAGTAAAATGAAGCCAACAATAGGTAGCAAAAGGCCAAAACCTGTTACTACAAAAAAACAACAATAAATTTATGGCAGTGTATAAAAACTCCCTTCTTTTATCACTTATTTTAAATATTTTATTTATTTATTCATGAGAGACACAACACACACAGAGAGAGAGGCAGAGACACAGGCAGAGGAAGAAGCAGGCTCCATTCAGGGAGCCCGATGCGGGACTCGATCCTGGATCCTGGGATCACGCCCTGAGCCGAAGGCAGACACTCAACTGCTGAGCCACCCAGGCGTCCCATCACTTTTTTAGAGAATGTCTAATATTGTTCTTTCTCCCCTATGATCTATATTATGATACAAATAAGCTCTTTATTACTCTAATTTTTATCAAGATTCCACTTTTCCTAAATAAGCCCATGATCCCTAAATTTCTGTTTCCCTGTTGGTTTCTCTTGTGTTTCTCATAATTTTATGTCCACTTCCTCTTGATATCTCTTACTGGATGTTTCACAGATCCTTGAACACAGCAGCTCCAAAATCTGAACTTACCATGTTTCTTTCCCAAGCTATTCCTCCTCAAATGTTTCTCCTGCAACAATTGGCCAAATATCCACTCACATGCTCATAACAGAAATCTTGCAATGATCTTTGACAACTCCCTTTCTCTCACACCCCATATTTGTTGATTTTTCTCTTAAAATGTATCTCTAATTTATCAATTTCCCTCTACTTATTTCCACTATTGACTCCAGTGTCATTGATGAACCATTATTGCCTCTTCATTTTCTTTTTATACTGACCAAACCCTTTCCCAGCCTGTTCAAACTCAAATTTGAATGCCATTTCTCTTTTTAAAACTCCCATAAATTCTACATTTTTAGGCTAAACCATCATATTACTAGCATGTCTGGGTTTTTAATATACAAAGGAGTAAGTATGAGGGAGTGGAGTGGTTATCTACTTGGAAGAAAGAAGTGAGGGAACTTTTCTTGGAGCTGCATTTGCTTGGGATGCATGTTAACCCTGGCCTCATCCACAGTCACATCCCTAGCATGGCCTTCAATTCCTTGAAAGCACCAATTCTTGCCCAACTTCCTGTCTCGCCTTATGTCTTGCTTCCCCTTACTCACTGTATTGGGGCTTCATTGCCTAGCCCCATCCTTGCCTTCTCTAAATGTACTAGGTTCTTATGCACATTTGCTGGTTTTCCCTCTGCTCATATCACTCTTCTTTTTACCACACTTCCCCCAAATTCTAATCCTCCCCATTTTTACCATCTTTCTAGTTTCTGTTTAATTATCACTTCTTCAGTGAAGGTATCCCTTTTCTAGGTCAGATTCTCCTCTTCAATGTTATGAGGTACCTGAATTAATCAGTTATAAAACTTATTACACTTATAGTGACATGATCTTTAGGAAGCCTTTTATTTGAAGTTCAGCTACCTCACTCATTATATTCTACACCCATAGAACCCTCTGTACCTGGATTTGGTTCATCCCTGTATCTGTACCTAACATAGAGCTGGGCACACACCAGGGGCTCTACACAAATTTGTTGAGTAAAGAAATTACTAAGTCTGTTTAGATCACTCTTTTCAAACTCGCTATCAGTTCTCAAAAAAAAGACCTTATTTTCATTGTATGTGGATATTCTCTTAAGGGCAGTAAATGGAAACTTTTCTTTCCAAAGTCTAATTTGTTGTTTATCTATTAGACTGAGAAAGGACTTGTTCCTCAGATCTCACACCATAAAATTTTTGAATTAAAAAAAATTATTTTAACTATGTTTTTAAATCTTTTTAAAGATTTATTCATTTATTCATGAGAGAGAGAGAGAGAGGCAGAGACACAGGCAGAGAGAGAAGCGGGCCGCCCCGCAGGAAGCCAAATGCAGGACTCGATCCCCGGACCCGGGATCACGCCCTGAGCATGATTGTTTAGGAATCCTTTAAATCTGTGTAAATGATCAATAGTTCAAATTTAATAAATTGTAGATATCATTTGCTAACTTTGCCTGGAAGTTCGATTTTACTTAAATCCTTTTCTAATTATTCATTACTGAACATTTACTAGATACCTATTACATGCCAGAACCTCAGCTATGTGCTGTGAATGGAAAATAACATTTACTGAGGAGCTTATATTCTAGTAGAGTAAACCAATAAATAAATACATTTACACGAACACTCATGAGATAATTAATGAGACATACTAAGATAACTATGTATATGGTGCTTTGGTCATGTAAAAGACAAGTAACTGGAGATTAGGAAGAGTCACAAAGAAGGGGCAGCATTGGAGCCGATCTTGAAGATGAATGAAAGGTTACCAGAGAGATAGTGACTTCCTCCAGTCAGTCAGAAGGAAAAAACAAAAATCAAAAAATAGCAGGACTAAAGGCAAAGGGATGGTTCACACATTTAACTATTGTCCTGCATGATTCAGACTTCTTCATAAACAGTCCCGCCTCTTTTAAGAAACATCTCTCCATATCCATAGTGAGCAAGAGTCTCCTGAAATATAACATCAGGTCATTTGGTTCTCAAACTAATTGATCTGATTAACAGCCAGTCCCAATGTCTTTCTGGAGAACCATCAATATGTCCAACTTCCCAGCAGTCAAAAAATATGGACGCCTTCTCCTGTAGAGATATACTTTAATAATTCATCAGTGACTGTGCTGTAACTCATTCACAAAACCCCAAAGCATTAAAAGCTTCATCTTCATTATTACCAGATGTCTTACAGGCACCTAAGTCAACACTTCGAAATGACTCCCTGCAAGTTTGCAAGACCAAGTGTATCTTCAAGGACATTCAAGAATACATTTCCTGAAAGGGATCTGATGGAGGAAGCTGCTAGAAATACTGTGAAAATGACTTTTAATATTACAGACCCTGGGGGCGCCTGAATGGCTCAATTGGTGAAGTGTCTGACTCTTGATTTCTGGTCAGGTTGTGATCTCAGGGTCATGAGATTGAGCTCCGCAGGCTCCACACTCAGCAAGGAGTCTGCTTGAGGTTCTCTCTTTCTCCCTCTCCCTCTGTCCCTGCCCCCTGCTCTCTCTTGCACGTGCTTTCTCTTTCTAAAATAAATAAATAAATCTTCAAAAAACTATTAACAACCCTGTGCTTTTCACATGTCCATCCTAGAAATAAAAATGTTTCCAAAGGACTTAGTTTGAAAGGAGAGGGTCAGTTTCTTCCAAAGATTACAGCAATTTCAAGAACTTTAAAATCTCTCTCTCTTTCTCTCTCTCTCTCTCTCTCTCTCTCTCTCTCTCTCTCTCCCTTTCCCTCTCTGGATGGTTAGATGGGAGAATGATAGATGAATAGATGGGTATAGTGTTATAGACCGTGATAGAGATGTAAAGAGAAGTAGACATCCTTCAGGAAGCTGATTTTTTTTTTTTTTATCACTGAATAAAATGCAGGAGAATTGGTTTGGGCACCAAAGGAAAGAATTTTTAAACACCTTTGTTTCCTTATAAAATTAAAATGCCATTAAAAATTAACTGCCAGAATTGAATCCATGAAACCTTTAAGAGCAGCATGCATATGGTGGGAGAGAAGCCTGCCTCTGCACTTGCACCCATCATAGGGTCTCAGCTGACAGAAAGGAGGGACCGTCTGAGTCCCAGCTACATAGAGATCCTGACAAATCCCCGCCACTGACTTTTTAGTTGACTTTAAAATGTCCCCAAAGAAAGGTCTTCCCTCTTAAAATCATTTAAATTGTATATTTATGACTGTTAGAGATATGCTTTTGTCAAAAATGCTGCTGAGGGGAGAAGAAAAAAAAAAAAAGAAAGAAAGAGAAAAACCTCTTTCGAGACTGCAAGTTTCCTGCAGCTTGAGCTGGCAATACATACTCAGCAGTAATCGTGGACCGGAGAATCCTGGACTTGAATGGATGCCTTGATTCCAACAGGGCCCTAAGTGACGAATCACGTTTATACATTCCCAAACACCAATTTCTCCCCTTTCGAAGTCATCACTGGGCTCCATGTCTTTCACTCGGGTATGTTTTACCTTTAAAGCATTGCATTTGCAAACAGTTTATTTTTTCGTCAGCTGTAATCAGTTTTTGAATTCTGTTGTGTTTTATTTTTTTTTTATCCAAGTATGGTTCTCATGGTGTAGTAAATGACATTAGGCTTTTGTAAATTCTTGCAGAATATAACAGATCATTGGTTTTATAACACAGTCGCTGCTTTTGCATTCTGATGAGATTATTAGTAGCAGCCTAGAATACAACATCCTTGCATACTGTTAGTTAAAAAAAAATAAAAGTTTACTAAATGGTCTCTTGTCAACTGTATCTGAAAATCATTATAGTTTCTGTGTTTCCTCTACATGAGGGGGCTCTTCAGCAAGCTGGTGGGTTATGTCAACAAGAGGTTACAAAATTATTATCCCGGCTCTGTTTGTTTCAGTGGGGCTTACGCCATGCATTAGCATTCCTATTGTAAATCTCAGGGGCTTAGGTATTTGTACATCAGGTGTGGAGCCATTCCAGTGTTCAAACAGAGGATGCTCAAAGCCCATCGGCCTAGCGGCAGCTTTCATTGGGCACAGTTTCTGGTGGGGGGAGAGACGCACTGGGGCTTTTCTGATTTGCCGTCTCTCCATAACACAGATTAGCCCTTTGGGGTGTTCTGTGGCCTCCTGTAGAGAGATTTAAAATTCATTCTATTAATAAAATTAAGTGTTTTTCCCCTCTCGGGCCCATAGCCTATAATGCAAATGAGCTACGTGTGATATTTAAGGGGCAAGCGGTCCTGCCTGCGCTGCAGCGTGGCGGCGGCGCGGGAGCCAGAAGGCGAGACCGGGGAGCCCAGACCGCCGAGCAAAACCTGCCCTTCGCTGTGTGCCTTTCTCTTTTAGGGCTGAAACAATGACATTTGAAAATTGCCGATTGCATGTGCACCTTACCTTTCTCTCCGTACCACTTTACGCACGCCTATCTGCTATCTGAATTAAGATCCTGACATTCTGGGCTTCAAATTGATACAATGCCAAGTAAAAAGCCATCCCGTGAGCTGTAATGGTTCTCTAGAAGTCACCGCATTCAACATAGTCAATAATATGAATTTTTAAATGTGTAAATGCATACTAAAATGAGAGATCTGATTTGCTTCAATACTTCTGGCCTATGAGATACATAATACAGTGTTTTAAAGGAAAAAAAAAAAAAACCTGCTTGCATCTAGTTTGCATTTTACCTGAAAATGGGAATGATGAGAATGACAAATTTTGTAAAAACTTTGTATTCTGTTTTGAAATCCAATTTTGATCATTTCAAAAGTGAATACATTTCTCACTCTTCTTTTGCTTTATATCTTCCTTTTCCTCAGTTTCTGGGGATGTCTTTGCTTTATTGACAAGGCTTTAAAATGGAATAATGTTTAAAATTAAGATGTCTAATAATTCTCTTTGGAATTGTAAGCATATTCCTCCTATCCTTTTGATTTAGCCATAGTTAACCAGTGACATTCCCCATGAGGTTTACTTATCCTTTGTGTTTAAGAATGCAAATTCTTGAAACGTCACCGCTTCTTAAAAAGATTTGTTCTTAAATGACTATAACATGTTTGATTAAACTAGTTCATGTAAATAGAAGACTAAAATCAATCAATAAAACTTCCATAGATCAGGGTTTCAAGGCCAAGGTCTAAACCTCTGCCGTCAGCTCAGCTGCAGAAACTGTGCTAAGTACTTGGGCTGAGACCAGTATGAGGATCTGAAGCTGGTTGCAATCTAATGGGCAGGTGAAAAAAAAAAAAAAGCCAATTACAGCACAATATGTTAAATGCTCTATGGTGTATAATCAGAAAGTGTATTTTTCCTGAAGATCAGTATGATCCAGATCGCTACTGTGCACTCTCAAACATCTCTTAGGCAAAAGCAGCCACCTTTCCCAGAGATTGGGTTTCTTTGCAAATCAACAGGACCTAACGAAGCTCACGCTCTAAATGTAAAGAAATGAGTTTACCTCACACCTCTTACATTTGCTGTGTGATCTAGAGCAAAATAATGATCTTCTCTTAACTTCATGTTTTTCTTCTGTGAAACTGGAGCCATATTAATACCTACCTTACATGCTTGTTGGTTTAAGTGAGATAATGCATGTGAGCAGTGTAATACAGTGCCTGGCATATAGCAAGTGCTTGTGAAATACTATCTGGCCACAAGATCATTGTTCTTCATAGAGTCCATGTGCTTATGCACATGTGTGCCTCCAGGAATCAGGTTTTGACCAGCACAGGGAATTTCTCTTTGCTGAAGAACGCTTCAGCAAAGGGAATTTGAACAGTGTGTGCTCAAAGTGGTTCTGTGAAGTTCTCCCCCATGTGGATTCATCCCACCATCTATTCTGGGCTGGAACAATGACATTTGAAAATTGACCATTGCATGTGCACTTTTAGTCCATTTTGCTCTCTCATTTGTAAAATTAAATAACAGTTGATGAGAATGGTAGATTTGATCAAAAGTATTCACATGGATGTTTGCATGTGGAAGTGGAAGTGTGTTCCATTTACTGAATGTGATGTGGCCTCAGCCACATCATGTGACTGCTCTGAAGATCACCTGGGAGCTGAGGTCTCTTATTTTTGCTGTGTGAATGAGTACATTTTGCTGTTCTCCTAGGCGCCAATCAATACATACTTGAATGGTGTCCAACAAACTGCCAGAGTTGTGAGTCAAGGCCTCTGAACCCTGCAGTGGCCCAGGCTTCATGTATCAGCCTTATGTGGGACCCTCTCAGCAGATCTGACTTCCTGCATCCCTGATGCCAACTCTTCTTATCTCTTCCACTTCTATGTTTCCCTCCTGTCTTAGTCCATTTGGGATGCTATAACAATATGATGGACTGGGTGACTTACACACATTTATTTCTCACAGTTTGGGAGGCTAGAAGTCCAAAATCAAGGTGCCATCAGAATCAGTCTTGTGAGGACCTGCTTTCTGGTTCATAAATGGCATTTTCTGCTGTGTCTTCACATGGCACATGTAAGGGGTAAGGAAGCTCTCTGGGACTTCTTTTATAAGAGTACTAATCCCATTCATGAGGGCTCTACCCTCGTGACTTAATCACTTCCTAAAGACCCCAACCTCCTAATGCTATCTCATTGGGGGTTCAGTTTCAACATGTGAATCTGGGGGGAACACAAACATACAGTCAATAGCACTTCCTTTTTTTTCAAATTTTTATTTAAATTTTAGTTACCATATAGTGTAATATTGGTTTCAGGAGTAAAATTTAGTGATTCGTCACTTACATGTAACACCCAGTGCTCAATACAAGTGCCCTCCTTAATCCCCATCACTGGTGCATTTAGGCCATCCCCCACCCAGTAACACTTCCTTTAGCTTAACCATTACAACACATATACACACCACATACCACATGCCACAAACCACATACACACATCCAACTCTTCTCATCAAAAATCTTTAGAGATTCAACAAATGTTTTAAGTGCCTCTACATGCCAAACAACAAGCATACGAATTAAACAAGAACGAAATCGGCCTTGAGAACACTGACTTGAACCTGTACAATAAAAGACAGCAGACAAATAAGTGAATAGATAGATAACCAGAATATGTTGAGACTATGATCAGTACTTTGAAGGAAATAAACAGGGTGCTGTACCCACAAGGTAACCTCCAATAAGGTCCTCCAATGATGTGGCCCCTGAAGGCCTTTCTGAAGAACAGATATTCAAGAAAAGACCTAAAAAATGAGGAGAGACAAGCAAGTGAAGCAAGTGAAGAAGTAGAGGAAAAATCTTCTCAGGCTGGTGGCAGAGCCAGTACAAAATCCTCAAGTGGGGGAAAGA
Organism: Vulpes lagopus; assembly: GCF_018345385.1. NCBI lineage: Eukaryota > Metazoa > Chordata > Mammalia > Carnivora > Canidae > Vulpes > Vulpes lagopus. The sequence continues at coordinate 129,384,991 of NC_054824.1, read as the reverse complement.
ACTAAAAATGTTTTATGAGCTCCCCCAAAATTCAGTACAGCAAACTGGAGCCTGTTGGAGACAGGTACTCAAGACCCATTACACGCAGGTGTTTGCAGACCTTGAAGGGATTAGGGGAGAGTTGTGTCATGCTCTAAACACAAAAACCAAATGCAGGTTGTTCAATATCATGGAGACCTTCACCAATTCATTATATAAGAACTTTACAGTTTGAACAAAAAAGGGAACATGGGAGAATCAGACTTACAGCAGGGAATGCAGTTTAGAGGTTATAAAAGATTTCCAGAAACTGGGATGTGAACTTGAGGTAGGGCAGGAGATGGAAATAGGGTGGCAAAGATTGAATTGACCCAGGCTATATGGAAATAGAACCAAAAAACTCAATGATGTATTTGGGGGAAGGGGTGAAAGGGAAAAGGTGAATCAGGAGATGAAAGAAATGAAAGTGTTCCTGAGGACTCCAGATTTCTGGACTGAATACCTGAGCAGACAACATATCATTTACTAAAATGAGGAACACCAAGGAGGGAGAGTTTCAGGAGATCTTGAAAGTGAGCATGTAAAGTTTGAAATGTCTGTGAGAATTTATGTGAAGTTGTCAAGACGGCACTACCCATCAGGGTCCTGCATGCTCCACCTACCTATTCACCAGCATGCTAATACTAAGTACTTTAGAAAAGTGAAAAGTAACTGCTACCATTTAGTAGATGACAATTTAATCCCTTTGGTGCATAGCATCCCTTTGGGGTGTTGGCTAAACATGATTTTCATATGCCAGGATTGCTTATTACTATCAGGGCCAACACACAAAGTCCACTGCATTAAATGCTGATCACAGAGCTCAGGATAAGTAAAGAATGTCTAACCGAGAGATTATTGCAAAAGGCTGAAGAACGTCAATGCCAAATCTATAACAGATCAATGATGAGGCTGCACAATCTAGAGTCTGAAAAATGCGAGTGGACCAACAGGAACACAGCCACCTGGAAAGATGTGACATAGTAAATATCTAGTATGCATTGGCAAATACACTAAAATGGTCCCACCAGGTTCCAGAAATTTCAAACCAAAGCTATTTTCCCTAAAATACAGATCAAATGGTGCTGCATAGGAGAAAATATTTGGGAGGAGGGAGAAGATGGGAGGAAAAATTCTCTTAGAATAACATTGCAACATGCAAATTTTATCAAAGAAAACTATAAAATGTTGCAGAACCATTCCTTTGAAATGAATATAAGATGCTAATTGGTGATGTATATAGTCCCAGAGATGCTTGACATGCAGGGAGTGAGTGAAGTACGACAAAGCATTTGTGTGGGCCATCTGGAAGGGCATACCACACTCTTGCATGTGATGAGAAAGTGGAATTAAACAGAAACTTTGGAAACCAAGCTCTAAATATGCATGGCTGTGGGTGCTTGCATCCTTTTCAGGAATCAAGACACTGAAGAGAAAGCCCTCCATACACCTGAAGATCATGGTGACCAAATGAAATGGAACCTGACTCTCCCTGCACAGTGAAGATTATCGCCACCCCTTCTGCAATCTGGAAATCCCCACAGCTTTACCAAGCATGCGGATCGTGTTCCTCATGTACTTTACATGTGAAACTTAAAGTTTTGCCCTGGATTACTCCCAGAAGCAGATATTTGATCTCATGTGTAACAGACACAGTCCTAGATTTCTAAGAGGAAGATGCTTTCTATGTATACACACACACACACACACACACACACACACACAAATTTTCCACAAACACTAAAGAGCATCTAAAAAATAGACATATTTGTCTCTGCCCCATAACTGCATGAGAAATTTTTTAAAAAATAGTCGCCAAAAGAAAAAAGGAGTATGAGGTATGTTTTTATTTATTTCGGCTTATAAATTGGATTTTCAAAAATTAAACTTGAGGGTAATATCTCCTTAGGGTAAACGTTTTCCCAACTCTTGTGCAAATAAATGTCCCATTCTGTAAGGAGAACTAGTCAAATTCTTAAACACTATATGGTAGGAACGAACTGGCCTGCTACTTGAGAGTGGGCCATAAAATTCGGTGATCCAGTTTGAAATTAATGATTTGGTTTTTTTGGTGAGGAAGCACAGGCAGGGCTCATTGTTGAGAGAGACAGGGAGGGGGGAGCAACAGAGATCCCTTGAATTAGGCTGTTTCAATGCTCAGCCTGTGTTCTGCACTTCAAGGCTGTGTTTTCTTCTGAACTCTTGTCATTTACGTCCTTGTTCTGAAGAAAAGTTTCAAGATTTCTTTAGCCCACAGCTGGTTAAAAGACAAACGAACCCAAAGCACAAATACAAACACCTGGGAAATTGCATCCCTGCGATCAATCTACCTCTTCTTAAATACATTTTGTTTGTTTGCCTATCTGAGTGTAAGCCCCAAGGCAAGAACTGTGTCTTTTTAATGTCTTCTGCGGCACCAAGCATATTGTAAAAGCCGAGGCAATGATAAACAATAATAATAATGCCATTCAAGGGAATGCTGACTCAAATAGCATGAGTTTAAGCCTAATGGTTTAGACACTTGGAGTTGAGAAAAGATATGGCAACTGGAGTGAATTTATATAATCCAAATCTGCTTCCAAAATCTGAATCATTCTCTTCTCTGTTTGGGTTGCACATTTTTAAAACTGTGCCACTGAAAGTTGTCCTTGCCTGCCCACTCTCCCTCACAAAAAAAAAAAAAAAAAAAAACAGAACAAAAAAGCAGCTGTACTAGAGCATGAATGTGTTCACCAAATATATTCATAATATAATAGGCATTGAAGACATAAAAGTGAACAAGACACATTTTCCACTCTCTCAGATCTCATAATTTGTAGGTAGATTATGAAAGAGTTAAGACAAGGGGGAACTAGGAGATTTTTAAAATGCATTTGTGAAAAACCATGCCCTGTAGATCATAATGAAATGTACTCATTTGAAATGGATGGTCTATTCCTAAGAACATAGCTGCATGGGTCAGCTCTTTGGAGGGAAGACGCAAGACTGATTTTCTATACTCAGGAAGTAGGGACTGCCTGAAGAACATGCAGAGGGCCTTCTCCACTCACCCGCCTCAGGTACTGCAAGGTTCACAAACAATGAAGTTCCTACCTGTAAAGTGTCCATCTCCTCTGGATAAGGGCTTTGCGTCGGCAGAAGTCTCATTAATACAGATATAAGGACTCTAGCTTAAAAATGCTCATCTCCTACCTGCACACTTATCTGAACCATTTGTCAGATGAGCTAGTTGCTTGCTATTTTTCCAGAATAGGTACCTGAAAGAATAAGACGAGAATAAGAATAAGAAGAATAAGGATTCAGAGATTTTGATGGGGCAAACAGTGGGATGTGGGAACCTCAGTGTGAAGCACACATTTGTGAGGATGATGCTAAGAAGAAGCAAAGGGATGCTTTAAGAATGGGATTTAGTAATGGAGTACAAAAAGCAGGGGAAAACTTGCCTAAGTCACCCAAATTTTCATGTTTAAAACTTGAAATGTTGCTGGAAGATGGATTGGGCACAGCTCAACATTCTAAAATTAAGTTCATTAATATTTTACATAATGAGTTTTAATTTACCAATCCTACTTTTCTGACTGTAATCCTAAGTACAATTGCCACTAGTGATTTTTTTGTGACTCAGAAGTTCAAGAAAATGTAAAACTGCAGAGTCTTAAGCAGCCAAAAGGTAGGATGTGTTGCCTGAGATCTTTTCGTGTTCTGAATGTTATGGATTGAATTGTGGCTCCCACCCTCCAAATTCGTATGTTCAAGCCCCAGTGCTTAATGTAACTATGTTTGAAGATAGGGCCTTCAGAGAGGCAATTAAGTTTAAAAGAGGTTATAAGGGTGGAACCCTAATCCAGTAAAATGTCCTTACAGGAAGAAGAGACAGAAGGGATTCCTGCACAGAGGAAAGGTGATGTGAGAACATAACAAAAGACAACCATCTGCAAGCCAAAGAGAGAGACTTCAAGAAAAACCAAACCTTCCAACACCTTGATCTTGGACTTCCAGCCTCCAGAACTGTGAGAGTAAATTTCTGTCGTTTAAGCCAACCAGTCGGTGGCATTTTGTTATGGCAGCCCTAGCAGATGAATACACTGAACTTCCGTTTACACTGAGCTACTTTACCAAGTAGTAAAATTGCTCTTCATATAACAGGAGATATAAAAATTCTCTGAGGAGAAATCACAGAGAGAGCAACTTAGAATCACAAGTAGTAATGTCTCAGTAGGGTGAAGGGATGGCTGGTACAAGGACAGTGTCTGCACAACCTACTTCTTACTTCCTTTCTCTCAGAAACATAATTCTGATGCTGATTCATCCTAACACCAGCATGAATATATTGAAAATGCTCCTAAATGATTATAATACATGAGTTCTCTTCCTCTCTAACCCCTCTGTACTCTGGTTCAGACATTCATCACCAAGCCGCTGGATACTTAGGAACCATAAATGCCTCAGTGGTGGTTGTTCCAACAGTTTGCTGATTAACCTCAGGCCAACCATGAGCCTCAACTGTATAAAAATAGCGTTGTCTTCATTTCCTTTTCCATCCACAATGTTAAAGCAGGAACAGGGACAACAGGACAAAACCAGAAATGTGAGATGTCTTCACATGAGAAGAAATTGTCGATGCGTCCAGAGTAGAATATCTCATGTAACGATTAAGCCTATGGCTTGACCTATCTTTGGAGATGAGAATACTAAATGAATTACTGGGCCACAAAGAAAATGAAGCCTCCTATTATTTCTTTGTTCAATCAGGCACCACATTTCTATTCCTTATTTAGCAGAGACTTAGAGATCTCACTCACATCTGAGTTCTCCTATACTTCCTGGGCATTCAGTTAGGTTACATTTTTCAGTCTCTGTTCCAGTTAGGTATGGCTATATGACTAATGGATCAAAGGAGATAGTAGAAGTGACATGAGCTGCTTCCAGGCCCACCAAAGAGCCTTATTTCTTTTTCTTGTCCATTAGCTGAAGTGAAAGAACACCCAGAGGACTTGAATGAAGGTAAGTCTCATGATGAGAAAAGCCTGGGTCCTTGGATGATTGCATATACAAGCAAGCCACCAACCCCTCAGGTCCAATGGATTGACATGGGCAAGAAATAACCTTTTATTTTATCAAGCCATTTATATTGTACAGTTATTTACTAGAAGAGCAGACCGACTCTAACAACACTTATTTAACCTAGAAGCAGCAGAGAGTTTTGTTCTTTTTTTGCCAATGAATTTGAGGATTTTTCATTCTAAGGAAATGATAATCAAGCTAAACAATTTCATACTTACACTTATCTTTCTGCAGCTCTGAGTCAATGCCCACACAAGGCTAAAGGGTAACTAAGCTGATGGACCTAACAGTTTTTTGATGGAATGTAAAGCAAGGGTCACGGTGATCTTTCACAGTTGAGTGATGTCTTTCTCCAAAGAGGTGTGCATGTTGGATTCATTCCATAAGAGTCACTCTCCCTTATGGGCCTTGCCACATGGATTCTTCTTATAATTCCACTTTCTTTGGAATGAGAGAACCCAGACAGGGCTCTATGAGTAATTGCTAGATATCCCTTGATGATTATATAATCATACATAGTTGCATGTGACAGGCCTATACTCTGAACTATGGCAATACAGCTTAATTATGGCCTGGACATGTTTGTGAGATAGTAGAAGAGTCAGTGTGTAGGACTTCTGAACACTCTCTTCAGAGAGCAGCTCTACAAAAAGTATGTCTGATTAATCTCTCAATTATAATCTCCTGCCTCCCAACCTATAGGAAGAGTAGAAGGAAGAACTAAATATTCTCCAGTCCCCTTGTCTGTTCCCATCTGGGTTCCCAGAATAAAGAAATCTGGGAGCAATGAGAGAGTGTTCAGATTTCTGCATGTGTGCTTGTATATGTGTGTATGTGTGTGTTAACGGGGGTGGTAACTAGATAGCAATTCTAGGAAAGATGAAAAGTAGGCCAGGGAAGTAGCAATGGGTGTATGGATATTTCCCAACCTCTGGCCTTTTGCAAACAAATGAGTGGTATAACCCTGCACAATAGTATCACAGATATTATTAATTAGGATAAGCCATATTATTTGATAAAATTTTATTATAAACAAGAACATTTGAATTTCTTCACTAGTGATAACCAATAACATCTGTTTAGAATGTGATGGTCCACAAAGCATTTGCACAAACAGTATCTCAAAGCAGACATTTCTTTGTGACCCACATCATATATCCTTAGTCCATGTCTGATTTCAGACACTTCATGCACTTACTCTGCTACCATCCTGGCTCAAACACAAGCTGTAATTTCTCTCCCTTGTTTCTGCCTCAGGACTTTCTCTAAAGCCACACAACACAGTCACATCCAGGAAGTGTGGCCATGAGGTAAGGAAATAACATCCCTGGAGCAAAGTCAAACCCTTAACTAATGAAATGCAGGCCATCAATGGATAAATGTCCCGGCATCCTATGTTTTGGAGAGATAGTTCTGAGGTATACTCTCTATACAATCCTCAGAAGGCCCCCAATGGAAACTAAGACCTTGTTATCCACAGCAAGAGTCAATCAATAGTGCATATGTATTATCTTTCCTAGTTCCTGTCTCCTTCCTATTCTGTCAAGACTGCTTCCAGGGATCACCTCCCAATAAATGCCTGCATCTAAATTCTTGCCTCAGGATCTGCTTCAGGGTAACCTAACTAAGGTTCTCATTTAGTCTTTGCTACCATAAGAGAAACTCTAAGCATTATGACATGTAGTAAAAAGTAAGAGGCCTCAGATGCCTGGATGGCTCAGTGGTTGAGTGTCTGCCGTCAGCTCAGGGTGTGATCCCTGAGGCCTGAGATCAAGTCCCACATCGGATTCCCCATGGAAACATGCTTTTCCCTCTGCCTGTGTCTCTGCCTCTCTCTTTCTCTCTCTCATGAATAAATAAATAAAATAAAAAGAGGTTCAAGGTGAATTGGGGAAGGCCATACTCCATCTTTTGAGTGGTTAGGAGATGCCAATTACAGGACTGGCAGAGGTACACCTCATGTCCAGGGTGGAAATGCACCAAGCTGAATCAAGGCAGCAGTACTTCCTAGAATGCAGCTCAGCATTGCCTCCCAACCACTTTCCATCAGCCAAAGAAAATCAAATGGCCAAGACCAACATCTCTAGGGTAGGAGGGACTGCAAGGGAACATGGCAAAGCATGTGGATAGAGGGAGAGAAAAGGAGTTAGAAACAATAGTATAATCTACCACAACGGCTAATTACCATAAACAATCATTCATTCAACAACATATTTACCAAGTAAATGGTATGCCAGACACTAGGGATCCAGTTGTAAATAAGACAAGCATTATCTCTGCCTTTATGAAGGTCATAGGTATGTGGATGTGGCCCCCAAAATTATATTATTCATTATTATTCATAATTTTCAGCCTTTGTTGGTTTTGAAGTGCACCTGATGTGTCTTAGTCTCCATTTTAAACATGTTTTTATCATGAAGTATTTAGGTGATATAGGAAACGAAATTGAGTATACAATAATTCCAGGATATCCTTTTTAAGTTTCAGTTTTGACTAAGTCTCCAATTCCTCACCATTCCCCCATATGACAAGGAAGCCCCTTTTAAAATTCCAGTTATTTTAGTCCTACATGTATTTAAATTCCAGATAAATGTGAGTTGGTTAAAAAAAATAAATATTCTCTTAATGAGGTGAGTAGAAGCTGAAATTAGAGAATGTATACAATCAGGAAAGTGGCACGTTTCTATCAATGAGATAAATGAGGATGATATTCTCATTATTTGACAAATCTGATGTTTTTATCCCATAATATCTTATTCTCAGAAAGAAGAGAGCATTACTGTCATTTCTTCAGTGACTAGCACAAGTACTGAGTTATAAGGGCTAAGCAGACACTTACTAAATCAATGCAAGAATGAATACGTGGCTCAATCAATAAATCAATCAATGAAGAGAGATAAACCTAATGATTCCCTGCTAATGTTCATGGACTGCCACAGGCATCTGTAGTATAAGCTGGTTAGATGTTCAGGGCACGTATTTCTTTGAAGATGTGTTGGGTGGCACCGATAACACTCCAAGGGGCCAAATGGCAGGTCTCCAATGAACTCTCTTTTCTTGATATATTATAGCTGACACATCCTCTTACTGTTATGAGACACACCATCACGTGCAAGGTTTACCACAATGTCCCTGGTGTTGCATCCCCTGGATTTCCCCCAGCCATCCTGAATTACTTTACTTTCCAAAACTTGCCATGATCTCTTCCCTTTCATCAGTATTTATGACTGCTTTTCTCTATTTCTTATCTATCTTTCCCTTCCTTGCCCTCCTGGAAAATCCTCCATTTCTCCAATGCAAATATATCTTATTTATGTAGTCTTCCCCCAACTTCCAGAGCAAACAATCACTTGCCCCTCCATGCTCCCAGAGAAACTTACATGCCTGGTACTGACTCTTCTGATGTTACACCCATATACTAGCTCTTTCCAGAGTTCCTCAAATATCTGTTAAAAAATAAGTGATAACAAGTTTACCTAATTGGCTAAAGAATCATCAGCTAACAATTTAATATAAGTTTATGAAATCACACGTAAAAAATGTTATAGAAACACCTGGGTGGTTCAGTGGTTGAGCATCTGCTTCCAGATCAGGGTATGATCCCAGTCCTGGGATTGAGTTCCACATCGGGTTCCCTGCAGAGAGCCTGCTTCTCCCTTTGCCTGTGTCTCTGCCTCTCTCTCTGTGTCTCTCATGAATAAATAAATAAAATCTTTTTTTTAAATGCTATTATAGAGAGTACAGCCTTTCTCAGGCCTTCTTAAAGCCTTCCTCTCAATCCCACTATAAACACCCACCTCATCTGGCATTCTGACCTCATTTTATCAACAAGCATTTTTGAAAATCCAGGAAACAATAGCAAAACAAACAGATGAGCATTTTAGCATGAAATATGCAAAATTCTGTGTTCTTGTTTGAAGGGTCACATTTATTGCCCTTAATCCAGTTTACAAATTGCAGGAGTTTCAGATGCTCATTGATGTTTGTGTTTGATTAAGACAGGACCATATATTTAAGAGCTGGCAAGACTATTGAGCCAGCCTGTGATTGCAGCGGTAATTAGGCATTTTAACACATATTAGTGTAAACAGCTGTGTAAAATCCATATCAATGTTAGAAACACAAGTGATATGGTTCAATTAAAATATTACAAGGTTGATTTTTGAAGGTAGCTGAAAAATGCTGAGGAGTACCTGGAGAAATTAATTGCTCCCACACAATGACCTAGGCTAACAGGCAATTTAAAAGAAATGCCTTTCAGACATTATAAACGGCAGATGATGGAGCAAGCCGGACACTCAAGGGCCAGGATTCACTTCCTAACTGCCCCAGTTTTGATGTGCTGTGCACACATCCTGAGACGTTCTGTGCCTTGGTGGAACAAATCTCACCATCACTCACCAGAACTGGAAGATCTCATAAAAGGAAACTTGAGTAGGGGCATCTGAGTGGCTCAGTGGGTTGAGCATCGGACTCTTGGTTTCAGCTCAGGTCATCATTTCATGGATGTAGGGTAGAGCCCCTTGTGGGTCTCCATGTTCAGCAGGGAGTCTGCTTGAGGATTCTCTCCTTTTCCCCTTCCCTCCACCCCTCCCCCTACTTAGCTAGTTATCATATTAAGCCACAACTAAAGTCCAGCACCCTTTATGAAGTAGCAAGTATCAGTGTGTAGCTCCTACCCTAGGAAAGCTTCATGCATAGAACGAAAGTATAGACTTTGGAACAAACACACTTGATTTCAAATCTCCACCCTGCTCTCTACTATCCGTGGAATATTGAGCAAGTTACCTCACCTTTCTAGATCTCTCAGTTTTCTCATTTGTACAATAGACATAATATCTGCCTCATAGGGTACTGTGTTAAAAAAAAATATATATATATATATATATTTATATTTATATCCTAAAAGTGCAGTTTAGGACTCATATTGTCATGGGCAACATCCCAAGAAGAATACCATAAGCAAAAGATCAAGAGATATTAAAATGAACTATTACTCTACCACTCTGTATTTTCTGTTATACTTAAAGAATTCAGTCCTCCTTTGCTTCCATATGTTTGGTAACTAAACCTCTGGTGAGGGTCAAGCCTGAGGGCTACCTCAAGTCATCAGGTCTTTCTCACAGCACATAATCCCTGGGGTCAGAAACAGAACTCAGAGACCTGCATAGCAGCTCTCCTAAGGCCAACACTGGACACCAGACAGTCAAATGGTCTGGATAAATTCCTGTTGTCCTTGGCAGGAGAGAGACAGAGATAGTGTAACCCTGCCATCTGTTGACCTAGAAGCATATTGTGGCACTTCTGATATGATTTGAGATCATGCCACTCTCAAAGCTCAGAAGGAGGGTGAAATATCAGTATTTATAAGAATGGAATTGCTAATTTCATTCTGCAAACACTAGCTATACTAGTGCACTTTAAATATGATATGCAGGCTGGTGGAACCAGAGATTCCAGGAACAATATTCCCTGCAAGTTCTTTCAGTTCTCCCACTCCATTCCACCCGAATACCAATATGATTATTAAAACAGCTATCTGCACTTCTCTGGGGGCACATTCAATAGATTTTTGAAGGTAAATCATATGAACAAAGAAGAATAACTCCAATATATGTCACTAGAAATAAAAGGCTCCCTACAGGGCATGTGGCATTTTTAGCTTTGTATGCCAGGTCTGTTATCAAACACACAATATTGATCAAAAATTAAAATACTATCTTCAAAAGAAACTGCAGCTTTGATTCTAAAATATTCGCTGTGAATGTATTAACAATCGGGACTTGTAAAGTGAAGATAAATTGACCTCTGATTAGAGCTGAAGCTATATTTCTTGAGAAAAAGAAGAAATGAAGAAATCATCATTCACCTATTTCTAAACAGGGTGACATAAATGATTTTCAGATAGATTCTTGTCTGTCCCATTTTTAAACATCTCCAAAGATTCCAGTCTCACTCTCCTTTGGTTGGCATATCCCGAGAGTGGGTCCACCTCTAGGACTGGGTGATTTATCCGAGCTTCAAGCTCCTTTACTGGTTTCCTGTCCCCAGTGAGGGTTGGCACTGGTTCATCAACCCTCTCCCAGGAGAGCTCTTTAAAGCTTTAAGACAAGTGTTCAACTTGACATTCATGCACTCGTTACTGAGGATTTTGTTTTGTTGTGCTATGTTGTTTTTTGCTGGTTTATTTTTGAGAGATTGTTGTTTTCATTCCATTTAAGCATTGGAAAGAGTATTTCTAAGGTGCCTACCAAACAAGGAGCAAAAAGCTAAGTAATGAGAATACCAATAGAGTGAGTTGGATATGCCACAGCAAATATGCAGGTGCGCAAAATGCAGGACTTTTTCTTTCTTTCTTTCTTTCTTTCTTTTTTATTCTGTATCCATGTAATACCCATTTTAGCTCCATATTTCACCTAATTAAGGAAATTTGCTTTCATGCAATTCAGGTCCACTCAGGATTTGTTTTCAGATACCTCAAGGTTGTTTTAGCCTCTTTAGGGCCAGCTCAGTCCATTTATGGGCCTATCAATTCTCCTATAGAAGTATTGAGGGTGTGTGAGAGTTCAGGCATTTTCTGTTCCCTACAAATTCTCAGTGAGAAGTCACTCTTCTTCTTCTTCTTTTTTTTTTTTTTTCTTTTTTTGTCTTTGGTCATTTTGCCCTAATCACCCTCCATGGAGATATTTTGGGCCCCCACATGGTCACTGCTCATCAGATTCCCACGATCTGTCTATGTCCCCACATCTCAACCCAAGGCTCCTTGGCTTTCACCAGCCCTTTTGGTGGTGTTCCATACACCTCAGGAAGCACAGAAACTTTCAAGCTCTCCTAGGCTTCTTAGAGTAACTCTAGGAAGAAGGAGGAATGCTGGTTCAAGGCATCCGTAGAGTTCCTGCCACCCATTTCTTTGTTTCCATGACTCTCACCTGGGGCCAGGGAGGACTTCCCAAAGAGGTCTGGGTTGCTGCTTGTCTTGCCCCTTCAGCCCCCACCCTTCACCTCAGGCCCCCACCTGCAGCAATGACAAGGTCCTTGCCTAGGGACATACCTACATACTCATCATGGGGACAAACCAAGCTCTCACAAAGCAACTCTTCCCAAACTGAAATTTTTTTTCTCTACCCCTAAGGGTCTGAATAATCATGACTTTCTTTGTTTACTTACTGTTCTTTTGAGTTAATTTTACAAATTGTATTCCACCATACAATCCAAAGAGTAATAAAATAGTTTCTCACAGAAGACCACACCACTAGTGAGATTTCTGATTCTACCAGTCTGCAGATTATATGAAGTACTGTACTTCGGGTAAAATCCTTTGTCCTGTCTTTATAATTACACATCTGTTCCCTGGAACTTCTCCTATCTCTACCTCCTTCTCATATGTATAATTTCGGTTACTTAAAATTTCCAGTCACACTCCACACAAACACTGGCCAAGAAAAATGAGTTGGTTCTCCTACAATAATGAGGTCAATAATAGCATTTCACCTACTTCCTGCACACCATCATCTACCTCACTCCTTAGAAAATGTTTTCAGATGGAGACAGAGGGAAATTAAGTACACACTTTTTAAAAACTCTGTTCTAATGGATAGGAAGAAAAAGGACTAAGACGTGTTCTGACAACCACACTTCAGGGTAAGTTACCAAGGACTTGATCAACCACAAAGCAATTCACTTCTCCTCATACCCAGACACTGTAGTGAGGTATTTGTGGAGAGTTAAAAAGGTATAGAAAACCCAGCATATCCTCTAGGAGCTTCCTTCTTCCTAGTGCTCGGAAAATCCCCATCTTCAGCCTACAGTATATTTTTAATTATCTACTTTTCAGGAAAAAAATGCTATATAATAAGTTTACATAGTATCTTTGTCTGATTAACTTGGAAGAACCTAAATGGGCTTTGATCACAGCATCTTGGTTAGTTAAAGGGAACAGATATGATCACACTTCTTTGAAAGGCAAGGGTGGTGCTAGATCCGAAGCCCAAATCTCTATACCCTTGCTACGTGCCCTCCAGCTTAGGTAAGCATATGTCCCGGTGTGATTATTTACTTTTATTCTCCCCTCTCAAAAGTTCTTGTTTGAACAATAAATAATATGGTCACCCTTTCTGAGCCTAGTGCAGTTTGATTACCAAGGTTTTCCTCCCGTGCAACTCTGAAAACTGCTGACAGCCAAGTTCCCTAATGCGGTAGAGGCATCCACCCCATCACCAGAGGGGAACTCTTCCCTTCAGGACTATTCCTCTGCTTAACAAATGCACATTATTACCCCTAATAAACTTCCTGTGATTTGCCAGCATTTATGGAGTGATAAAGTCTTTCTTTGAAACATCTACCTTGCTTTTTAGTTAGGAGCAAAAGAAAACATGTTCCCCTAGTCAACATATCTCCTCTGCTATGGCAAGTGAAAAATTGCCCCATTTCCCCCTCCCCCACTGACTTTTTTTTCCCATGCAGCATTTAGAAAACTCTGTCCAAGAATATTACTCTATAAAAAAATAAAAAAAACATCATCTCAAAATTATTAAAATCTCTGTGGGAATTCATGATTAATTTTAAGGCCTGGCAGATTAAAATACATTATTATGTACACTCTAGTGCATCCTTTCAGATATTTTCAGAATCTGATTTTGCTCTCTTGATACACACCAATGACTCTACATGTATCTAGTAGATTGCAAGGAATAGATTAGCATTAAAGAGGCAGTATTGTGTTGTTAGGTTGTTATATGTAACTTGTGCTCATACATTAAGAAAAATGTACCTGGCATTCCCCCGGACATGACCAAGCCTCTTAAAAAAAGAGAACGAGTGAGAGAGTCATTAATACTTGGTGACAATACAGTTGTGGCAGCAGTTCTGAAATTCTGACCTTTGAGGTGTTCACTGACGTTTTCATCCAGTTCCCAGACAGAAGACGAACCACAGTAGCCTGCTAGAAAATGGAATACAGGCATTTATTTTTCAGAAGCTGTCAAACTTCCTACTTCCTAATCAGAAAATGATCATCCTTTTGGCTTTTCCTTAGGAGGTCATATTTGCAGGTGCAGAGAGAAAGATAAACCTACCGTTTCCTTCTCTTTGTTAAGGACAAAGAGTAAAATCTATGAAAAATAAACAAAAATATATACAAGCCTTATCCTATTTCACTCTCAGAATATTCAGATACACCGACAGGGAAATTAGCTTGTCTCTTCTCCTCAGACATGATGCATCCACTTTTTCTTACCTTCCTCGTTGCATGACTTTGAGCCAGTAGCGTGGTTCTTGGTATCTAGGTGGAGGTATCTGTCACTTAAGGGTCAAGCTGCTCACCAGCAGAATACACCCAAGGTATTCCATGAGGTCTATGTTATCATTAACAAACAGTACTCACAGACAATAATAGAAGATTCTGACTCAGTTAAGGACTTCATAGGGCTTTGACATAGCAATTACAGTAGACATGAGAGCTTTTTGGTCCCAATAGAGCTATGCAACAATAAATTATGTAAGCCATTTGCATTTTTAAATGATACAACTGTATGTACACACAAAGTTGACCCTAAACTAACAAATGAAGTGTCCATGCTGGACTGTGTCTCTCCTTTCCCTGCACTCCTTTTCCCTTGCCAGACCCTTGCTCTGATTACTGTCCTTCCCCACTTTCAATTTTTTTTTAAATATTTTATTTATTTATCATGAGAGACACATACAGAGAGAGAGAGAGAGAGAGACAGGCAGAGGAAGAAGCAGGCTCCACGCAAGGAGCCTGATGTGGGACTAGATCCTGGGTCACCAGGATCACACCCTGGGCCGAAGGCGGCTCTAAACTGCTGAGCCACCCGGGCTGCCCATCCCCACTTTCAATTTTATAAAATATTTCTGATCTTAAAAAACCCTGATGTATATGTTTGGTCTCAACATCTTAACTTATGAATCCTATTTCAATAAGAGCTTCCTCTTTTTCTCTCACATGAGCTTCTTCTACCTGCAGCTCCCACCCTTTTTCGCCCTCCACCATGTACTCCACTGGCACCATTTGCCTGCTTTCCATCACTGTCTTGCTCAACCTTTATCTTCACTGATCCCTTTTCTTCTCTGTCTTCATTTTTCTCATCTAGCTAGACAGTTCATGAGTGAGAGGGACAAAAGAAGGAGATATTATTAAAGTGTAATACTGCAGAGTCTCTGCTTATCTTTACTGCTGGCTATATTGTTGATAGTCTTCTAACTGGCTTTTCCAAATTTAACGATCTTTCAAAAAGTCATGTGTAGGGGCTGGGGATCCAGTGTACCTAAGACTACCTATCATAAACATTCCAGTTTTGAAATTATCTTCATGTGTACATGCTTTCACATGCTCACACACAACAAACATTTTTGATCACTATTCTGAGATCCCTTTCATAGTAATTATATATTCATTCTAGCATTTTTGGAAGTTTGCAGTTTAAAAGAATATTTTAATTATCTATCTAGTGATTAAGAGTGACCCCCAATTAATTGCCTATTTCCAAATATCAGACTTGACTTTCCTTAACCAGTACTTTAGGTAGTTATAACAGACCCAAAGTGTCTCCTGAGTTTTTATCCTGCTCTCTGATATTTCACATTCATGTACAATCCTCACAAATAACATATTAATATAGTTTCCATCTACATTTTTAATAATTTTTCAACTATTCTTAAAAGAAAAGGTACCACCCTAAGCAACTAAGATAAATGACTCCAATAGAGGGAATGGCCCCTGGCAGATTTGTGATTGAGTTCTTTGGATGGGTAGGTCCTTGAACAGGCACCTCTTACAATTTAACCAATAAGAAATTTGGCAGAAATAACTAACCCCAGGGGAGAGGGATTTTGGTATTTATCACTCATCTCAGTTCTGCAAATCAGTTGATATTGGATTCATCTCTCAAATCTGAAACAGGAGTTCAGTGAGACCTGGCAAGTTTGTGACTAGCTCTTGCAGGAACATGTTATGATAGAAGAGCTGTCAAGGAGACAACGCCCAACTTCCAGGCCAGCCTAGCTGGAATGCTAGGCCAGAAAGCGAATGTGAAAGTGGGGCTTTGCCAAATGCTGGCCCTGCTAAGTGCTGGTCCTTGACCATCCCAAGGCAAAGATATAGTTTCTATGTTTCTGTCACAATGAAAACAGTGAAGAAGAAGCTTTTGTCAGCCTCACATCAAGTAAATTCTCAATAAATAATAGATGATATCTAATAAGTATACCTATATATGTACATATACAGATAATATAGAAAAATGAGAAAGATGGAGACGTACAGAGAAAATACTCAATACATTTCATTCATAATCTCACCTCCAGGAGAATAGTATTAAAACCATATATAAAATTAAAATATAATACATTAAAATTTTAAACAACACCATTTTCTAAGCATAATGAAACAAAATTATATAATGGAAAAAACAAACACAGGCTGTGAAAGCTTAACAGACTCAGGTTTAAATTTTATCTTTACTACTTACTGTGTGTCTTTCGGCAAGTCACTCAGCCTCTCTGAGACCTGGTTTCAGCATCTGATAAAGAATGATACAACTTATTTTACCTGGTTACTGTGAAATTCAAACAAATATTAAGTATCTGGCACTCTGGTTTTCAATACAGTTTTTCTGGCTTGTTTCCCTCAGCATTGATAGCATAAAGCACCAAAGAGTGTCCTTTGAGTTCAGACAAAGAGATAGTATTCTCTCTCAAATGGTAAGGAACAGAGACAGGACTCCATTTGCAGAGCTGAAATAAAGTCCAGAGCTAGAAGGGCTAATCTTGGAATCCACAGGCAGGGAAAAAGTAAGGCATAAATCTCATAAATAACAAGAGTTTACCAACCACCGGACTAGAGTTGGTCTGAGGTGAGCAGCATGGATTGCTGGATCCAGTTTCCAATCCAGACATGACTGAACCAAAGCACTTGTGCATATGAAATGGGAGCAAAGGAGCCAATCTGCAAGCTTGGTGATATGTATTTGGATAAATCATTAATGTAATCATGCAATCTGGAGAGAATATTGATGTATAAAGGATTTACAGCCGTGGCCCTCTCTTAGAAGGAATTATTTATTATTTGTTTGAATGAGCTGCTCTGCTCCTCAGTAAGAAAGAGAAGGCAACAAGGATTAGGCTAGTTTACACATTCACAGGGGTGTGGCCTGGAAAAAGAAGAGTTTGTAGGGAAGAAGATTTAGCCTGGAAGTGGGAAGAAGAGACTTGTGAAGATTTGGAAGAGCTGGCTATCTTGTGCTCTACAGTTTGGGAGCTTTATGAGGAAGTTATATAATGTGTTTGTACAATCCAATCCCCCCTCCTTACCCTACAACCCTCAGTGTTAACAAGAATGATATTAATGATGGCTACCAGGTATTACATGTTTACTTTATACACTGTTCCAAGCTTTCCAAATAAGTTACTCCTTACCACCTACCAGGGGAATAGGTGCCATCTTTGCCTTCATTTTACAGAATAAAAAGACTAAAGCACAAAGAGGCTAAATATAAATTGCCTAAAGTTACCCACCCATTAAGTTAAGGAGCCAAAATTCAAACCCAAATATCCTAGTTTCAGAATCTGTGCTCTTAGCCACTAGGGGATGGTTCTGAATTCTGGAGCCTGGCATTTATTTTTAATGAGGCAATATGTGAAGAAGAGAAAAAGATAACCCCAGTTTATTCTAACCAGTTAACAGGACTACTAGTGATAGTGATAACAGCCACTGTACTTTTCTTGTAATGTGCAAGGGATTGACGCAGAACACTTTACACATTGCCTTACCCTCTAAACAACACATACAGCAGTCACTGTCACCATCCAGCTAATGTCAGTGAGGAAACTGAGCTCATCAAGATGAAGTGACTTGTGTCAACACTAAATGAGATATATCTATGCATTTATATCTCCTGGTGTTCAGTTGTTTCAGCTCCTGAATCAAGATAGATGGCATGTTGGTGGCAGACCCCATTCTGGAGAGCCAAGAGAAGACTGGTGAAACTAGAGGGGACAATATCACTGGGGACAGCTGTGATTGCTAGATGCTTCCTTCGGATGGCCTGCTCACTCACAGGAGCCCCTCAACTCAGACAGTGAAGTGTCTATG
The DNA here is from genome assembly GCF_018345385.1 of Vulpes lagopus. Classification (NCBI taxonomy): domain Eukaryota; kingdom Metazoa; phylum Chordata; class Mammalia; order Carnivora; family Canidae; genus Vulpes; species Vulpes lagopus. The sequence continues at coordinate 129,366,804 of NC_054824.1, read as the reverse complement.
AGATAGATTAAGCCACTTGTCTAACATAGGGGCATCTCTGCAGCCACACACACACACACACACACACACGCACACACACACCTCTGCAGCCAGCCACACACACACACACACACACACACACACACTCCTCAGTATTGGATCCTAACTCCCCTTTCTCGACTTAGAGCTAGTATTAGTAAGGTAGGGCTAAAGAGGAAGGCAAAAATTCAGGCCCCCATTTACCCTAGAATTTCAATTTTCACAGCATTATTAGATAATGACTCATAAAATAGGCCCATGATGAGGTGGTGGGGTTTGTTTTGTTTCTTTTTTTTTTTTTTTTTTTTTTTTTGAGATTTTGTTTATTTATTAATGAGAGACACACACAGAGAAAGGCAGAAACATAGGCAGAGGGAGAAGCAGGCTCCCCATGGGGAGCCTGATGCAGGACTCGATTCCAGGATCTGGGGATCATCCTCTGAGTGGTAGGCAGACACTCAACCACTGAGCCACCTTGGCATGCCCTGTGATGAGTTTAAATCCAAATATATTGAGATTTCCATTTACTATCAGGGTTGAAGCCCTGCCTTGATTTCCTAAAACATCACAGTGGAGCAGACACTGAATTCTAAATGTCCTTACAATATTAATTCCTCTTTGTATTTGAGGCAGCTTAGCCAGCAGCTTTGGGTAGACCTGTGAGTAGGAAAGGAAGCAACAGAAAGGAGAAGGGGTAATCACTGGTGCATGAACTGAGGGAACTCAGCCATTCACAAAAGGATTCCAAAGTCATCATGTAAAAGGGGTTCTTTGTAAATTCCTCACTCATTTTTATTCTTTTCTTGCTGCAAGATTTTTTGTTTTAAACAGTAAGGAGACTATAGGAAATAATCACCAAAACCAAGAAGAAAGTAAATAAAAGGAAAAGCAATAAGTTTGGTCATTACCTAAAGAATTGGAAGTAAGCTATTTGTAATCTTAATATCCTCTGCTGGAAAATTCATTAATTCATTCATTGTTTTAGTCAATAAATATTTGCTAAGTAGATATAAAGCCAGGAAGGGGAGATATAGTATAAACAAAAGAGATGGCATCCTTGGCTTTATGAAGTTTATATTCTACTGATAGAGAAAAATCAATAAACAAACACATGTCCAAATAAACTTATATTCATAAATATTATGAAAGAAAGTAATGGAAATACAAATAACAGAAATGGAAATAGTACCTTGGAACTATACTAAGGTGGATAGTTGGAACAGAAAACAGAACTAATCACATTAAAAAAAAAAATCCCCATTCAATTAAGCACTTTTTTTTCAACAAACATTCAATACTGTGTTAGGCATGAGTACATTCTTTTTTTTTTTTTATTGCAACACAGTCTAGATGGGGAAATAGGAAGAAAGATGGACACAGCATTACAATACCCCAAGACAGCTGCTCCGCTGGAGGTATCCATGGTATGGTATGGAAGAGAATGGAAAGGCTAGGTAGAGTAATCGAAGAAGTCTTCCAAAGAGGAGACTTAAGCTGGACCTTCAAAGATGAGCAAGAACTCAAGAAATGGTAATGAATCTATAAAGAGACCCAGAATGTTTCTGGAATAATGCTATAATGAAAAGATGTATGTCTGCTAAGGAAATTACACTTTATCCTATGGGTGCTACGGAGACTTTTAAGCAGGGAGATTCCATCTCATCGATGTTCAAGAAAAATCACCATGATGGAAGCACAGGGAATAGGTTAGAACAGTCAGAGACAGGGCCAGGAAGACTAGCTAAGAAGTAATTAGGTCACAGGAGAGAGGCCCTTCAGCCATGTCTTCTACTACTGGTAGCCCCAATGGGGATTATGGAAAGATACAGGCTGGAGAAGAAACCACAGCAGTGCACAGCCCTTGCTCAGAGGTCGGTGGGCCATTTCTAAAGGCATGTGGACATGCCCTCCAAGCCAGCAGCTGTGAAAACTGTTCCAAGGAAGGCTAAAGGTGAGGGCAATTCCTTCCCTGAAAGACTGAGCCTACACCCACAAATCACTGTGTACCTCCACCTTGTAGAAATGCAACCCTAAACAAGTGCCCTGTCTGCAGTTCTCCATGTGTTTCAGCACTTATTGAATGGAAAAAATACAACTTGTCATATTTCAGAAAGACACCTGTGCCATTAAGAATCAGATACACTAGAGTGTGTATTATGCTAAGTGAGATAAGTCCATTGCAGAAAATCATATTATTTTATTCATATGTAGAATTAGAGAAACAAAACAGATGAATGGATGAACATAGAGGAATGGAAAAAAAAAAAAAACAGAGAGGGAAGTAGACTATAAGAGACTGTTAACTACAGAAAGCAAACCAAACTGAGAGTTGGAGGGGAGATGGCCTAAATGGGTGATGGGGATCAAGGAGGGCACTGTTGAGGAGCATTGGGTGTTATATGTAAGTGATGAATCACTAAATTCTATTCATGAAAAAAAAATTCTATTCATGAAACTAATATTACACTATACATTAACTCACTAGAATTTAAGTGAAAAAATAAAACATTTTTAAAAAAAGAATCAAATGTAGATGGCTTCCTCTAGACTCACATGTACCTAAACCTCCAAAAATTGAATTTCATTTTGAACAAATAAATCTATGCTAGTTATGTTTGAGTAGAAAGAAAAAATACCATCAGCATTATAGATTTAATTGATCATCTTCATAATTATTCAGTAGCCATGGTCCTAATTTTAAGGTATTTATTTCAAATATAGTTATCTTTTTTAAAATTGTATCTGGAAAGAGTGTCATTTTTTAAACTTGGCGGCTATCTTTGGTCTGTTTTTGTGTCATTTCCTATTTGAAAACTTCAGGCGCTGCTTTCAACTCTTGCTGCTCTTGTCCATCACCAATGATTTGTCACACTGACATATCAAGCAGGACCTTGCAACTAGAAGTCAAGTCATGTAGATCAGTAACCAGGAGGGGTAAGATATATTTTTAATATGTAAAGGTGACATGGAGAATAAAATAAGGCTACCCCAATCCAATGACAGAACAAAATCCACTCCCTATTTCTCATTCTAATTCTTAACGTTTTCATCTTGCCTATAAAGGTATTTCCCACATAGCTCAAATCCCATCCCCCTTAATAATGCCCAAGATAAAAACTATCTAGATTTTGTGATAAGAAGCTTGTTTTATTATGCAGAGGTCAACCAATGCACTTATCACAGATCCAGGGGACATAATTCTCTTCCTCTTTCAGGTTTACTCACAGCTCCTTAGAAGTTTGAGAATTGTTTAGATCATATGAATTGGACAAAAACCACTTCCTTGAAAAGCCAAAAGCTTAAAATACCTCCCTAGAGCATCCCGAGCTTTGAGACTTTCACATTTACCCCTGAAACATGAATTATGATTTTTTTCTCTCATGCAATTATTTTCTCTATAATAGTTTTTCTGCTTTCTAGTTCTATGCGTGTCTCCTTCCTCTACCTCAGAGAGGATGTTCCCAGATCGATCACACATGAATGAGAAATAGTCACCCCAGCCTCCACACTCCAGTCAGGGAGAGGATCTAGTAAGGGATATAAAATGAGTTTGCTTCTTGGTTTTAATGGAGAGCTATTGGTGGCACCTGACATGGGATACAGGGACCCAATTCCCCAATCTCATGGAAGGCACTCCAGTTTACCCATCCTCTGAGGTGATCAACCCAAGGGCAAGGAAGAACAAGTAATAAGGTGTTCTTGTCATGCAGCTCAAGATTTTTAAAACACATTAACTGTAATTTTTAGATAGTCAGAATTTAGTGAACCATTAAAAGTGACCCAGTTCACTGAACCAAACTGAACTGAACAGATGGAATTCCACCCTTACTATGCTTGAGTGACTCCAAGAACAATGCAGAGTCCTCTTTTAAATCCCTCCTCTGAGCTGCTTACCTCATTTATGCAAACATGTGGGGGATGCTTTGGTCATTTTTATATTTGTCTGTTCTCTTATTGCAATTGGACGCTGGAGTCTAGTGCTCAGAATGTGCCGAATTGATGGGATCGAAAATTGTGCTCTGCAGGCTGTTTATATGTTGCCATTTTTTCCTGAATTGTGAGGCTTGGCCATGTCCTGATTTTTTCTCTTTCAGAACCTGTGTCAGATCCAGCCCTCTTAATTTTATGACTCTCTTCTTTACCTCAGATTCTCTCTTTCTTCCCACAAGCATAAAACACATGCTGGAGGTGATAACCTCCTGTGTCCTTCCTCTGCTATTTGCAGCCTTCCAGGCACAACTGTTATGGATACTTTGAAAATCAAACATCTCTTCTTCAACCCCTCCTGTTAAAAAGTGGAGCTGATACAAACTTTCTTGTGAATCAGAGGATGGCATCCCTTTGTATCAGGATCCTCGGTAACAATGGCAATACATCTTCTGTAATAAAAAAAAAAAATTCCAAATATTATATTCTGAAGAACAATATGACACAACTGTTGGAAAACGAAAAACGAAAGGCCTCTCAGAGCCTCTAGGCAGTGAGGAAACAGTGAGAATATCTCACAGAAAGAGATACATAAAAGGTTAAAATTGTGGCAAAATAAGAATAAAACCCAGAGACCAAAACAGAGCCATCTGTATCTACACAGACTTTAGAAAAATAGAGATTAGAGTGGTTTCATTATGCTGGCTCTCACGTGACCAGGGAAGCTGTAAAACAAACTGTGTTACGGTCTCGGGATGAGGTCTTAGAAGTGGAACCAGAATGGGTGCGCATTTGTTTATTTTCGTCTGTATCAGCTTTAAGTGTTAATTAACATAGTGCACTGCATTCTCTCTGTGTCTGTGGAGCAGAGAGCGGACCCACGCTGTCCCCACCCCAGACCCCACAAGCTTCTGTGGACCAGTTCTGTTTGGCCTTCTGGCCTCCGTATAGGACAGAGGGATGCAAACTGTACAGCCAAATCAGAGCTTGGCTCCGAATTTGGGAATGACCCGTCAATTAACCTCTGTGTGTGAGCTCGCTCTTCTGCAGGATGGGAGGGTTAGTGCTGCTCATTATGACCCTGAGGAAGCTCACTGCTCAATTCTGATTGGAAACTAGGTCAGCAGCCCCCAAAGCAAAGGTTGGCATTCAAGCTTCCTTATTCGTGTTTTCCTATCCTTCACAGACCTCCAGCTCCCATTTCTCCAGGCTTCTCCACCATTTGCTCTTATGTATGTAGATAATAAAAGAAAGTGGCCACCAATGCCTGTGTGCAATCTGACTCCATCTTCTTCTGGGGGGCGGTTCTGATATTGTGGCCAGAGGGGCCTGAGGCAATACAACAAACTTGTTCTCATTTATCAGTTAAATGCAATATGTAAGCAACTGACTAATCTTACTCTTAGTAACATCCAAGTAATTCCTTCACTTCCTCAACATCTATGGAGCGCCTACTATGTACAGATTCTATGGAGACAGAAAGACGAATAAGGCAATCGTTGCCCTTAAAGATGTCTAGGGATGATCAGATACACATGAAAATTATAATATACTCATGACACAGTGAGAATCTGCAGTGGCATGCAGTGTTTGGTATCAGTGCAACTCAAAACAAAAAACAAAAAAAGAAGAAGAAGAAGAAAAAGAAAGAAAATGCCTTACCAAACTACAGAAGTTAACTAATAAACATGTTTTGTGTATCTGTTACCTTTCCATAAGCATCATGGACACCCTCAGCAAAAAATTCCCTGAGAAAGAAGACTGAGAGTGTTCTGTTTTCAATTATCTTTGTGTCCTTGCCTTAAAATGGTCACAACTGTAGCATCACTGATGTCATCTGGAATTTCTTCATCATTCTCAAGCTTCAAGATAAGAGCGAGGAGCCATAGTGTGCATTTTCCTCAGCCGATTTGAAGATTTCAGCAGGGATTCCATCAGCTCCAGATGCCTTGTTGTTTTTCATCTGCTTGATGGCTTTCCTCACCTCATAAAAAGTTGGAGGGATTTTGAGATTGCCACTGATTGGGAGTTGTGGGATGGAGTTGAAAACACTCCCACTGATAAAATAATTTCCACCAAAGACCTTGAAATGCTCTTTTCAATGTGTGTTGACATTTTCTCTCTCACTGAGCAGTTTTCAAGCACCCTTATCTTCCTGAGAGCTCTTACAGAGCGTCAGTGGCATCAAACCTAATCCATGTGGATGTTGCATCGACTTTACCATGACATCTCACCATCTGCCCTGCATGTTGGAGGCCTCCTTCAATCTCTACCTTGACTTACAGATGTAACATGTCTTCTTTTAGGATCAATGATAATGCCAAATACCAAAAGATTAAGAGCAAAAGAACTGTGGCAGATTAGGTTCAAGATTGTTGTAAGATTTCCAGTCTGCATCTATTAAATAGTGTTTAAGAGAGTCAGGACCTAAAAAAACAAAAAAGAAAGAAAGAAAAAGAGGACAGAGGCTCTTAGGGAGAAATTAGCATATTGTGGCCCTTGGAATATTTACTTTAGGTCAGAAATTCTGCATTGATTCAGATGAGAATCCATTATTCTGATTTAAAAGTCTGTCCTCAATAGCAAATTGAGTTCAGAGTATTCTAATCTTACAAGAAATGGTTCTAAGAAATTTTCCCTTGTTCTCTGAGTAGATGTCCCTGTCCTATTTACAGGAACTTACTTGGACTACAGCTTCAATTTTAGCATGAGTGTTATAGCCTCAGTATTGCTTTAGGGCTCTTATATTTTGCTCTCTAGGATCAGAGGGCATCATTTGGCATAGCGACTTAATGCAGTTTTCTGCCCCTTTTGTGTAGTACAGAACAAGCATTACATATATTAAGTTATAATTATCCTCATCATAAATTGTTAGAACTGGGAAGGGGTCAGTACTCTAATTTTATTAGTGAGGAAACATAACAAAGAGAAATGAAGTGATAGTTATCCCAAAGTTGCACTGAATGGTAGTAGAAATTGTTCTAGAACTCAGTGCTTCCAGAACAGAGTTCTTCCAACCATGATACCCTATCTCTCTTGACAATGTTATATCTAATAAAGAATAAAATCCAAATCCTTTATCCTTTCTAATTTCTCTTGTAAACAATACCCAGAAAACAAGAGCTCACTATTATTAGTCTTCATATAATTTGTCAGAGCTCTCAATCTGTATCTATTAAACATAACCAAACCACGAATCTTTAGTATATTTAATCACTCAAGAATATGAAGCACTACAGTTGCTTAATATTGTAGCTCTGACATTAATAATACTCCTTGAAAATCTCAAGGTGTAGGGTGTGTGTATGTGTGTATAGAGAGAGAGAGAGAGACTAGTTTATTTGAAAAGGAAGAGCAATCACAAGGACTATAACTGTTGTGTGTGTTTCTAACAATGAGGAGAGAATTGCAGGAATTCTGTAAATATAGACCATTAAGATGTATGACCTGCAAGACAACTCTAAGGTATAGAGTAGTTTCACATGTGGCAGACTCAAAGAAACATCAAGATTGAGAAGGGACTAACAACTGATGATCCTCCAGAGCACAGGAGTTGGTTTACAGGTCTTTGCTGGGCCTTGAACACATCCGTCATGAACCATCATCATACATACCCAGTGAGCAAATCACAGTAATATTGCTGTAGACTTTCAAAGACAGCATAACACATAAGTTCCTGTTTTTGAGTTACTTATGGTCTAAAAGGAAATAGGATACTCGTGAATCAGAGGCATGCAAATGAGTTTCAAATTATTACAATGAAGAAAAACAAAATGCTCAACCTCTGAAGGCAAAATCTCAACTTTGTGCAAAGTACAGAGGGCCTTCCTCTAGGAACTAGGTTAGTTCTGGCCTCCTCTCTTCTCACTCTAGTTGTAAATTAAAGCCCTGTCTCTAAACTGCCATCATACCTCCTTGCCCTTCACAGCCTGGCCTACCTCCATTCATTCATGCATTCGTTATGCAAATATTTAGTAAACATCCCCCCCTGTGGTAGAGCTATGCTTGATACTTCCATAAGAAAGGTATTGTTCCTGCCCTTGGGAGTGTTTAAAGTCTAGTGAGAATGACAAAAAAGAAAAAAATGATTAAAATACAGTGTAATGAACCCCTCTAGATAGATGAGCATATACTGTTAAATACAAACCAGACTTGGGCATTAGAAAACATGATGTCAGGACTCCGGCAGTTGAGCATCTGCCTTTGGCTCAGGGTGTGATCCCATGGTCCCGGGATGGAGTCCCACATTGGGGTCCCTGCATGGAGCCTGCTTCTCCCTCTGCCTATGTCTCTGCCTGCCTCTCTCTCTCTCTGTGTCTTTCATGAATAAATAAATAAAATCTCTAAAAGGAAAAAAGAAAACATGATGTCAAATCTGAAACTTAGGCATAGAAAAACTTGCACATTTGATAGGTTTTTGAGAACAAAGAAAATACTTGAGGATAACAAACAGGAGCCAGATTTAAACAAACAAACAAACAAACAAACAAACAAACGAACAAAAAGTCCTAGTTATACTGAGCTTACACAATTGAATTTTTTATTGAGGGCAGGGGTGTAATGAAGCAAGATTCTTCTTACTACCCCTTTAACATCATTAAAGGGAGATGTGATGGGACCTAATCAATCCATCACCACGGTACCTTACTGTTATCAATTGCATGCGGGTTGTCAGAGAAATGTTCAAGAAAAGAATTTATCTTAAGATTGAACATTCTATGGCAGTCTACATGCAGTTCACCTTAGCTTCTCTGTCTCTTTCTCTTCCCTACCAGCTTCTCAATTAGGTAGGGACATCCTCCTGGTCATGTACCTTCTGGTCCCATCCTTATGTGGACACCAATTCTCAGGCTCCTTGGTACTCTTAGGTTCCTTCATCCCTCTCTTCCACTTCACAGATGAAAGGGAAAGAAAAGCGACCCTCAAAACCTGGCCTCAGACAGAGTGTAAAGCCCATACCACCTCCCTGAGAGTTATCATGCTACAAAAGATCAACCGCTCTTTTCTCTGCTTACAGTTGCTTTAGTACAAGCACCATTTTGTCATTGGTATTGTTTGGCCCTAAAAGGGAGTGGGTATGTTATGCTTTAAGAATATTTATGGTATATTAACACATTCACACGAGGGAAACACCCTCTGCTGCTGCATTTAGAAAGGTGGCGTGCCCCAGAACAGGGGTGAGGAGGAACTAAGAAGAAAACAGAAAGATTCTAGCACCAGGAGTCCTGGTGTTCGGAATGGCTATGATCAGATTTGTGCATGAGAATCCTTCTTGTGGCGACTTTGGTGGGGAATAGCTACAAGGCAGCGTAGCTGGAGGGAAGGAAAACACTTGCCTGTATTGGTTTTCTATCATTGCTGCAACAAATTTCAAAAAATTCAGTGACTTAAAACAACATAAATGTATTCTCCTACAATCCTGAAATTCAGCAATCTAAAATGGGTCAGCAGGGTTGTATTCTGACTGGAGGCTCCTGAAGAAGAAGCCATTTCTTTGCCTTTTCCAGTGTCTAGAGGCTTGCTGCGTACCTTGGTTCATGACCTCACAGCACTCCTGCCTCTGCTTCTATCATCACATCTGCCTCTCTCTCCAGCCCTCCTGCTTCCCTCTTATAAAGACTTGTGATTATATTGGGCCCACAGAGGTAACCCAAGATAACCTCTCTATCTCAGAATCCTTAATTACATTGGCAAAGTCCCTTTTGCCACATTAAGGTAACACATTCATAGATTATGGAGATTAGAATATAGACATCTTTGTGAGTGGCATTACTTGATTTACCACGAGGCCCTTGAAATGTCCAGGCAAAAGAGACTCAGGAGAAGGAGGTGGATTTGAGAGATATTCACAGTGGAGTTAGGATTTGGTGATGAACTGGTTATGGATATGGGATAGTAAACAGAGAGGAAAGTCTAACAAAACCCCATCCTTTTTAACTTGATCAATTGGAAGGGACAGTGCCATTTTCTGAGATAAAATATGTAAGAAGCACATGTTGGGGAAGTGGGGAGAAGAATGAGGTCAATTTTTGTCAGTTGATAGGTGAGTATGCAGGTCTACAGTTCAGGAAAGGAACTGTAAACTAAAAGATGTATATTTGGAAAAATATACATGAGGGGGGAAAAACAAGATAATTGAACAATTTAAAGTAGATTAAATCTGTCAAGAAGTGTATGTAAAATGAGAAGAGATAAGGCCTAGGAACAGAGGAATACCAATGTTTTAAGTTCTGGCAAATCTTTGAAGATTCCAGAGAGACAGAAAAAATATGGCAAACCTATTTCCTCCTACTAGTCCCCATTCCTTCTGTTTTCTTGCCCAGTCTCTGCCCCATGCTTTGGACTTAGTAGCTACTCCATCTTTCTCCCATCTTTAAGGAAATCTCCCATCCTTAGTAGCTACTCCATCTTTCTCCCATCTTTAAGCCATTCCATATAACCCCCAAGAAATGCTCCTGCCAGCATTCCTGTTGAGAGAGTATCTGGCATCTCTAAGGAGACAGAAAAAAGGGAGCAAAAAAATAAATATCCAGAATAATGTGTAACAGAAAAGGTGAGTGCAGACTAGAGGGTTAAGAAGGCTTTCCTCTTTCTGCCTCTTACCCTTACCTCAACACCTTCCTCTCTGTAGGGGCCATCAGAACAATGAAAATGTGAGGAGAGAGGTCAAGTAGAATGTTCTCCAATCTCCATTAGCAGCAGGGCTAGTCCCTGTGGGAGCCATACTGGGCCACCCTCTTCCTTCTGCGGGGCTCTCACAGATGAGGCATAGACAAGACTTCCATATGCAGGAGGGTGTCAACGTTACAGAGGTGGCTTCTGCTTCTGCATGTTTGAAGTATCAGTTGATCACCCCCTGTATTGAGTTTCTGAGAGGTTAGCAATGTAAGCTGAAGGATCTTGGGGCCCAGGAGGTATAAATAGTAGAAGATGCCTGCAAGTACAATGTCTCTGAGGCAACAGGGAGGGAGACAGAATAGCTCCCATGGTTTCAGTGGACTCTAAAAAATCTGAAATCTGATTCAGATCTTGCCTTGGACTTACATCTAGTGTATTACTCTGCTGTCTTTATTTTACGCCCAGACAAATCACATTTCCAGCAATAGCAGTTCCCCCCAAAACATCACAGCATGAAAGGGGAAAGCAAACTTCTGGGCTTTACTCCATAGATGTGCTCTCTCCAGACCAGGGCCAACATGATTGCTGGGCAGAGTGGGAAAATGTGCGCAGCAGTGCCTGCTCTGTGTAAAAGTGAAGTCAGGGGCTGTCACATGGGTTTCTTTCATCAGCACTGACTTCTCCCTTGAAGGTTCTCTTAATTCACCTGCTAGGTCTCCAGCATGGTGTCTCAGTGGTCCTCCACCCTGAATTCATATAAGAAACTAGGGAGCTTACAAATAATAATAATAATAATAATAATAATAATAATAATAATAAGGCAGACCAATTGTGTCAGGTGGGATTCCTGGGATTCAGATCCATTGTTGTTTTTCTAAAAAGCCTCCAAGGAGATTCTAACATGCAGCCAGTTTCAAGAACCACTGAGAACCTTAAGAACATATTGAACATATCCTGTATGGTACAACTGCTGGTCAGTGAGGTTCAGCTCAGGAGCTGACTGATTTCTATTTTGACAGCAACTGGAAATACTGGCTGCGACATCCCTCAGCTGATAGCAAACTCGGAACCACCACAGCCAGTAACTCCTATCAGAACCTGTATAGCTGCTACCTACGCCATCTCTTCCTCTGGAGGAAGCTAAGACAAGGCTTCTGGCGTGCAGAGCTATTAAAGGAATATTCTCACGCTGAAACAATAGGGTGAATGTACTCATGAGAATTCTTTCTGTTTTTTTTTCATGGTTAAAGCAGAAATCAATTACTTAATTTTTATCTGGCATGTTTATCATCTAAGGAAAAGCTTTGTCATCAGTCAGGATTCAAATTTCCCCTCCACCACTTACCCTGTGACACCGACAGGGGACAGTGTCTTCGACTCCATTTCCTGGCCTCTACCTACAGGCATATGCGGTGCCTGGCACAATCGTGGAGCCTTCCCCTTCTCCAGTAAGGAAATATAAGATACGTGAGGCCAAATCCTTGCCTCAAGAAACCTCCAGGATGCCTGGGTGGCTCAGTTGGCTGAGCGGCTGAGCGGTGGGCTCTTGGTTTGGCCCAGGTCATGACCTCATTGGTCATGAGATGGAGCCCCATGCCAAGCCCTGAGTGGGACTCCATGCTCAGCAGGAAGTCTGCTTGAAGATTCCCTCCCCACTGCCCCTCCCTGCACCCATGCTTATGTGTGCTCTCTCTTTCTCTGTCAAAATAAATAAATATTAAAAAAATTAACCCCCAATTTAAATAGAAAATTAAGACAAACATTCATGAAATGTTCAAGCCCACTAAAAAAATTATTGACTCTCAAGTCAAGGCAGAAGATGGTTAATTGCCAAAATGGTTTCAGAGACAAAACTTGCTTAAGTTGAGAGGAGAAAGACCACAACATATTAGTCATTTGGGTAATGAATAACAACGAGGAAATATTTACGAAGAAGGATGGATCCGCTCTGAGTCTTAAAGGATGCACAAGATTTGGATTAGCTGAGAGGAGGGAGAAGGGCTTTACTGATATAGTTAAGAATCCTGAGAATCAACGCAAAGAGCCATTATTGAGTAAAAGGCCTATTTCTCTGTTAATTATTTTCTGATATTTCATTTGGAAACAGCCTCCTGGTAGCCACACATGTCCCCCTGTGGACCCCAACAATACCAGATACAGATTTTGCCATGTTCTTTTCCACATCCCTGTGGCTGGGGGTTTTCTCCACTAGGCCTACCAGGGTCACCCCTGAAGAGAGCCTGGCAGGCCTCCGTCTGCCGCAACGGTTTGTGAGGGGAGAGCTGAGATGGTGTTGCCCTCTGACCCCCAAGTGTGGTAGAAGGTACCTCTCTGGGGAGCAGGTGCCATGCCAGTGCTCGGGTACTCCAGACCGACGCCTCCACACAGAGGATCTCAGCCCTCCGTCACTCCCTCTGTAGTCTGCGCAGCGGCAGCATGCTGCTTCACAAAACAGTGATAGTGATCCATTTCTTGAATTTGTAATCCCTCTATGTTTTGTCACTGATTGTGAAGAGCTTTGTGATGCAAAATATACAATATAAAATGATTTGGGGATGAATACGGCTTCCGCACTCACCTGAGGGTGTCATTCCTTCCAGCCCTTTCCAGGTCCCCGTTTGATTAGCAATGAGAAATTGAAAAGCTGAGCAAGATCTTCCTTTTTTTTGTCCTCTACCACGTGAGAATTCAGCAAAGCAAATGAAACTCACCTCTTAGGCCAAATGTAGAAACTCCCTTCCCAGGGTTTGGGGGGTAATGAAAGCCCAGGTGCGCTTTGCAGAGGCAAGCACTTTTCTCCTTGAGCCGTCAACCCCTGTGCACAGCAAGGGGATTTGAGCCCATTATGTTTCTGATTCATTTGCACTTAACTCATCAAGATATTGTTTTGTATGAGCCGTTTGATGTCCGAAGCACCTTATGAGCCTTTTTACGACCCTTTTATCTGAGAAGCTGGGAATTATGCCTAGCCAAGAATAAACAGAACTCAAAGGTTCGAGCTCAGTTCAAAAACGTGGAACCCCTAGTTTAGGCAAAGGCTAACCAGTCTGTCCTTTCTGAGTTTTGCTGGGTTTAATTAGAAAGAGACTCAGGGGCATATAAGGCAAGGGAAAAAAAAGGACCCTGATCCAAAACTGCTTTACTTCAGTTCTGGGGATGGGTGGCATTAATTAGCATGGAAAAAATATATCCTCTTTATAGATCCAGCCTATTTTTGAAGTGAGGTATAGTGATAAGCAGATTTCATTTTGTTGTTGTTTCCTAAGCAGCGGTTCTTAATCAGATGAATGAACTTGTTTGTACTAGTTAACTTTGCTGGAGTTTAGGAGTTGTATTTAAAACAGATTTTATCCTACAGTGATATTAATTTGATAGGATCCATGATCTGTAAACCATTGGTTATCTTGGTCTCTCCTGATAAGGAAAAAAAGTGCCGAGGATTTCCAGTTGGTGAGCACATTTGGGCAGAATCTTTCACACGTCACAAATTGCAGATGGGAGGCAGTGATCTCGAACATGCAGTCACATTGCGTGACCATCTGACACCTTCCATTTAGAAAAATAATACTTTCCTCCCAGCATACGCTCCCTGCTGCAACCAGCACCAAAAATTATGCCTGGGAGAGCCGTTCCTCCTAGACCAGGGTCTTAAATATTTCTTAGGCGGCTTTTAAAAGATTCATACTGCAGCAGCACCTAGCTCACACCCTAGTCACCCTTAGAAAAATCCTGAAAAGGCGACTTCTGAAAGATGCAGCTGATAACAAAAACATCCACCAAGAACAAAAGGGGTGGGGGTGGGGTGGGGGAGCTAGAAGGAGGAGGAGGAGAAAATTACAGCAGACACATTTGTAAGGTGATTTATTCTTGTCTTCTGTGTGATTCAAGCATATTCACGTTCAAGTCAATGGACTTCTTTGTCGGCTCATTTCTAAGCCGCTTCACAGTGGCATAGAATTCGCAGTCCCCAGGAGGGGGACTGGAGTCTCTGGGATTGTCTATAACTTGCTCATCTGCCAGTGTTCTGCACTAACCCTTGCTCATTTAAGACAAGCAAGAGCATCTCTGCCTGGCCTCCTTCCCTGTACACTTAATGACCCCTGGCAATAGCAACGGCAGTGATTTCCGACAGACATGTTCAAGCAGAGAGATTTTTAACCAGAAATTCAGAATTCTGATAGAATGTCCAAATGGGCACAGCTTATTTGCTGATAAACAAAGGCCTTGGCAAATTCTGTATCCAATCTCTGTATACACACACACACACACACACACACACACACACACCACAGAGGTTGCATGACTCTGCGTGCACACACACACACACACACACACACACATACAGAGAGCATGCATGACTGTCCCTTCTTCTTTCCCAGAATGAAAGCAAACACGCTATTACAACCTGCTAGGTCACCAGTACCAATTTTGTAAGAATGAAGAGGTCCTGAGTAGCTGCTGGCCCATGAGAACTGACCCTAACCTGTTTTCTTAGAATTCTTTGGGGAGATGAGGTGGAGGAAGGGGTATTCTCTCCATGATCAACAGAACAAAGGTGGCCAAAACAACCACCTGCTTTAAAAAAAAAATACTACCTTCTTCTCATTTTCACACTGCCCTAGGTTTCGGGGGATTTCCCAGCAGCAGCAAATGAATGGTTTTAAGGTTGTACATATTAGGATTTAGCCAAAATGTTTAAAAAGAGAGAAACTTTTTTTACTAAAACCAAATGGTACTTGCAAGATGAATAACCTACTCTCTTTTCTTATAGAAAAAGGGAGCAGATAGCCTGATAATTATGTGTAATGATAACACCATCTTTCACTTTTGTAATGAAGGGAAAGTGCTTGAAAAGTTGTTTCATCAGAGAGGTAGACAAGTGGGTTTGTTCTCCAGAAAGCCTTCATGTCAACAGCAGAGGATTTGACTTATTTTCCTACAGCTTTTTAAAAACACAGAAGCTATACTCATTTGTAAAATCAGCTCCACTTCTGTATCCAAGGGACAAGAATAGCAAGTAGAGGACTTTAGAAAGGAAAAACAATGAAGAAAAAGCTGTTTTGATCAGGACTGCCTCTAAAAAAATCCATCGTTCCATAGGTTCTGCACAGATATTTTAGCCTGTTGCAGTTCTTGCCTGATCTTTAATTGTTAAGGTTCATAATAACAATATTCTTTGTCTTACAATCTACTTCTATCTCTCTCCTTGTTTCTACTTGTCTGTAGAATATTCAAACATACATACATACTTGTGTACATGCAAAAAATTTAATCAGGTATCGTATGAAATACCAAATGAAATAAAACTCTCTCCTCAGACAATCTTCGTACTACCAGTGCTACCAATGCTGGGCAGTAGGGTTGAACAGTGTTTACTGCCTCATGGTTTCATTAAGTATTAGTTATACATATAACCCCCGTCCATTTGTCTACCAGATAGCTATTAATCCTTATACCCTAACTTTATCCTCATCACCGACTCAGTGACCATTTATATTGTATTACTCAGATAAATTAAGCAAATGAAATGCTTAATTCTTAAAAGCTCCAGATAATTGAAGAAGAATGATTTGGCCTGAACTCTGGTCTACATGGTCTAGATAACAGCCGATTCTTGATTTGATATTGAACTTGGGAGATCTATCATAACTGGGAGATAATAATGACAGCTTACATTCACTGAGCCTTTACCATATGCCACGCATAATTTTAAACACTTTCAATGTACCTGAGCAAAGTCCTTTTACCTTTTACCTTTCTTTACAAATAGGAAACAGACACAGAGAAGTTGATTACTCAAGATAACATGGTTAACGAGAACGTAAGTCCAATTCCAATATTTGAACACTGGCAGCCTGAATCTACCCCTCATGCTGCCCACCTCTATGTAACCGCCTCCTGGTGAATTCCACTCTAGGGATGCTCACTTGGAATGGCTGCCTCTCCAGGTACAACTCTAATTAGGAGGAAACTACATGGGACAGAAGAAATTTTTTATGCTGGCTGAAAGGAAGTGATAGGATACTTTGCCGGTTTGAATCTATTATTTTAACAAGAAAAGTATTTTATGCTGAGGATGGTAGGACAGAAAGATGGAAGAACTCTCGATTCTAATGATATCACTGATCCAACCCCCAGGGCTCCTCTCAATCTTTGGACTTCCAGGTATGGCACATAAGTGTCCTTATTTTTGTTTTGTTGCATTATTGAACTATTAAATTTAAATCTATACAGCCCCAAAACCATATTAACATCCTCCATTCAATAGCTGTTAATTCCCTATAAAGGGGTGTCACTATTTTCATCTAATATTTATTTAACCATCATATATGTTAACTGATAAAAGAAATTACACATCAGAGATTTAAACCATAACAAGAAAAAAAAATGAAACACTGAATGAATGTTAATAGAGACATCTTTTATTAGAAAAGTTAGTGCTATGGTTAGATTCAGTATTTTGTGTGTGTCTTAAAAAGTTGGTTTACATGTACCAGAATACATCTAAAATTATCAGCAATGTATCTTAAGAAAAGACATAGAGAAGAGTCATGTTTGTGTAATGATTACTGTTAGAAGCATTTACCAAAACTGAACTAAAGTGTCCTACCCAGTTTGTAATGTTGTTCTCAAAATTGAAAAAATAAGTGTGATGCAAACAACAACAAAAGCATAATTTAGACTAATCACTTGTTAATTTTATTTTTAATTGGAGCCATTTTGTGTTAGCTTTTATAAGGATAGATTCATGCAACATTCCATATCTTTCCCTTCAATTTCTTCAGATAAGCAAACAGAAATTTCTTAATATTAAATTGAATAGATGCCAAACAAACCTTGAGTGGATGCTTTACTGCCTCTTCTTGGTTAAAAAAAAATGATAAAGGCAAGGGGTGGGGATTCACCATCATTCATTCAATAAATATGTACAGAGTGCCTATTATGTAGCAGGCACTTAGCAGGGACATAACACTAAATGAAACAGACCAAAGTGCCTGTGCATATGGAACATACGTTCTAGTTGAAGGAGACAGACAATTAACAAACAAAAATAAGTAAAAGAAGTGATGATAATAATAAGTGGTATAAAGAAAATAAAGCAGAAGGGAGAATGGAGATGCCTCCGAGAAGGATAGTCACAACAAAATAGCACTTGGATAATGACCTGAAGGTGGTGAGGTGTCAGCTCCATGGATATTCTAAAAAAGAGTGTTTTGGAGAGAAGGAAATGACAAGTGCAAAGGCCCTGAGGCAGTAGCAAGCATGGTGTTTTTGAGAATCAGCAAAGAGGTCACTGGAGCAGAATAAGCAAGGGTGAGGGATTGTCACCCAATGTACGATCCTTGTGATAACAGGGACTGCCTGGGTATGGAGGCCTCTTAAAGTTTTTGAGATGATCTTGGCTTAAAATACTGTCATAGGACTCTGGCTTGAAAAAAAAACCCTATGACCATCCTTTGGTTATTATATATCTTTTTCCTCTGTTTCTTATGTGGCTAGGGTCTGTTAGGTACCTCCAGGAAAATAAGACTGTTCATCTATATATCAGATTAAAAGGACATGGTCAGCTTGAAATGAAATTGGTCTGATCTCTTACTTTTATCTCGTATTTCTTTTTCACGATAATTGTATATAGCCTTGCAAATTAACTGGTTTTAGACTTTGTTTGAGCTTTTATCTTTGCATTGTCCCAAAATCTTTTGAGATTATTATAAATTTTAATCCAATAATAATAATAATACTTGTAAAGACTTGCCCTCCCCTCTCTACTTCTCCTTCAAAACAATCATCTTCTCTTTTACCTGCTTATTTTAGCATTTACTTCCATATTTATAAATAATTTTCTTAGGCTGCTATGTCTTGGTCTATTACCTCTCACTTTCTGATGCCTGCTACTTCTCCCCATTTCAACATAATCAAAACCAAAAAATTAAATAAAAAAATCAGTGTTCACATCACTGTGTACTATAGATTGAAATACTTGCTGTGATTATATTTTATTTCTTATACAATTGTCCCTTTCAGGAATTTATTTTTGCCTTTGTCTTTTACTTGAATAGATTGTTGGAAGCAAATTCTTACTTTTTACAGCTACTCCTTTGGAGTCACCATACATTTAAAACAAGTTATATATTTTTTTCAAATGCTCAAACATAACTGGAACTGTATCAATCCCTTTTTCATCTGCCCCACTTTTTTCTGGAAGTTTTCTTTCTAAAAACTTCAGTTTTTCTTCTTCATTCCAAGATTCGTTTCTTTTAGGCCTGTGACAAAGAAAGCACCCTGGGATTTCCCTCCCAGGCTTCATTAAATGTACTTCTTTTTTTTTTATGGTCCAAGGACCCCCATCTTCCTTTTCTTCATTTCTTGATCCTGCCACACAGCATACCCTCTACTAATTTTTAACCTAATTAATGTTTAAATAAGATACATAGGAGATGCACAAGAAATGGCTTTATTCCATGCAGAGAGTTCTTTATTGAAAATGATGTTGTGTGGGGAATTTGAAGTCTTTTTAGCCCTGGGGATCTGCCATTCCCAAGGCTTTGCCCAATCCAGTCATTTCAGTTCAGTTCATTGTGCTGAGTGCTTTGAATCTTGAATCTTGTGCTCCTCAGGGAGTAGAAATGGTCTTTTCATTAATTCATTACTTCATTCTTTTTTGTTTGTCATCTTTTTCTAGAAGTCCTGTTGATAGGGCGTTAGATCTTTTGGATTGATCCTTTTTTGATATTTTTCTCATATTTTCCCATTCTTGATTTTTTTTAAAGATTTTATTTATTTGAAAGAGAGAGAAAGAACATGCACAAGCCAGGGGAGGAGCAGAAAGAGAGGGACAAGCAGACTCTGTGTCAAGTGCAGAGCCTGACATAGGGCTCAATCCCACGACCCTGAGATCATGACCTGAACCAAAATCAAGTGTCAGACACTTAACCAACTGAGCCACCCAGATGCTCCCCATTCTTGATCTTTTTATCCTATTTTTAAAGACACTTTCATAATTTTCTTTAACTCATCTTCTTATTTGTAGTTATTTATTTATTCATGAGAGTCACAAAGAGAGAGACAGAGACACAGCCAGAGGGAGAAGCAGGCTCCCTCCGGGGAGGGGATCCCAGGATGCCGGGATCACGACCTGAGCCAAAGGCAGATGCTCAACCACTGAGCCACTCAGGTGCCCCTCTTTAACTCTTCTTCTGAATATATTCCTCTTATCTTCCTTTTTATGACAGAGGATATTTATTGGATAGTTTTGAGGGGTTTTTTTGGTGGTGATGGTGGTGATAGTGGAGTTTAATTGGTTGGTTGGTTGATTCTTAGTATTTCCTCTGTTCCCAGCATTATCTCTATTGCTTTCAAGTTTATTTAAAATTTTTTTTTCTTATAGACTTTCTTGAAAAATAGGGTTATACTTATCTCACTTTCTGTTTACACTGAAGATTAATGTTAGTAAAGTTTGTCTGAATATTCCATGTCCTTCAACAAGATTGTTGATTGGCAAGCAATGATTTTGAATCCTGAAGCTCCACCTGCCAGCTTATTCAGCTCAAAGTCTTCCACCTGGCCAAAAGGAAGATGAAGGAAGCTGACCCTACTGGGTAAAAGGGACTCCTGATCTGACACTGCTAATGTATTGTTTGTGTGTGTGTGTGTGTGTGTGTGTGTGTGTGTGTGTGTGAATGTATTTCCAAGCACCTCTGATTTTCCGTACTATCCTCAACCCTGACCTGCACTAGAATAAGAAGTACTGCCAAGTAATTAGAGGTTCTCAGGTGCAAATTAGCTCACTTTTTGTTACTATTCACCATTGCAAGACCTTTAGATTTTAGCTTTCTCCATACTTATGACCCCATCAAATGTCATTTTCCAAAATATATTAAAATTTCATCTGCTATCTTCTGTCCTTTCATCGTTGCTCTTACAAGTCTCTTTTATCTCTTTATTATCTTTTTGAAATGACCTACAGGGGCAGGAAATGGTATGGCCACAGAACCTTCTCTGGTTTACACCTGTAATTTTTATTTTTTAACATTTTCAGGGATCCCTGGGTGGCGCAGCGGTTTGGCGCCTGCCTTTGGCCCAGGGCGCGATCCTGGAGACCCGGGATCAAATCCCACGTCAGGCTCCCAGTGCATGGAGCCTGCTTCTCCCTCTGCCTGTGTCTCTGCCTCTCTCTCTCTCTCTCTCTCTCTCTCTCTCTGTGACTATCATAAATAAATAAAAATTTAAAAAAAAACATTTTCAATTGCTTTTTTCTAAGACTTTCTTGAGGACAAATAACAAATCTGAGAAGATGCTGTTTTGATTTGGCTTCAGATTAAATAATGCCTAACAGAGCAATTACTTATAAACCTTTATTTGCATGTAGTAAGTATAATGAAAGTATTCTGTAATTTAATGATTACGGTGTAAGTTATTGATCTAACCATTACTGAATTAGAGCTAATTCATAGTATCCGGGAAATCATTTACCTGGTCTATATGAAGACTTCTCCTCTTCATTCTATAAAATAATAGAGCTTTTTGTCTTGTGGGGTAGTGCTTTTTAATGTTTTAGCCTCATTAATTCTAATCTCCTTAGTTCTCAAAAGGCATGTTAAAATCAGTTAAATAAATATTCTGACAGGAAATTGCTTTGAGTTTTCTAGCTGAAAGATCCTGACTGGATTTAGGACTAGTTACCACCAGATTATACCAGACTACATGGCATCAGATCCCCCATGAATCCTATTTCCTGCTTTAGTCAGCGTAGGCTGTGTTTCCTGAAGTTCAGGGTACTGAAGTGTCCACACTGAGATCTCTCATCAAAAGAAAGATTTCCTCCTGGATTTTCTTCTCTGACTGACCACAGATTGTTTTAAAAAAAAACAAAAACTAATATGGTAAATCTCAGCATGCCCTTAGATCTGTGATTAAGCAGGATAAGCAATAACACTGACAGGTTGCCTTGATAAATTTCAGGAGCCAAATGAAACTGTTGGCTCTTGGGAATGAATTCACTGGAGGATGTTACACTACTTTTAAGGAGTAGTCACTGGAGATTTCCCCAGGACTCTGCAGGCTGAACAAAAACTCTTGGAAAAAAAAATAAAGTAGAAGGACAAAGGCAAAAATAAAGGAAAGTTTATGATCGGGTTTTTAAAAAATTTTTATAAGAGCTTTGTTGAAATATAATTCACATAAAATAAAATTCACCCTACTGAAGTATATAATTTAGGGGTTTTTAGTATATTCAAAGTGGTGCAGTCACCATCACTCTACTTTTAGGACCTTTTTATCATCTCAAAAAGAAACCCTATAGCTCTTAGCAGTCACTCTCCTTTCTCCCTTCCCTTGGCTGCTGGCAACCACTAATTCTACTTCCTGTCTCTATGGATTTCCCTATTCTGGATGTTTTATATAAATGGAATCTTACAATATTTGGTCTCTTGTGTCTGACTTATCTCACTTAGTACAATATTTTCAAGGTTTATCCATGTTGTAGCGTGGATCAATATCTTATTCCTTACTGTCACCAGGAATATTCCATTGTATGGTTATAAGAAACAAATATATCTCTTTTTCTTTATTCATCAGTTGAAGAACATTTGGATTCCTTCAACTTTGGGCTATTATAAATACTTTTATGAACATTCATGTACAAGTATTTTTGTAGACATAAGTTTTCATTTCTCTGGGGTATACTCCAAAGAGTGAAATAACAAATCAGAATTTTAAACTACTGAAAAAATGCCACACAGTCTTTTGACATAGCTGCACCATTTTGCAATACCATCAGTGTGCTGGAGCTCCAGTTTCTCCATATCCTTACCACACTTTTTATTATCTTGTTTTTTTATGTTTATTTTTTTTAAAGATTTTATTCATTTATGATAGACACAGAGAGAGAGGCACAGACACAGGCAGAGGGTGTAGCAGGGTCCATGCCGGGAGCCCCATGTGGGCGATCCCGGGTCTCCAGGATCACGCCCTGAACCCAAGGCAGGCGCTAAACCGCTGAGCCACCCAGGGATCCCCCTATTACCTTGTTTTAAAGCTATCCTAATGGATATGAAGTGGCATCTTATTATGATTTTTATTTGCATTTCTTTAATGAATAATTATGTTGAGCATCTCTTCCTATGCTTATTGGCCATTTGTACATATTCTTTGAAGAAATGTCTACATGGATTTTTTTTTATAAATAGGGATTATTTCTTGGCTTTCAGTTCTGTGCCATTAATCTATCTGTCTATCCTTAGGCCAGTACCACACTTTCTTGGTTACTGTAGCTTTATACTAACTTTTGAAATAGGAAATGTGAGTCCTCTAACTTTGTTCTTGATTTTCAAGATTATTTTTTGTCTGTTTTGAATTCCTTGTATTGTCACATGAATTTTAAGATCCAGTTGTCAAATTCTGCAAAAAAAAAAAAGGCAGTTTGGATTTTGATAACGATCGTGTTGAAGATGTTGATCAGTTTGGGGAGTATTGCCATTTTAACAATATTATCTTCTAGTCCATGAATATAGGATGTTTCTTCATTTATTTAGGTCTACTTTTTTTTTATTTTAACAATATTTTTCACTTTTAAGGGTACAAGTCTTGTACTTTTTTGTTAAATTAATTCCTAAGTATTTTATTATTTGTGATATCATTATAAGTGGAATTATTTTCTTAATTTCACTTTCAGATAGTTATACAATTGATTTAGTAATCTTTTGTCCTTCAACTCTGCTAAACTCATTTATTCTAATATTTTTGATGTGAATTTTTTGGGATTTTCTCTATGAGATTATGTCATCTATGAACAAAGATAGTTTTACTTCTTTAAAATATCTATGCTTCTTAAAACAAAAAACAAAAAAAAATTCAGTGCCTTTCAATTCTTGTTCTTGCCTAATTGCCCTGTCTAGGACCTCAAGTACAATGCTGAAGTGATAAAAGTAGATATTGTGGTCTTGTTCTGAATTTTAAGGGAAAGCATACTATCACCAGAAGTGTAACATTAGCAGTGGATTTTTCCTAGATACCTTCTATCAGGTGAAGGAAAGTCCCTCTAATTGTTATTTATTTCAGTGTTTGTATCATGAAAGGGTGTTGGATTTCGTTGAATGCTTTTCCTGCATTGAGATAGTCATGTAGGTTTTGTTCTGTGTTCTACCACTAAGATGTATTGGTTTTCAGGTAGTAAGCCAACCTTGTGTTCCCAGGATAAACCCCATTTGGCCATAATGTATAAACCTCTCTATATGTTGCTGGCTGCTAGTTAGGGCTTTAGTTGTGATCAAATATTTTGCACACTATTGAGAATGTGGTAACTTAATGTGAAACACTAAGTATAGCAACAATAACAAAGTACCTTTCTGGCTCTGTGCTAGACATTTTTACATCCATTGGCTCATTTAGTCCTTCTACTGGCCCAATGAATTAGATCCAAATATGACCCTAATTCTACAGATTATAAACCTGATTCTCAGAGAAGTTATATGATTTGTCCAAGGTTATAATACTAGTGAGTGGAGATGCTAGTGTTCTAAACCCATCTGACTCCATAACTGAGTTTTTAACCACAACATTCTAGGCCTGTATATTGAGGTATAGATATTCTTGCCTAAATTAAAACTGTATCTTCTCTTTATATTTTTGCTTCCATCTGTCTGTCATTTTCAGAGTTTGGACCATAAAGATGAATAAGTAGTGCTGACTGAGTTGTTTTTTGGACAGTGGTACATATGAATTTATTCAATTTAGATTCTGTTTGGCACTCTCACACCATAATGCATAAAGGCAACAGCATTTAGGATGATGGAAAATAGATCATAAATACACCCTGTATTTAAGTAGAAAATGTACAAATTCATTTCACTGAAATGCAGACTTATGATATCTAATTCACTGTCTTTAGCATTTGTAGGGCTATTTTTTCCAGATATTTAAAGAGACTTCCCTAAATTTTCTTACCAGATCTGTTTGGGTCCCTCAGTAATAGATATATTAAGGATAAGGAGTTTGGGGGGGTACAGTGCTGGGTGGTTCAGTGGTTAAGCATCTGCCTTCAGATCAGGTCATGATCCCAGGGTCCTGGGATAGAGTCCCACATCAGGCTCCCCCTAGGGAGCCTGCTTCTCCCTCTGCCTATGTCTCTGCCTCTTTTTGTATGTCTCTCATGAAAAATAAATTTTAAAAAAAGGATAAAGAGTTTGTAGAGGAACAATGGAAATAGCATGTTGGATTGATAGAACGCTGTTTTCTTTTTTTTTCCAAAATACTCTTTAGTATGATCATATTGTTTTACAGTTCAAAGGGGGAGAAATATTAAGTGAATACATAAGCCTATTTTGAAGAAAAAAGAGACTAAAATTATAACTTTATATTCTAATAGCATTTTGAATCTTTTTTTCACTTTTTTTTTCTATTTTCTAACATATTTCCCAGGCCCTTTAAATTTCTTGCAATTAATAATCTTCTGGGGTTTTTCCAGGAAGTACTCAGAAATCTCATCTGCCAGGATGAAGAGAGCTTTGAAAAAGATCTATACCCCAAAATAATGTTCTACAGAACATTATCATATTACAGTCAAATTAAATATAGCTAAAATGAAATTAAAATTTGTCATTGTTTCCCTAATGAAAAAACCTCAGTTCTTACCAGTAGCTAATAGATCATGTCTCAGAATATTTAGGCATTCAGAATCCATGGTCCTCAAAAGTACCTCAGATTCTAAATCTGAAATTCAGGGGCTAATATTTAAATAGCAATTCATCAATTCTGCACATAGGAATAGAATTTCTGAGGAGCCCTTATCTTTATCATTAATAAAAGGTGGAAGAAAGGAGCCCAGGTTAACTATCCCTGCCCTAAATTCTTGTTGATTCTGTGCTCTGCTTTTTCACAAAGCAACCCTGTATGAAGTGTCAGCTCTGTGCTCTCCCCCACTGCCCGTCTGTAGCACTGCATGGCTTTGCATTGCTTAAGGATAAACAGGTTGGAGTTGCATATGGTTAACATTTTTTGTTTGAGCTGGTGCAGGGAGAGATTGTTTAGCATCTGCAGGTCTCACATGGTGTCACGGGCAGTAAAGGAATGACTCAAGTAGTTGCAGACAGCATGGAGTCTACATTCCTCCCTTTGCCTAAGAAATCATGATAATTAAATTAACATGGATTGAATACAAAGCATGAGAGCAGAGACATTAGAACAGAAACCCCCGTCTCAATGTGTGATCACCATATTTACCTGTATTATATGAGGCAATAAAAACCAGAGGAGAAAAGTAATAAAAACAAAACAGTAATAAAAACTTATATTTACATAATTTCTTTCAGCCCCAGGATTCCAAAGCATTTAATGAAAATCATATAGGAAACCCTGTCATGGGACATGTGACTTATAACTGGCAGAAGAGCTCATTAACAATTACAAGGTGGCCAAAGGAACTAGAGACAAATGCAGTTTGGAAAGACAATCCTGCTTTAGGTCTTCTGATTCATCCTGTTACTTTTATGACTAAGAGTAATCGATTTCAAACATACCCCCACTTACAATTTGACAGTGGTAAGAATCATTGAAAAGGTGGAAATTTGTCAAATTATATCAGTCTGGAATGGTGAAATTCATGCTTACTTTGGGAATTATGAAGGGCACACTTTATTTCTCTTTAGCCTCTCTTCATCAGAGCTTCCCAACATGGAGCTAAACGACCAGGCCTTCATCTTATGTGCTCAGCATTGTTGAGTTTCTCAGGCGTCTTTCCTATACACGAGTTGAAATTCATAGTGTGGTATGAAATCAGGCCGATTTTGTTATGACTTTGAAAGATTTGTAAGGCACAGATGTTAGCTCCAGCTGTTTTTATCTGTGATCTGCAGGCTGAGGTGGTCGTTGGTGAGTTGTGCTCTTACGAATGCCATTAGAGTGTGTTCTACTAACACTCACATATTGAGAATCCCCACATAAATATAGATTCAAGAGAGAAATTGTGCTTGAAGTCAAGAGGATTTTTTTTTAAAGATGAGACAGTAATAAAATGGCTACTTTCACAGAACATGAGGACTTGGCATGGCAAATCTATTGCTTTTCAGCTCAACAAAATCTCTTGTATGTGTCAGGCAGAAGCCAGTAATTATACTCCTAATAATAATAGTGAATGCACACTGTGTGTGCTCTGTAATGTCTTCAAGCATATTATCTTCTGTGAGCCCCAACAACACAATGAGGAAGGGACTATATTTCTCCCCATGTGAGGTTAGCAAAACCAAAGTTTGGAGTGGTTAAATTACCTGCTAATGTCACATAGCCATTTGCAAAGTGCCAATGATTCTAAAATGAAGTCACAGTGAAATTATTCCTTAGTCTTACTGTTCTCTCGGGTTCTTACCTCTAGATAGGTCCAAGAGACAAAAGAAAGTTAACACTCTGCTATTGTTTTTTTTTTTTTTTTTTTTTTTTTTTTTTTGCTATTGGTTTAATTGAAAGAAAAGTAAGGATCAAAATCTCATAAAGTCAGAGATGAAACAAATACAAAATCAACCCTATATCATATATCGATATCATATTATTATTTTTTATCAATTTACCTAACAAAGACTATCTATATTTTTCATTTTCATAGTCAAGTTTGCAACTAAACTGTCATAATGCCGATTACATTAGAAAAATAAAACACAGCACTATATCCTGCAAGGGATTTTTATGTTCTATTTGATATGACTTCATGAGACAAGATATAATAAATGCTATTATCTACTTGTGAACTTCTGCAATTCATTTATTCACTCTATACACTCTGAATCTCAGTTTCCCCTAGAATATCCTTTCAACTCTAAAATTCAATGATTCTATCATTCTAAATCCCACCAGTTTTTTGAAAGTATGCTTTTTATATTCATTATTCTTTTTTATGTCTTTCAGGATGTAAGACAGTTAATACTAGCCAAGTATTTTCAAATAGTCTCACACACTTTGGATGTTCATTATAGCAAATTTGACTCATGAATCAACCTGTTATAAAACAGAGCATGCCAGTAAGGCAGATAAATACTATTACCTGCTACAGCTTCCCAAAACATTCTCCATAAATGATGTTTTATGATATGTGATTAGAAAGCAGTGCCATCTTCCTTAAGAATAAACCTGTGATAACTATGTAGATAAGAAATAAAAACCTTTGCATAGCATTGTACTCATATCATTTATGAAGCAGAAGTAAAGAATTACAGAGAATGAAACATTTTTATAAGAGCATCTTGTATTTCTTGAGCATCTGCTCTGTCCAACACTTTATAGTCATTACCCATTTAAATGTATTCATAATAACTAACACTTTTGGCTAGGATTTCTTGAGCATTCCTCCATTTAACACTCAGGATAACTCTTTGAAGTAATGAAGTAGATAATCAATATTATAATCAACATATTATTATTTAGAATCTTCACATTTTATTTGAACTGTAATTCTCAAATTTCTTTCCATTAATAGCAGAGATGTTATTTGCCCATCCAATATCTAGTCTCCCCTTCTTCCTTTACATGGACAACCTTCACTGTGTTGAGGGTGCTCATGTGCTCATCTAAAATCCTACATTCCCAGCCTCTCTGGTAGTTACAGGTATTCTTGGCCAGTAATATTTAAACAGAAATTTCTGGGTAGGAATTCTGGACAAGCCTTTTTAAATAGGACAGTCCAAGCTGGCTTGTTCCCTTTGAAATTTTGTCCTTTATCCTTCCCCTTCTTCCTGACTCAAGCATTTGTGAACCAGTTGCCTTTTTTTCAAGTATTAATATAAAGCCACCCCCTAACAATGGTAGCGTCACAATTTTGAAGTGGAGGCCCCCTCACCAGCACTAGACTGCCACCTCTCCAATTCTCATGATCTGAAGGAAAATAAACCCTCTTACTTACTCAAACCACTATTTTTTTTACCCATTATATGCAGCAAAATTCAGTCTCTAACTAGAGTGTAGTATTAAACTTCAGACATCTTTACGGAAATAAAGAAGGGGAAAAAAAAAGAAATAAAGAAGTGGGGAGGGGACTTGTTCATATAAAATCAGCCATAACAGATTAGAACAATAATCTCCCTCCAACTTCCTAAGAGTAAACACTATGAGGGCTTCATTCAACTTCTGTCTGCTTCAAATCTTCAAATGTCTAAAATCCCACAAAGGCCCTAAAGACCCAAGTTTCCCTTCAACATTTCCCCATATTAAAGCCAACACTGGCCTTACTTTTGCCTGATGGCCTAGAACATTTAATGTTAGTATAGTACCTTTTTTTTTTTTTGCTTATCACATTACTGATTTCCTGTACTGTTCCATTGATTTATGTTTGTTTGTTTGTTTGAATTTACTAAACAATAACTGGAGCTCTTTGCAAGGAGAAACGTGTGTGTGTGTGTGTGTGTGTGTGTGTGTGTGTGTGTGTGTGTTTTATATGCTTTCCACAAACAGGTTGTAAACTCCAATATACACTAACTTTCTTGTTGATTATGGGAATAAACATCTGTCCTACATTAGCTTTTGATTATCAAATGGTAGAATAGGACAGTGGTTCTCTTTTAAGTCAGGGCATAAGTCCCTCTGTATAGCAGCCGAATCATGTGGCTTGTGCTCACTACAAAGCACAGTTTTAGCCACACAGCAGCTAATAAATACTTGAGTACAAAGTATAATTAAATAGACTTAAACCACTTACTTTGATTTCTATGTCCAGGTAGTCTCCTATTACTTTTATAAAGCACAAATTCTGATTCACTCCCTTCTTTTGTTTTATAATGCCTCTCTAAATTTTTTTATACTCCAATCTCCCCATCTGCAAACTACTAGCTCTAATAGTGAGCCAAAATAATAGTAGTAAAGAAAAATGGCATATTAATCATAAAACATATAAGGTAATATTTGGTGCACAGTAAATCTCCCATAGTTATTCGATATTTGTATTGCTATTATTTTCCTCTGGCCTTTTCCATTTGGTTTAAGGTAATATGCTCATCTTTGCTCATTAAGAGGCTGAGATGATGTATTGAAATTATATCACTCTCTCACTATACTGTTATGCTTATTTTTTTAAAAAATAAGCAAATAAATACTATTTTATTTTAAAAAATAGATACTATTTTAATAGCCGCTGATTTCCACTGCTATTATCTAGCATACATCAAAGATTAATTAATAAAACATGGCTACAGGTATTAAAGCAACACAATTCCTTCATGCACCATTTTTTATATGTTTCAATGAAACCAGAATGCCTACCACATTTCAGGCTTTGAAGGCACAATCAGGTTCTTGCCTGAGAAAATGTTTAAGGGGCACACACGCTACAAACAAATGGTCCAAGGTGGGTTTTACCCTGGCACAGAGACATCTTGTTTTTGTTTCCATATCACTTTACATCTCTAGGTATAAGTCACCTTCCTCTTTTTTAAGAGGAAAAGAATGCCTTTGAAAAGCATGGTCTTCACGCTTAATTTGGATGCAACTCAGCAAAATCTGGAGCCTGTGAGATGATCCTAAAAGGAATGTTGTTGATGAACAACATCCATGTACTGAACCCGAGTCAGTGAAACAGGCAAAACAGTGCGCCCACCACCCTTCCTTGGCACTTCCTCTCTGAAGGATGATGACATTTCTTTCCATCTGACTCCACAAAGTGAGTCTCTAACCTTGACCTTCTCTAAGGTCATGTCCCTTCACCATCAAATCCTACCTTACCAGCCTTGATCCTCTTGTGGGATGGAATGTGGTCAGGAGGATTCCTGTGTTTCTCCTTCTGTCACCTTTTTAATCTATTGTTAGTTCCTGCACTCTTTTAAATAATGCAAATCTATTTTTAAAAATCATAAAAATACTAGAAACTGTGCTGAAAATGTATGTAATATAAAGGTTGAAATGTGTTGAAAACTGTGACATCAAAAATACTTCAAAAGAAAATATGACTCCACACATTTTTAAGCTGCCTAAAACAAAATTATTGAAAGACTTTTTTTCAAAAAGCTGGAAAAAGTATTTATAACATATAAGACATTAAACTTTTACTGTCTTTAATATATAATGGATTCTTACAAACTACTTTTTAAAAAAGAATATGTATTCTAATAAATGAGCAAAGAACATGAACAGGCAATAAAACACGCGCATATACACATGCGCACACACACTCACACACATAAATATATACAGCTAAGATAAACCAGGAAAAGTGTTCAGTTCTATGTTTTTCAGCTAGTGAAATAAACGCTAACTCATTTAGCATTGAATCAATGAGTTTTTACCTAGCAAATTTACTTTAAAATTAATAATACTTGGGGATGATGAAGAAGTAGCAATACAGGAACCATCAACACTCTTAATTAGTATAAACTGGTACAACTATGCTGGATGAAACTTTGGAAAAATATATCCATTCTTGTAATCTTAAAACTGTTTGTATAAGCTATGACCCAGTAATCCTTCCTATAAGAAGTCACCCTAAGAAAATGGTTATAGTTGTGCCAATGATCTATTTGCCAAGGTTGTTTATCATAGGCTTGTTTAAAATAGCCAAAAACATGGAAATATCCTCAAGCCCCACAAGAAGGAAATGGTTGAATAGACTATGTATATCCAAATAATGGGAAATTATAAAACCATTACGAGTAAGATTGAAAAATAATATCGAGGATGATAGAAATATATTCATGTTATATTGTGGAGAAAGGTTACGAAATAGTTTATACAGCATGATTCATTATTGCAATATTTGTAAATAAGAATATTCATGGAAATAAGGAAAAACTACACACCACAACAGTGGTTATTTCTGTTTGATGATACTGCAGCGTTTATCTTCTTTTTCCCTTATCTAATTGTAAAAATCTTCTACAATGAACACCAATAGTTGTCATAAGAGATTACTATTTCAAAATATTAAAGTTAATAGCAAATAATCAGGTAATCAAGTAGTCAAGTAATGAATTTTGATGCAATATGAGAAAGTTGGCTTGAAATATGTAAGAGGGGAGTATCAGAGCACTTAAATCCCAATGTGGGAATGAGGAAAGCTATTGTGTAATGGAAAGAATGAAATCAAATAAAACAAGTGTGGAAAGGAAGACAAGACAAGCTGAGATTTGAAACAGATAAAGAGGAGAAATATGATAACTGACTATTAGATCAGGTTAGAAAGTAGAGGAACAAGCTTCCCGTGGTTTTGAGTGTTAAAAATGAACTTCCTAGCATACCAAATAATAATGTGTTTTTATTTGGTGCAAATGTGGTAATGGCCAAATTACTCACTCTAAAATGCAAACATCTTAAAGGGGAGCTAGTAGAGCACTAGAAACAGTTAATTGATCTCCAGCATGACTGGGATTTTCAGGCTGGTGTTAAGTTTAACAATCTTGAAAGGTGTTTTGGAGTTCAAATGCAAAATAAGTCCCTCCCTTGGAGGGAATTCTGTGAATTAGTTGGAGACACAGGCATTCACAGCTCACAGCTTTCCTCATTTGCTGGAGGGTATCGTTATCTTTATAGTTCTATATATAAAATAGGCAAGTGTCCTAGGTCATGCCTCTTTCCATGAAAAATTGATCATGTGCTGTGGGGTGAAGGGAAGCCCAGAAGTGTCTGTCAATGGACAGAGATACAGAATACATGAACGAACACAAAGGCACATCAGCTTAGAAAATGGATGCTTGTCCATAAAAGAAATTATCTTCTTAGGGGAAAAATTGTCGTTTCTGAAGACCACTCATGAACACTTCCAGAATTTTCCTATTCTCCAGAAAAACCACTACATAGAAATTTCCACCACCCTAGTACTCACATTTCTTAGCACATAGATGTTTCTACATCTGGAATGAGGGTAGGCTGCAGCAATAGGCTACAAACTGGACCAAAGGTTTTGTGGTTAATGAAACAACTTGTCTCAAGAAGCAGGTATGTTTGGATTTACTGCTGAACTTGAGCTTGTTTTCCTTATATGCAAAAATGAGATAACAATACCTCAGTTGCAAGTTTTTTTTTTTAATTTTTATTTATTTATGATAGTCACAGAGAGAGAGAGAGAGAGAGGCAGAGACACAGGCAGAGGGAGAAGCAGGCTCCATGCACCGGGAGCCCGACGTGGGATTCGATCCTGGGTCTCCAGGATCGCGCCCTGGGCCAAAGGCAGGCGCTAAACCGCTGTGCCACCCAGGGATCCCCAGTTGCAAGTTTTTAAAAGACGAAAGTAAATAATACACATAAACTCCTGGTCCATAATAAACAATAGCTATCCTTAAGACATGGATTTTTTTAGGGCAAAGTTGGGGAGGGCTTGTAAAATTTATAAGAAATGTATGGAGCTTGAGCTGAAATAAATCATTACTGTAGCAATGTTTTAACTGACAACTTATCTGAAATGCCACAAAAACCAAAAGCAAAATTCAAATTTTTATATTTATAAGAGTTTGAAATTTATTTCAAATTCATACTTTCATGAGGGTGGCTAGGATTTTAACAATTATTTTGATATTTTAGCTCCATTCAGATACTCAGTGACAAGTACATACACTTGTACCATTTTTAGGTAATTCTATAAGTTTAGCATAGTATATGTGAGCAAATGTGTTTATATTAATGTCAAAAGACTGGTGAAATGGTTTTCCTGCTCACAATAAAACATTTCTGTAGTTCTAGTTCCTAAATAAACAATAAAAAAGTTATTAAGCATTGTTAGAAAGAAAAAAAGTTTTTTTCTTACCTCAACAAAATAGGCTGTTTTGCCTTATTCATATAAGATAGAGAAAAACACTTTTCAGATATAATACTTTTCAAAGGAAATATCTTATACATGCTTATTTTAGCTTATTCTTAAAAAGCAAACTTTCTGAGCCATTGATTGCATCCTATAACCATTACAACAGGTGACATAAATGACAGTGACATGGTCAATCAATCAGCGATACATTAATTCTAGTTTAACAAAATTTTGAGTCAAGTGCATTAGATCTAGAAAAAGACTTCAACTCCCTTCTTTCAGAAAGGGCAAGCTTTTTGGCTAAGAATCAAAAGCCAGTGAACGACAAAACTTGGTTTAAAACTCATGAACAAAAAAATAAATAAAATAATTTTTAAAATTTTTTTAAAATTTAAAAAATAAAACAAATCTCATGAACAAACAAAAAAACAAAACTGAAACATACTCATAAATATCAAGAACAAATCCCCAGTTGCCAGAGAGGAGGGGTGGGAGTAAAGGGGATTAAAACGTACAAACTTCCATCAGTAAGTCATGGGGATGAAAAGTACAGCATAGAGAACAGAGTCAAGAATAACCGTATACGTGTTGTACAGTGACTGGTGGTGACTACACACATCATGGTGAACGTTGCAGAATATATGGAATTGTCACTAGGTTGTACACTTGAAACTAATATAACATTGTATGTTAATTATACTTCACTAAAAAAAAGTAAAAATTCAGGCATCCAGCTCCAAGGGTCAGGAATGGATTTAATAATAATTTAATAATCAACTTTCAACACAATATTGCAAAGCACACCGTATACATGATGCTTCTTAATTAGATGGTTTCTCTTGTAATTTCCAAGTTTGTGAGTAGAATGGAGTTTTAGAGTAGGATGATAAGTGTTTAAATCTCTACTCTGCCATTTAATATGACCATAACTTCTTAACATGAACTTCTCTATATCTGCGAAATGGGAATAATAGCACGTACTTCACAGGTGTTAAGAAGACAAAATGAAAGAGATCACAAAAGCAAAAACAATTTGTAAACTATAAAAAAATGTCAAAATGCAAGGGAGTGATATTATTATTATTAATCAGCTTACAAAAATCCTGGCTCCTTTATTGTGAATGAACTTGATTGCAGGGCTCTCATGGCTTATTTTAGCAACATAGCTCTTAGATTTAAAATATAGAAGGTTTTTGTTTGTTTTTTGTTTTTTACCATTGGGATTTTCACTATGCAATAAGAAAATATAAGTAATTATCTAAAATAAGGCTATCTAATTATATCAGGGGGTTCTGATAACAGCATAAACCATGAAAGTGGAACCTAAGTGCTTTATTATCAGAATCATAAAACAGAAATATAGTCTGTTATTGCATTATTGCAAGTTCTTTATTTTTATAATGCAGATTTGACAGTACTTCCCAAATTGTCATTTTTATACTCAATATGTTCCTGTTAATTTTTCATATTGATATTAATATTATTTCATAATATCATGCCATTTTACTAATGGATTTTTTCTGTAAATATACAATAGTTTATACCTAAGAATTATGACGGGGTTGAGGTCTCTGCTACAGTCATTAATTCTCCCATGTTATACACCAATTAGGTCTGTATCGTATCTGCAAAAAATATACATTGGGCCAATTGCACATAATTCATACCCACACCTAATGATAACCTCATAAACTATTTTCCCACCATTGAAGCACACATATGTTTAACTTTGAAATGCATTGCCAGAAGAATGCCTTTGAAAAAAATCCCACTGCTGATGAAGTCTCATCAATTGCTGCTTTTTTTTCTACTGTATACTTTATGAATTGCCTCATCATAATTAACTCCAACCACTGGAATTAATTACTCCAGATGATTTGGAAATTGGTCTTCTCGATCCCTCTAAATTTGTTGAGATCATCCCACAAAGCAGGGGAAAGGGTTTGAATACAGCAAAAATGCCTTTCAAAAAAATAAGCATGTTTTAGTGTGTTTTATGGAAAAGAAATAGTGCAGGAGGATGACTTTAGGCACATTTTATTCCTCTTTAAATTAATAAGGTTATAGGCATGAAAAGCTGAAAGTGGTCATAAGTGAGTTGCTATTTCAGCCACTCGTTCCATGCATGTAGAAGGGAAACCTTTAAAAGGTGAATTGGCTCAGGTCACTCATGGAGTGATGGTTGAACCAGAGTAAGAAACCAGACTCTGCCTCCACAGTGCAGTGTTCTTCATATTTGGCCCATCTATGTTGAAGTCATGGTTTCATGATCCAAAACCCATGGCAGGATTCTATTCAAAATGAAAATAAGAAAGAAAGGTAATTGATCTTACAGGCTTTCCCATACAGAAATAATACATGGCACTAAGGGGTAAAGGATGGTAAGGATGCATTAAAAACAAGCACTCTACTAAAGAAAACCCTGGGCTCCTCATTTGAGGTCAATCCATCCCAATTTTGTTTTCAAGTTTGCCAGCATAGCCTTTCCTCCCTAAATCTGTTATAGTTAGAGAATAAGTATTTATATTTGATAGGAACGAATTCTGTGTCAGAGAACTCCAAAGAAGATTGGAAAATAGTTGGTAACAATTTACAATTTTGTAGTTGTCAGAGGAAAATCTATCTTTTAAATGATGGACACTTTTTAATGTCAATTTTTCCAAAATGTTAGTGTTCTTTCAAAAAAAATACTAAATTCTCTCTCAGAAATAGTCCACATGGCCTAACCAGAGCAGAAGCTTGAAAATCAGGGATTGGAGGCAAGGAATGTCTCAGAGTAGGTCAAAAATTGGTATAAATGGGAGAAATGTGAATAAAAGAAAAGTTATAAAAGTAGGTTCATTTCTTGTTTTCCTGTAGCTTCTCTGTGAGCTTCCCAATACAACAAAGTGAAGGTTAGTATGGTGTGTCAGTTGAGTCTTCCAGAAGGAGATGCCCAGACAGAGCTAGAAATGCAAGGTATTAATAGGGGATTGTGCCTGTGGAAGATGAAAGGGAAAAGAAAGAAGAGCCATTAGGGGAGGCTTTCAGACTGGGATACAAGTCTGACTCCTGTGAAAGTACTAGGGAAGGAAGGAGTTGGACAAGAAAGGCTCCGTCAGCCTATGAGGAGCTACAGCATAATGAGCTCCCACTGGTCTCTTGCTGTCCAGAATTACAAGCCCTTGTAGAGTGGCTTTGCTTAACTGTCCACTGGGGCAGATCCCCAAGCCACCTACAGCCAGAGGCTGTTGGCTCCATCCACTCCTTGTAGAAAATTTTCCCTTGAATGGATCATGGGGCAGTGCATGGCTTCCACTTACAAGGCCTTCCAGGATGGCTGCCTGGGCTGAAATTCATGACAGGCAACCAGCTCATTACATCAGTGTTGCCAAATTTATTTATTTATTTATTTATTTTTAGTGTTGTCGAATTTAGTTTAGGCAGATACTCTTTAAAAATAGCTTACCCAATTATGTTCATAAGGAAATTCCTTTGTGAAAAATTTCCACATCTTATCAAGTCAAAAGCATATCGTAAACACTTTGGAACTCTCTTAGGTCATGGACTATTTATCCTTAGATATACCCCATGCCCCTGACCCCATTTAAAGTGCTAAGTGAACGCGACTTTGTATTTTAGGAAACAACTAATTCTGAAAATTCCCTTCTTATTCTGGAAAACTTATCCTCTCCCCCGAGCATCCATAAGACATTTACTCAACCTTGATTCTTCTCATTGATTTTGTCTCCCCACAGAAAAGCAACTTCATTTTTTGTCCTGCTGATTTGTTTTAATCAAATTGCTCAGTGATATAAAACAGAAAATAAAGGAAGATGACTTTTGCTTGTTTTCTCTGGATGTGTTCTGGAACAGTTTGGATTTTTGTCTCCCTCTTCCCCGTTGGGTTTCCAGGTGTGACATTCATTGTTGTCAGTTTGCCAGTGCCCTCACTGTATAGCCCCACACAGGCCAATGTTGGGAGCTGGCCTTGCTCCTAGGGACCTGCCTCGAGGCACTGCAAGGTACTTGATAGTGTTTAAAGGCAAATGGACTCAGAACAAAACTCATTTCTCTGGTCAAACCTAAAATCCATGTTATTTCCATAGTTTTGAGCTATGACTAGAATGTTTTCATCTAACATTGGAGGATAATGCATTTCCAAATGTAATCCTGAGCCCTAACCTCTCCCCTAAATTCCAAAATTATGTGTTCAAACTATTTGCTTGACATTTCCATTTGATGGATGGTTAATAGGAAAAGACCTCTCAGACTTAACATGTCCCAAGCACAACGCTTGATTTTTCCCTCCTCCTTCAGCTCTTACCAGTTGGCAAGTAACACTACCCTCTGGTTGCTCCAGCCAAAAAACTCTGGATTCACCCTTGATTCCTCTTTTTCCCACCTTGACATCTGATTTGTGAATGGTTCTTCTCTCTTCTCCCTAGAGCATTTCTAACGACTCCTCCTATTTTCAGGGTAGCCCAGGCCACCATCAGCTCTCACTTGGATTATTGCAATAGCCACCTATGTGGTCTCCTGCTTCTTTTGCCTCTTCATTTTCATTTTTACTATCAGAGTGGTTCCTATTAAGCATAGGATATATCATCTCATCCCTTTACCAAAACTTATCAAAGACCTGTCATCTCATTTAGGATAAAATCTGAAGTCCTTGCCATGGCCTATGGGCTTTACATGATCTATCCCCTTACTATTGCTCTGACCACATCTCCTGTCATGGTCTCTTTATCCCCTCTGCTCTGGCCCTAGGACCTCCTTGATCTTCTTTAAGTAAGTCATGTACACTCTTACCTCAGGGGTCTTTCCATGAACTGTCCATTCTATCTGGAATAATGTACACCCAGCTGTTTTAAAACAGACAATGGCAACTTCTGGAAGAGAATGAAGAGCATAAAGGAGAGTTAGGAGGATTTGGGGGCTGGGGCTTAGAGCCAGGAGTTACCTAGAGATGCACAGACACCCCAGAAAGTGCATATGCGGCTTGAGTTAATTTTTTTCTAAACCTCAAAGCACAGGGGAGGTCTAGCTGGCAGCTATGCTACCTTAAAGAATGGTGAACAAACCTCCCACTACCCCTCAAAGGAAATATTTACTGGCAGCCATCAGAAAACAGGTGCTTTACGTATGCTATTCCTGTAAATCCCCGCAACAATACTATGGGATGTATGTGATTATGATCATCATTTTTGTACATATAAGTGAGGTTAATATGGCTCACATATAGTGAGATTTCATGGCACACAGCTAGGGAATAAAGATCCAAGATTCAATAACAGGTCAAGCTGATTCTAAAGCTATATTTTTGTCTTCATGTCATGTAGGCTCCCGATGAAACAAGATAGATGCTTAACATGCAACAGATCATTTGCTATAATCCCCACAACTTCCCACATTCCTGCTTCTGATATTCCTTTGGAATATCCTCTCACAGCCCCAATTACTTTTTAAATTCTGATTTATATTTCCAGGACTAGCTCGAATGATCACTTGGCTTTCCTTTGCCACCCTCCTTCCTACCTCAAGTAAGAATCAGAGACTCTGTCCTCCTCTCACCCTCACGGTTTGTGGACATGACTTGAGCCTCTATTCTGGCATTCCTATACTCTTACTGTTGTTAAAGGTATGTGTGTCTAAAACCACCCCATCGACTCTAAGCAACTTAAGGTCAAAGCTATATTTTCATCCTATTTTTACTCTTTGATACATAGGATAATGCCTTGCATATGTTAGATGTTCAGATGCTAGTGCAGTTGGAGAGAACTGAATGGAAATATGCAACAAAGCCCTAGTTTGCTAGCTAGCCGTCAGTAATAATAATGGCTTCCACTGACCACTTATCAGGTGCCAAGAGCTTGCTAATCCTTTCCATGATATATCTCAATTTATTCCTCACAATAACCCTATGCTCTGGGTAATGCTCTCATTCACACTTAACATGAGACAAAACAGGACAACAAAGAAGTTAATCAACTTTACTGGTGGCTTCAGAGCTAGGAAATGGAAAGATTTGAACCCAACATTGAGATACCCCATGACTGAACTGCAGCACTATCCAAACTTGAATTTTGTGACTTCAGTAACCACTGTGATGGCTGCCTCTTATATTCCAATCTTGTCTACAATTGGCCACATCATACTACATTGTCTGTGCAGGTGCCCATTTTAAGCTGTGTTTCCAGCAGGATCTAGAAGCCAGAGAATCGTTCTTGTCAGCAGATAAATGTCAAATGTATGCAGAGTGGCTGGATGTGCTGCATCCAAAAAACATCTCAGAATTTTTAAATTCCTACCTGAGGTCTTCACTGCATCCAAGAAATACTACTGCCAACTTGGAATCAGTCTAATCAACCTTACTCATTGTAAAAATAAATAATCTTTTCTTTTTTTTTAATGCTGAGGACGTGTGGAGACTCAGGAGATCAGTTTATGTCTTCTGGTGATCATGGTTTGGCCTGCAATGACCATCAATCAGGCCTGACAAAAATGATGGATACAGCTATGAAAACATGGACATGGGACCAACACCAGGGTACATACTGGCCATGACTTCCCAGCCTTCAAATCACCTACCAGGCAACAAGCTTTACTGCTGAGACTATGGGGACCCTGACCGAGCTCTTTGAAACTCCAACTTATAGAGAATATTAAAAACTTGAATATCTTCTAAAATAATTGCTAAGAAGTTGACTAAAATTTACGACTGATTTGAACATTTAAAAGTAGCTTTCGGGGATCCCTGGGTGGCGCAGCGGTTTGGCGCCTGCCTTTGGCCCAGGGCGCGATCCTGGAGACCCTGGATCGAATCCCACATCAGGCTCCCGGTGCATGGAGCCTGCTTCTCCCTCCGCCTGTGTCTCTGCCTCTCTCTCTCTCTCTCTGTGACTATCATAAATAAATAAATAAATAAATAAAAAAAATTAAAAGTAGCTTTCTTCCACTTGGATTTCTATGTTTCCCATGTCTTAAAATGGAAGGCTATCTTTCTCTTAATCGTAGTAAATAATCAAATTTTAAAAATTGTACAAGATGCATAACTGCTTAACTTGCAAGTGAAAATTAATTTCTTCAACGGAATGGATATAAGGTATTGATTCTAGAACACCTTACAAAATTTCCAATAACTCCATCGGTGGTGGAGGGGCTGGGATAGCAACTCTCACAGTCTTCACACTGGTGACAATATTGAGCATTTGTCCTAAACAGAGGGAGCAAAGTTCCCTCTACTTAGAAGGAATAGATTTACCAACAGTAGCATTCGCATACACACACTTAAAGGAGAAAGGGGCGGGGGGGGAGCCAATGATTTGTTTGTCATTTGCGATGAAGCAAAGGGGAGGATTGGTATTGTTTAATTTGAGTCAAGTAGCATTAAGTCTGAATTTAAATGCAGCTCATTTGATTTTATTACCGAGTATACTTGGAAATTATCAGATCTGTCTCTTTTTGCCCATGCCTGCTGCCCTCTTTTTGGTCATTAGATTATTTGATTTGACACCCACCACACAAAAAGGTTGTTCCTTCTGCTCTATCTGGGCTGATATGAGGAACGGAGGAGGAAGAAAAATTGCACAGCTGGTAGTACAGTGAACCCAAAAATATACAGAAATGTACCAGAGGGAATAGTCATCAACACGAAGTGAACAAGCACCCAGACTATTGATTACATGCTGCTCACAGAGCACCAGTCGTCTCTGCCAACTCCTTTCTACTCATATGCTGAACGGCAGACAGCATGTTGTACCTTGCATCATCAGTTTTGATGAATAATGCACTGATAAGCACTGCAGCCAGTATTCCGGGGGAGCCGGGGAGCCAGATGTCATCTGGACCTCCAATAGTTTGAACCCCGGGTCTCTGACAGCCTCGGATAAAAATACAAGGCGCACAGGCAGAGTGGGCAAGGCCACCGCGAGAGGCAGGCGAACACGACGGCGTTTTTGGAAGATGAATGACAACCAACTTTGTCACAAACGGGAGTGAGGGGGCGAGGTGTAAATAGCATCTGTTACCAAGTGGTAATGTTGGCTAGGTGACCTTTGATCTGAGACTGGAAATCTCTCCCAAGCACACACAAAGAAAGGGCTCTGGAAGGGAAATCATTTTTGAAGGGCTTAAGTCCACATGGCTGCAAATGGGCCATCGTGACAAACAGATGGAATGAGCTCCCTCCACGATGGAATTCAGAGGATGGTTATGACAGATTTGAATGTCGCCTTAGTGGAGGGTACACAAGATCTGACTGGCCCCCCGTGCACTGTACGCTTGAAGCATTTCAGCAGGAGCGCTGCACAGATCATGTTTTAATTCCATCATTACAGGTAAATGTTCAAAAGGATCAATTAGACACAAGGTTTCCTCCACTCAGTAACTGCAGACCTACCCCACGTTGTTTTATGAGTGAAACCTGGAGTTGGAGCAACAATTGTCTTTGCTCTATTTAATTCTTCATCGAGACAACAGATTTTTCTGACCCTAAATTCAACAATGGTCTCTGGCTCCATCCTCAATTGTAATCGCCCTTCTTTCTCCTCTCCCTTCCAGCGCCTGGCCTCTGCCATCCGGGTCTCCTCACACCCGGCTCCCCCTCTCCCTCTGTCACACTTTTATCTGGCAGGCTTGCCTCTTCTGCAATATTTTCAGCCTCTCCAGCCCAACCTGCCAGCATCAAACACTGGTATCTGGCAAATCAACTCTCATGGCTGGAAGGATTTAACATTAAATCTTCAACATGGGAGATTTAAGCTACAAGCATTGCAAAACCCAAGCTACTGCTTTGAAACTGTCTCATTTGGGGAAAGATGAATCGTGATAAACAACCTTCCAACTTGGAGGTTGCCGTTATTCACACGCTCTAACCCACGACACCAGATTGAACCACTTGGGCTGAGAACCATAGGGAATCCAGGGTTGCCATTGCCTGGAATGTACAAAGACAAGTGGCACTCCTAAACACCCTTATTAAAACAGACACCCTCGTCCCAGTTCTAACAACATCACAACAGGCAAAAGTCAGATGATGTCAAAGTAGTTTTTCAAAATACCAAAATAGCCCATGGAGTGTAATATAAACAATTATTTATATACAAACATATAATAGACAGTCAATAAGCAAGTATTCCCATATAAAACACCATTCTGGGATAGTTTCTTTCAACGTGGCTTGAAGCCCACCCTATGGAAAGCCCACACTCTCACCTTCTCTTCACTCTCAGCCTGTGCTCACCTGTACTGAGTTGTTGTTGTCATGGTTTTAACTTGTTATAAAAAAATTCAAACACAGAAGAGTACAAAAAATAGTGTACTTAACATTCATATATATTTGCTAAGTTGTGAAAATGTTAATTTGCGCTTATTTGTTTGAACTCTTGAGGAGAAGGATTGAAATTATAAAATAAATACAGGTAGTATATTTCACCTGAAAAACTTTAATAAGTACATCTTTCAAAAGAGGACATTTCCTTTCATGGCCCAATAGCATGATCACACCTAACAGAATTTGTAATTTCTAAATATCGTCTAATAACCACATTCAATAATATCATCTAATAATCCACATTCAAATTTTCTGTAGAATTCCTCAAAATATCTTTTGTAGCTAGTTGAATCCAATTAAGCAGCATGGACTGTGCTTTCCTTCCCCTGTACTATTTAAATAGCCTCTCTCTCTCTCTCTTTCTCTCTCTCTCTCTCATATTAACTGCATTTAAATAAATAAACCTCATTAGTTTAAAGTGTGCAAATTCAAAAAATAAAATAAAATGTGCAAATGCAATTTGTTTTAATTAGTGATAATTTTTAAAAACATGACATATTTCTTGACATATTATTTAACACTGACATATTATTTAACACTAATAAAACATAGTGTTAAAAACTTCATGGGATAATAATGACTAAAATAAATATATTTTCGTAGTTGAGAAAATATGTCCACAAATTCTTTGATTCATCTACTTTCAGGAGGTGAAGATTAATTCCCTGCCTTTTGAAGTGTGGGTTGGATTTAGTGACACATTTCTAATGAATAGAATATGGCAAATGGGATGAGGTGTGCTTTTGACGGATTGCAGCTTCCATCTTGAATACAGTCTCTCTCTCTCTTTCTCCTCCCGCCATGTCTTTTTGGGAAACCATGTCCTATGGAAATTGCATTATGTACACCTCAACTCCAGACTTCAACCCTTCTATGGTGTCATATCATGACTTAGACTCACCCAAATCCTACAAACCATTCTGACCAATAGAAAATACTTAGTTTCATAATTTCAAAGGTCTGCTACTGTTACTTCTCTGCTGTCCTATCATAGTTCCAGTTGAGAAACAAACAGCAGCCCCTGATATTTGGGCCCTAGTCTGACACAGCTAGGACTTGGTATTTGTGCTGGCCTGCTGTGTACAGCTAGGCCATGTACATTCTTCTGTTACATGTAAATAATCTCACAGAGCACCAACATCAGACAAGATCACTTAGATCAAACCAGGCCACTTCATAGTTCCATCCAAACATAGACAAAAACAAGGTCACTGTGTCACCCAGCAAATACCAAACATCCCCCTCTAATGTGAATGAGTGCTACTTCTTTACCATTATGCTTTATGCTGGCTTACCTTTCCTGTAGATATTAATTGAGATACTTAATTATAGAGTTATTCCTGCTTTCTATCCAATCTAGAACAAACCCCCGCTTCCTTAGACCCTGTCCCCAGATCACTCAACCAAACCCCAAATCCTACAATAGGTTCTTTCTAACACCCTATGAGATGCTGCATCTTTCCACAGGGTATGCATTCTCCCTTCCCATAATGAGTAATAAACACAAAACCCAACCACAGGTGTGTTCCTGATGATCTCCGGCTGGAAAGCACTGGCACGGTAATAATTATCTTTTTTTTTTTTTCTTTTCCAGCAGAGACACAGACCTAGGTTATAATTTGGGCTTTATATTAGTTGTATACTTTGGCTAAGAAACAAATTCTCAATGCCTCAATTTCTTCATCTTTAAGATGGGACAATCTCATAACAAGTTAGGCAGTTATAAGAATTAAATGAAATAATATACAGCAATCACTGACTATACTTCCTTGCACACAGAAGATGCTCGATATCTGTGTTTCCTTTATTTCAGTGAGGATAAAAATTATTTACAAAACCCAGGGAATTATTTCAAGCTTTGCTTAAACTTAAAATATCCCG
This sequence comes from Vulpes lagopus, assembly GCF_018345385.1. Lineage (NCBI taxonomy): Eukaryota > Metazoa > Chordata > Mammalia > Carnivora > Canidae > Vulpes > Vulpes lagopus. Next base: position 129,322,345 of record NC_054824.1, on the reverse strand, counting down.
AGGTATCTTATATTTGACACTCACCTAAATAAGTGAAACTAATCTTGAATATAAGCACTTATTTACTTTCCCAGGATGACAAATTATTTCTGCTTGGTGAACTCTGATATAATTTTTTAAAGCTTTGACTTCTGCAAGGGATGGTACATTGGTTAAAATTATTTTAGGCTTGAAAGCTTCTTGGGGTTGTTTTAAGGCTGACCTGTGACAACAGATTCATTAAATGAGTGATTTTACCAATGTTTGGGTGTGAGACCAATGTTTTCTGTAGTTAGGCAATGTTTACACTATGGAGGTTCAAATTAAAGCACCCCTTGGGGGTGCCTGGGTGGCTTAGTTAAGCTGCTGCCTTTGGCTCAGATCAAGATCTCAGGGACCTGGGATAGAACCCCATTAAGGGCTCCCTGCTCAGCGGAGAGCCTACTTCTCCCTCTACAGCCTCCTCATGCTCCTCCTCCCTGATCATGCCACCTCCCCCTAGTGCCTCTCCCCTCTCCTCATGCTTTCTTGCAGGTAGACACACATGTGCTCTCTCATTCTCTCTCATGCTCTCTCTCTGTCTGAAGTAAAGAAATAAAATCTTGAAAAAAAAAGCAGCCCCCATCCCGCTGAAGCAATCTCTCCAGTGTATCTTTGCCCCTGAGACTGACCCCCTTCAGGCACATTTACTGGTGTGTTGACCACAGACAGTCCAGGGACTGTCATCAGCCTTGCCTACTCCAGAATTCCAGTTCATCTCTGTACTGGAGACCATCTGACTTAAGAATGCTATCAAGGCTTACAACAGATTCACTTGTAAATTCGGAATATTTATTTTTATTTTATAAGAAGTTTAACTGCTAAGGAAAACTTTATTAAAACAAGCCATATATTTTCCCAAGAAACAGACTTTTAGAAAATCAAATATCATGAAAGGACCAAAATGAAATCAGAATAAGGAAGTTATATGATTTTGATGTTTGATAGCATCAATTCTGATAGGGGGTTGCAGCTGACTGTTCAATGGAGAGACAAAATAACTACTTAGCTGAAGAAGTACATCTCCCAGGGACAGGTCCTGGGGAGCCCTAATTAAAGTCACCCTTCCAACTCTCTTCTCTCCGTCCTTCCCTTGCTGGAAAAATATGACTTCTATTTGCCACATTTCTTCCTTGGGTACTATAGACATTTGGAAGTCTAGCAACAGCACACTATTTTACATTTGTCTTGTTGGACTGTGAGGCTAAACTACAAGCCTATAATGTCTGAACGAGGTTGCCACGTGAAAGGAAAGGATGTCTTTTTTGTTATTCATCCTAAGCAGAGTCCAATATGCTGCCATAGAGATGAGCACTCGGGAGGAAAGCTCTTGAGTGGAAGCTGGAGAGTAACTGTACAGCGGGGTTGCGTGGACCCAGATGAGAAGGCCTGGAAAGGTTTGGAGCAACTCTTGGGGGTGGTGGAAGGGACAGAATAAGCTCCTTTCTGTGGATGGCGAGATAACAGAAAAATATATATATATTGGCCTTTGCCTCCGTCAGAGCTCCTGAAACCCTTGTAATTTCCTAAGTGATAAGAGCACCAGGAACATCTTTTGTTCTAATGAAGTTACTCCAGTGGGCTCCTGGTGGAGGGCTGGTCACCAGAAAGACTGAGCCATGATCGCCCCCCAACCTCCATCCTCCACAGAGGAGAGAGACACTGGGAATGGAGCTAATAATTGATCATGTCTTCATTACATACCAATAGAGCATGGGGCCCAGGGAACTTTCAGGTTGGTAAGGACAACCTCCTCGTACTGGGAAACTCCACTGGGAGCACTGGAAACTCCATGCTAACTCCACTGGGAGAGAAGCTTCTACTCTCAGGAACTCCCCAAACCTTGCCCTATGTATGTCTTCATCTAGTTCTTCATCTTTATTCTTTACCACATCTTCTAAAAAAACTGGTAAATGTAAGAAGTGCTTCCCTGAGTTCCGTTAGCTGCTCCAGCAAAATTAATCAAACCTGAGGAGATAATCTCTGATTTATTGCCAAGGACAGAAGTTGTGGGTACCCTGGGGACCCACAGCTTGGAATTAGTACCTGAAGTCGGTTGGGAGCTGTCTCCCAATGGGTTTGAGGTCTTCACCTCTGGGATCTGCCATTGTATCCAGCGAGACAATCTCAGAACCGAGTTAAACCGTAGAACGCCCAGCTGGTGTGAAGAACCACTTAGTGTGGGGCAAAAACCCTACACATTTGGTGACCACAAGTGAAGTGTTCTCTGTGAGAGTGAAAGAGATGCACAGGAAAAAACACGCAGTGAGGAGGAACTGGGTTTCCCCCTACACACTCAAGAGAAAGATCAGGAGGGAAAACAGTCTTTCTAATAGAATGGCACATGCTGTCCAGAAGACAGGGTGGGCATGAGGCACAGGGCAGCCAGCATCAAGACACAAGCGGTGGTCTAAATTTAGGAGACACAACCTGTTCTCCATGGTGATCTTCTGCTTGACTTTTCTGTAGGACATCAGTGAAGCCTTATTTTAAAAAGTGTCATCTGGGGATATGGGGAAAGATGCTAGAGTAAAGGCACCCACAAAAAACTACTAAGTAATTCAAAGAGAGAAATTAATCCTCACTGAAACAGGGAAATAGTCACAGTGCCAAAGCCCAAAATATGAAATGTCCCTGGTACATACTGTGTCAAAATACAGTTACATCTAGTTAATTCATACTTAATTAAAATGATCACATCCCTAAATCTAAATGTTCATCAATAGGTATTTGAATAGAGAGATATTATCTAGGAGAACCTGGGTACACCCCGTAGATGTATCATGGAACAATAAGAATACCATGCACAAAGAAGAGTTATCTTAGCCATTGTCATATCGTTTACAGCCTGGACCCCATTCGCAGGATAGTGTGAGGTGAAACATGATGAGCCAATGTCATGAATGCTAAAAATAAGAGGAAAGACATGCCACCAGGAAAAGGATATTAGTGAGTGGTTATGTGTGTAAGAAAATGCAGGGCAGGGCAGCCCCGGTAGCACAGCGGTTTAGCACCGCCTTGCAGCCCAGGGCGTGATCCTGGAGACCCTGGATCGAGTCCCACATCGGGCTCCCTGCATGGAGCCTGCTTCTCCCTCTGCCTGTGTCTCTGCCTCTCTCTCTCTCTCTCTCTCTCTCTCTCTGTGACTATCATAAATAAATAAAAATTTTTTTAAATTTTTTTAAATAAATAAATAATAAAAAAGAGATTATAAACTAAAAGAAAGAAGGGTGTCTGGGTGGCTCAGATGGTTAAGTGTCCAACTCTTGATCTCAGATCACCTAGGTCTTGATCTCAGGGTCGTGGGTTCAAGCCCCATGTTGGGCTCCACCTTCAGCCTACTTGAAAATAAACAAACAAAGTGAAAGAGAGAAACTAAAACTGAGCTGGTAGACGAATAAGAAATAAAAGTAAAAATTAAGAATATACAGAGACGAAAGCTCATTAAAAGCAGTAAAATGATCAACGTAAAATACACCGGAAACTGACAGGAGCAAAAGGGATACATTCTCAAAAATGTCACAGTGTATGGAAAATGCTACTCTGCAATCTTCCAGGAAGTATCTAGAAAGAAAGGTACGTGAAAGGCCATCGTTTTTAAGCCCTGTCTTTTGGAGTTTCTCAAAATGCAGAAGAAACGATAGTGCCAGAAGTGGCAGGGTGTTTGGTGTCAGGATAGGTTAAAGCCCAGCTTTTAAAGCCAGCCAGTAGGAAGACTGGTCAGCCTATCGTGGAAATCATAAAGTTCTGGAAGGTGAGAGTGTTTTCTGGGAAATCTGCTTTAGCATAAAAAGAAAAGGCATTTGAACTCTGGCCCCGGGAATACCATCGGGCAGCTGCAAGAAGAGCAGCTATCACAACCAGACAGGCCACCAGGTAATACAGAATCTTAGACAGCAGGCATTTTGTCATTTCCATCCTCAACACCGATCATCATTTAGTTATAATGACAAACCTCTGAGGCCCTTAAGAAACACTTTACTAAGTTCAAAATAAAGCAAATATCCAAGAAAAATATTTTCCATAATTATACCACCAATCTAATTAAAAATTGTTTGCCCACATACATGAACATGTTCAAATCATATATATTTTCGAGAACACTGTGAGTGAAATTTTATATTTTTCATTGAAATGCCATATGGAGTCCTCCACTTAACTATATTAACAGTTTTATATCCCTCCTTTCACTGTTACTTTTCCACACTAAACTCTTGATATAAGCAAAGTTATTACCTGTTATTTTAGACTGTGAAGCATTTTGCAGTTGCCTCTAAAGACAAGAATTTCGGGCAGCCCGGGTGGCTCAGCGGTTTAGCGCCGTCTGCAGCCCAGGGTGTGATCCTGGAGACCTGGGATCGAGTCCCACGTCAGGCTCCCTGCATGGAGCCTGCTTCTCCCTCTACCTATGTCTCTGCCTCTGTGTGTGTGTGTGTGTGTGTGTGTGTGTGTGTGTGTGCGCGTTTCTCATGAATAAATAAATAAAATCTTAAAAAAAAAAAAGACAAGAATTTCTGGAAACTTGAGACTCTGGAAGCCAGATAACTTACCATCTGGCAGAGAGCAGCAGGAAAAATGGTACCAACCTGTGCACGGGAACCTGGAACCCTGATAAAGAAGGTAGTAGAAGGGGGAGTTCACCAGGAAGAGGAAAGCCAGTGCTACTCCACTGGGGACATTTCAATCAAAGTTGCCCGTACCAATTCAAGAATAGCCTTCTAGGTTTTTAACTATTCTAATTCAGAAAGAGGAACGGGTGGAGTCAGGGCTCAATCAGCAGAAGAAGGAATCTAGAATATCTGAGATAACCACGGAGAGCAAAAGTTCAAAATATAAGGATATAACACCAAATAATGGCCCTGAGTATCGGTGGAGAAAGGGGATAAAAAGGAAATTTACCCACTGAGGTAATATAGAGGGTGTGAGATGATGCATGAATGCACACACTCACACACACACCTATTACAGAGGGTTCACGTAAGCCCAAAGACTGTTGCCAAGAAAGAAGCCCATTGGTGACTTTCCTGAGGTTAAAGATGAACCAGGAACTTATACTATTCTGAACACATAACCTCTAACCTCTGTTACCTGGGGCTTAGCGTGTGATCCTAATAAAATGGATGTTGGACTCAGGGTCTGGATGCAGGGTTAGAAGTGGACTTAATTTTAAAGTTATTCTACAATCGAAAACTAAGCCATCTTCTCAATTAGATTTAATGGACTACAATTGTAATGTTTGGGTGCAGGAAACTACATTTATCTTAGATAAGTGATTTTAAAGCTGGAATTTTCTTAAAGGCCGAAAAGGTTCAAGTGATAAACTCTGGTCTCTTTAGAGGAGTTAGCTGGGGCTGCAGACAAAATATCCAGACATTCTTCCTACCATGTCTCGCATGTAGAAGTTTACCAGAAAATAGAGATGAGCAGGAACGAAATGTTTTACCATATCCCATTCGAGTCTCTTCGTTCAGATTAGGAGAGTTGTGCTATCTGAATAGAAGAGAAATTAGGTAGGAAAACCCAAAGCCAGACGACTTCTCCTTCCTCGGAGAATGTGAATTCTGTTCGGTACAGACCACTTAAAACAAGAGAGGCAAGAACCAAGACTCCTTGCAGTGCTTCTCGAACTTCAATACGTATATGAATCTCCTGCAGAACTTATTAGAATGTAGACCCTGTTCCCAAAATAGGGCATGAGATTCTGCATTTCAGACGCACTCCCAGGTGATTGCATGGACCAGATGGTGGGGCCGTCACCCTCAAGTAAGGCTTTAGGAAAATTAACTACAAAACTTGCTCTGTCTTAGATGAACAGTTTATGAAACCATCTCAAAAATCAGTACTCTGAACCCTGGGATCAAAATTCACTTAACTGCTTGCTTAAGAAGGCAGGAGTTTCAAAGCTGAATTTGAAGAATGTGTGTTATCCAATTCCTAATCCAAAAGAAGACAAAGAAATGATAGCTGTCATCTGATCCATAAATTATGTCAGAAAGGATATCCTCAAAGATCTCAGGGGGTCCCACTAACTTCCGATGGGTTATCTGGAAATACTGGCTCATTTGGATGATACAATCAAACCTGTCAAGTCTCCACAGGACAATAAACAAAGGCTAAGTGACCGTTTTTTCAATTTACACAATCTTTATTGAAACCCACTGCGTTTTAGGCCAAAGATACAGCTGGAATCAAGACAGACACATTTCTCTCTCTCTTTCTCTCTCTCTCTCTCTCTCTCTCTCTCTCTCTTAAAGATTTATTTATTTTAGAGAGAAATAGAAAGAGAGCACAAGCAGGCTCCATGCTCAGAGTGGAGCTCAACATGTGGCTCAGTCCGATGACCCTGGGATCATGACCTGAGCTGAAACCAAAACTCCAAGGATTAACTGACTGAGCCACCCAGGCACTCCAAAACAGACACATTTCTATATGTAGAGGACCTTAGAAGGGATGGGAGAAAACAACAGTCTCCTCTGGAGTCAGAGACAGTCTCCCGTGGAGTCAGGTGCATGGAGAAGTCTGAAAGTGAAGATAGGTGGACATGAGCCATCCCTGTCTACCTGGCAGGAGTCTGGGAGAGGAGAAGGGGGCCAGACCTGTCCTTTCCCCTAGAGTCTGTCCTTCATTAGGACCAAGTTATGACTTCTCCATAGTTCACACCTATTATTTTATACCCAAACCTTAGGTAAAACCTTGTTAATTTTACAGCATACGATCTGTCAGTGCTAGACTGTGGGGAAGTGGGGTAGGGCCTGGGCAAATATGGTAGAGAAAAAAAACAGTGGTCGTCCCCTGGGGATGGACCAAGGATGGCAGGTGTAGCCGCCACCAGTAAATGTAATAGTCGTTAATGGATCGACGGTCTCAGGAAGGGACACTGTGTAAGAGGAACCTGCATGGCAGTGACAGAGAAGGGTGGGGTACAAGACTCTGGAATAAGCTCTCAGAGAGCATGTAAAGCCGCATTTAGGACACTCCTTTGGACATGAGAACCGGTCTTGTTCAGATGACTGCATGTGCTCCATTCCAGGTGCACCAAATTTATAGCCCGACCCTCACAGCTGGATCTGATCTCCCTTATTTCCAAGTTCTTCCGTGTATTCAGAGCATGTAATTAAATAACATGGTTTTAGAGTCCTTCAGCAATCACAGTTCACACATCAAGAGATAGAGGACTTACGAAAGGGGTGAATTTTCATTTCCCTTTATTCCTCCGTCCCCCTCTGTCCTGTTTCCCCACAGCATTCACATCTCCATCCGCAGTGCAGAATGGGAGAGCTATTTCATCCTCAGGGACAGTCCTTCTCTGCCATCTGCACCACAGCAGCAATCACTCCAGCAGGACTTGTTTAAAACAGCAGTATGTCATTGCAAGATAGGAGTTTTTCCAAAAGCTCTTTTAGGGCACGAAGTCTCCTCACATGCTCTCCTTTCCATTTTTCTCTCTGGAATCACTTTTGCCAAATAAACTCTAGTGTCTTGAAAAGGTTCCACGCATTCTAGAAGTAGAATTTAAAAGTGAGAACATTTTAGTGTATAGAATAGTTTTGAAAGCTGAATTTGAGTCTACGGATAACTGCAACAGGCCCTATCGACTCCAAATTTTGCTGTCCAACAGTTTAGGAAAATGCATGGAATTTAATTTGAGTGTATTATAGAGATCAGTTAGAAGCTTCGTTAATTGTGTAATAGTAGATTCTCTTAAATAATGAGCTCCCTTAGTGAAGATGAAACGTGTTCAAACACGTCTTGAAACGTTAGAACTATTGTATAGAAGGAAACCAAATATAAAGCAATTTTTGATGAACAGGTTTACAGATTTAACAGCAAATTTACTTTGTGGAGGTCACACATATACGTGCGTTGATTTACAGAAATTATCAACATAACTGGTCAGCAAAAACAGCATATGTTAGAAATCCCCTATTGTTAGGCTCTCTGAAGAAACTAACAGATTCCAAATTGTACTCCTGAAAAATGGGGACGTGACTTTCCCCTGCGGAGTCCCCAAGAGCAGTGGCCCCTGCTTCTCCAATAGCTCTTTCAGGAGGAAAATAGTGGTAAAGGCAGGAGCCATCCCTCGAGACTATGTTTCAACATCCTTAACTCAGCCCTGAGGGCAGCATGGAGTAAGTGGAGGGAAGGAAAGGAGAAAGTTTACCTCATTCAGTCCTATACTACTAATAAAAAACCAACAAACATAAACACAAAGACACAATTAGGGAAACCTGGTAAAAAAGAAACACCTAGCAGTTTGTGCCAACTCATTTTAGGAGAGTGGTTGAGAAAACTTGTTAAACAATTCTCTAGTATTCTGTGCAGGAAACTTGGGGTCAGAAACTTCTATCTTGAAAATGCTATTATGCATTTTAATAAGTAGATTTTGTTTCCTTCTTTTTTTAAAAGATTGTATTTATTTATTCATGAGAGACACACAGAGCAGGGCATAGACATAGGCAGAGGGAGAAGCAGGCTCCCCATGGGAGCCCAATGCGGGACTTGATACCAAGACTCTGGGATCACGACCTAAGGCAAAGGCAGACACTCAACTACTGAGCCACCCAGGTGCCTCTGTTTTGTTTATTTCTGCATCAATTTCCCCTTCACCCTATCTCACTCTTACACGTTTTTTTTTCCAAATAAACATTTTTATCAATACACATATAAGAAAAGTGCACAGGTCATATTTATGTAGCTCAATTAATTTGTATGCAATGAATACACCTATATAACCACCACCCAGATAGAGAAGTAAATGTCACCACCACCTGGAGGCCCTCCATGGACCCCTCCTATCTCTATCTTCTGCTCCAAAGGCAACACTCTCCTGACCTGTAATACCATAGATTAGTTGTGCCTGATTTTTAATTTTATGTAAATGAAATGATATAGTATGTAACCTTTTGTCTGACTTTTCATTCATTATTGATAAGATTTATTCATGTTATTGTACATAACAACGGTCTATTAATTTTCATTTCTGTGAGGAATTCCATTGTGTGACTATACTAGAATTTATCTATTCTATTGATGATAGACAATTGGGCTGTTACCAGTTTTGAACTGTTATGAATAATGGTGCTATGACCATTTATACATATATGCATATACACATACACATCTTTTGGTGAGTATATGTATGTATGTCTGATGGAGTAGAATTGCTAAGTCACAGGGGCATAGTCTAAAGATTTTTTTTTCTGTAATTGTTTTAAAGAATTTACTGATAAAGCCATCTTATCCTTGCATTTTGCGCCTGTGTAAAGATTTTTTTGTAGATTTAATAGCTTTACTAGGTATAGGACTCTTTGGCTTTTCTATTTCTTCTTCTTTTTTTTTAAGATTTTATTTATTTGACAGAAAGATCGAGAGAGCACAGGCAGGAAACAACAGAGGGAGAGGGAGAAGCAGGCTCTCTCTGAGGAGGGATCCCGATGCAGGGCACTGGATCCCAGGACCCCCGGGATCATGACTTGAGCTAATTCAGGTGCTCAACAAACTGAGCCATTCAGGTGGCCCTTCTTTTTCTTCTTATATAAGGTGTATTAAATTGTATTTCTCAAAGGGATTTGTCCATTTTATCCGAATCTTCAAATTCATAGGTTTAAATTGTCCTTAACATATTTGTTATTATCTATTTAATGTCTGAAGGATTGGAATAATATCTGCGTTGTCAATTTGATATTCTATGTTTATCCTCCTTTTTTTTCCTTTTGATTAATCTTGCAAGGGATGTATGAGTGTATTACTCTTTCAAACTTCCAACTTTTTGCTTCTTTGATTTTTCTCTGAATATTTGTTTTCTGTCACCTTTATCCTCTCTGTATTTTTTTTTTGTGCTTTATTTGCTAGTCTTTTCTAAACTTCTTGAAATAAGGGCTCAGATGATTAGTTTGTAATCTTTCCTTCTTTCTATAACATGAACTTAAGACTAAAAATTTCTCTTATCACAGCTTTAGCTATAATCCAGTTTTAAAATATCAAGTTAAAAAATATTTTTAATTTCCACTAAACACTTCCTTATAAGTTATACAAGGGACTTTCTTAATTTCTAAACAATTGAAAGTGGGTTTTTTTTTAAAGCAACTTCATTGAGTTATACTTGATATGCAAAAGAAATGAGTGTATTTAATGTAAACAATTTAAGGAGTTTGGTTATCTGCATACACCTGTGAAACATCACAGTCAAGGTTATAAACATATCTATCACCTTCAAAAGTTTCCTTCTGCCTTTGTTTTTTTGTTTTTATGGCAGAACACTTAACATAAGATCTACGTTCTTGAATATTTGTGTACAACACTGAAGTATTAACCATGGAATTTATTCTATATGTTTTCAAATCTTTCAATTTAATTGCAGTTTGCTTTATGGCCCAACATATGTTTCATTTTGGGATATGTTCTACATGCACTTAAAAGAATGTATATTCTGTGGTTGCTTTGAGCAATCTTCTATGTAAGTCAATCAGGTAAGAGCATTGTTGCATTATGCAAACCCTCTACGTCTTCACTGAGTTTTCTTTATCCTTGTTCTCAGTTATTAAAAGAAATGTGTTTGAATCTATTGCTATGATTATGAACACATCCGTTTCTCTATTTAGTTCTGTCCAATGGACTTAACATAGTTTGAGGCCCTGCTATCTGGTGCATACAGACTTGCAACTCTTATTTCTTCCTGATGAATTGACCTCTGAGCATGAAGTCTCCCTTGTGCTTTTATCATAAAGTCCATTTTGTCTCATGAGTAGAGCCATTCCAGCTTTTTGTTCTTTGTGGTTAACATTGGCACAGTGTGATAAGCACAGTTATTTTAAAGTCCGTGTCCTGTGTTTCCATTAACCAACTCGCCCATCAGTCTCCACTTTGCTTGTTGTTTTCTCTTGACTGTCTACAACTTGGTGCTTTCTCCTGGTACCTTTGGTAATTTGTTCCAAATTAATTTGTTGGTAATTAATTCCTGGTAATTTGTTGTGGTTGTTGAATACCAGACATGGTGCATGATAGTTTAGAGTTCTGAATGATGTTGTCCTCCTGAGGAGAGTATTTGTTTTTGCTTCTGGGAAGCAGTAAGAATAGGGGCCATTTACATGAACCCAAGGTTGGACAGGACTGACTTGGAGCTGAATTTCCATTTTTGTGACAGCTAATTTTTGTCCACCTCTACTAATCGAGTATAGACTTCAGGTTCTCAACTGAAAAGCAGACATGTTTCCTGGGTCCCGCTTTCCTGATGGGCCCTGAATTTTAACTTGTTTCCCCAGGACCACAGGACTGATGAAAGTTTACTGAATTTCCCTTCCTGTTAGCTGCTGGCTTCTTTTTGCATTTTCAGCCTCTTAGTTGATGTTTGTAGATTAGCAAACTTATAGGACTTTGACTCCTGAAATTATGGCTACCCATATAGCCCTAAATTCCAATTTCTATCTCCTCACATTGTAAAACTTCCAAAAACTCGGTCAGTTCCTCAGCTCTCAAGCCTACCCACCTATGGATCAACACACGTGTTGAGGGGAAACATGGCATTGGAATAACCATGAATTCATGGCCCCTCAAGTATTCATAGTCTTAGTAGCTAGCCCTAATGCTAACATTAACTCCAAACCTCCAAACAAAGGGATACTGCCTCTAACCAAAGATTTCTGAAGCTTCTTCCAGCTTCCCTGCTTGTACTCGGAAAAAGAATTATTTTATCACAAGTAGTCTTTCATAACCAGAGGCAGAAATGCCACTCACATGTTTCTGAAATAACATTCCCATAGAAAATTCCAATCTTTCTTGACTGTGCTAAGGTGAATGGAAAATACAAAAGGATTGTTGGAGGGCTTTTTCCCTCCAATAATATTGCAGAATATTCCCAAGTCTGACTAAGGTGATGAAAAATTTGGTTCAAGTGAGAAAACCCTAAAAGGAAAGACAAGAAACCCTTAAGAGAAACTTGAGTGTCAATGCTATAGCCATTCCTTTCTATCTAAAGGTTGTCTGTCCTTCTAGGCCATAATGAGAATTAGAGAACATATGCTGGCACGGGATGCTTCTAACCATACAGGTGTCATTGCTAAGGACCAAAACAGGTGATGCTGTGATAATCCACCCCAGGCAGACCTCACACATTAGATCCACAGTGTTCGGGAGGTAGGCGGATGTGGCATTGGGAAGGTGCTAGACAATGATAATTTGCACAAAGAAAACATTTTTTTGATTTCAAGGTTGGTTACTCAATTTATCTTTGTCCAGGCTTTGCCTCTACCTGGAGTACTCTTCACACCAACATGACCACGTAATCTATCTGCCCTGTTGCAAGTTCCCCCTCAAATGTAAATGCTCAAGATTCTTGGCTCCTCCAAACACCTAATTCACGTTTCCTGTAGTGCTTCTATGGAATTTCCATCTGTCTTGCAATGAATGTCTTCTCCTACTCTGAATTAAATCTCAGTCCAGGCAGAGACTGAAATGTTTTCATTGTTTCCCTTGAAGTACTTTGTGTTTATAAATAGTTGTTGGCTAAATAATTACATTGAGAAAAGCCCATTTAAAGCCCAGCTTTAATGAAGGGCTATATAGCATTCAATGTAAATCAAAGTGCAAGAAAATTCTCTCCACTTGTAGTTGTGGATAGTACAATATACCAAAATCTGAAAGATTATTAATAATAATAATAATAGTAATGGTAAAGCATAATCACACTAAAATTGTGCATGTGTGTGTGCGTGTGTGTATGAGTCTGTCTATGTGTGTGTGTGTGTTGGTGGAAACGTTATCTTTTCTAGCTAACAATGGACAGTCAATTGTTGATCATTAATTCCAACAAATTCATGCTTCATTTGTAATTAGTTATGTTTATTTGCTAAAAACAATTCAAATAAAATCAACGAACATCTTGTTTGAGTTCCTAAAATGCAAAATACTGTGTTGTGCATTCTGAGACCTACAAAGAAGTATAATATGTTACCCGTGTCCTCCAGAGGGAACATTCCAAGACGTTAAGACAGTAATACATTAAAAATGAAAAATATTGATAAAAATTTTTAAAAATCAAATTGAAGGGATGTCACCGAGCAATACATGATTAATTGCCTAATGAATTATAGAGGCAATCATTGCACTAGGAATTAGATGTAGTGTGAGTGCTTCCTGGGGTTGCAGTGACCAGGGCTGCCACTGGCTGAAGAACATACGTGTCCTGCACAAAAAACCCTGGTGGGGTGGGAGTGGGGTAGTTGAAATTCAACCCTACTTCCACTGAAGCCCTCTTTCCAGATACAGCTTACTTCAGACCAGATAGGATGGGCCTTTTTATAATTCACACAAAGATATCATGTACGGCCAGGAAACTAAGGAATTTTATTAAAGATGTGAGACTTGAACAAGGTCTTGGAGAACTAGTGCCATTTGCTGTCATGAAAGCAGGAGAAACGTATGTTTAGGAGCCGTGAGTGTGGGGAGAGTAAAGTGTTTGTGGGGGGGAATATTTGCAGATAAGGACACATATGGGGAAGACATATGAATGTATGTATACATGAATAGCCTTGTACTCCAGGCTAAAGAGTACAGGATGTATTTTATAGATATTTAGAGCCAATAAATGTTTTGAACAGGTTACAAGTGATTGCTTTTTTAGTAACATTTGTCTAATGCAATATATTAAATGACAGACAAGAGTCAGGGCATCTCCTTGGGGCACCATCGTAATTGTCCAGGCATGATGACAGTCTGGTCTAGGGTGATGGCAACTGTAATGGAAAGAAAAATGTAAGAGAAATGAAAGAATAAATGCAAGATAATTGAAATAGGGAATTGGGAAAATCTAGAAGAGGAGTTTTATTTTATCATAAAGATATTTTAGTTATTAAAAGCAATATTTCTTTTTTAAGTAAGTTTAATATTCCTTTTCCAATCTTGAGCTAATGTAGTCAGTGGTTTTTCTTAACGGAATTTTACCAGCTTCAAAAAATTTCTTCCAAAGCTCATCTTTAAGATTTTACTTAAATCTTGAGGCTAAAGTAATGAGGTTGCACAGTGTTAGAAGATGACTCACAGCATGTCCTCTAGGACTAGTCTTCTGGAGTTTCTTCAGCATTTAGGAGTCATGACACCTTGGGCACATTACTCAGTTTCTCGGCACCTCAATTCCATCATCTGCAAAATGGGGGCAGTAGTAGTATCCGTGGCAGTGTTGTGGGGAATGAGACAGCACAGGGCACACTGTGTCAGCTGTAGTTCAGGTCCTTCTTTTCCTGATTACTTCTTATGTTTCCTTGGGCCATGTCAGCCTGGAGCTAAGAAAATGGTCCCCAAAGCTACAAAATGGTATTTCTCTGACTTTATCACAAACCTACTTTGAGGGAACTCGAACCTACCTCCTCAAATGATTCTGGAAGTCACTGAGTAATGTTCTATTGGGCTAACAGGATGCCCAGTCCCGTCCCTTTCTCAAAGGCTTATAATGGCATCATCTCCACAGTGTTCACTGCTGCCCATCAGAAACTCTGTCATCATCGATGCCTATGTATACAGAAATGCTTCCAATATCCGATTTCAAGGGCTCCAGAAACACACCATGGACATGCCATTATCAGTGCTACCACTGCCAACCCCCACCTGTACTACTGTCTCCAGCACTGCTACTTCCAGGACAGCATAAAGCCATCCATACCTAGCCACTGATACCAATGCCACTTATACCTTGTGCTCTTATTATCCTTCAAAGGTAGAGAAATTGCTCATTTTATTTTTACTTGGCTTGTTTCTTTCACGTGCCTCAGCCTAAGGACTCAATTAGCTTCCTGGACCTTCCACTTGACAAGTACCATGCTGTACTTAGAATCTCCCCTCCAACTTGAAGTTTACCTTTTTCCTTTGAACCTCCTAAAGAAGTCACTTGATCCTAGAGGGCAATAGCCTGACTCCTAGGAGCTCTATCTCCAGAGGCAGGTCAAAATCTTGGTAAATGCAACATGAGCTCAAATTGGAACTCCTTATCTACTTGGCTTAAAAAAAAAAAAAAAGCGAAGCCACATAGACCACTTTTCTGAAAGAGAATCAAATTCATAAAAATAAATATTAATGTGAAGAGTTATGTTTTTCAATAACAGAAAGCTAGGCAATGAACAGAAAAAAAAAAAAAGGTGAAGGCATTAGAAAAATAAAAGTAGTCAACGTGATGCAATTTCAATACCCTGACAATGACTGATAGATCACAGGAATGGAGTCAGATGGATGCTTGTCTCTGAGTGCATTACAAAAAATGTTCCCTCACACAGCTTGTGAAGTAATCAACAGGACCAGGGGCTATTCTGGATTTAGTCCAAGGAAATGAAAGTAGGTGAAATGAATACTGTAACATGGAAGCTAATAAACCCCTAGGGGAAAGTTATAATATCACCAGATTGGAACACACTTCTGAGAATATTTGTGAATGGTAATAGAAGTATAAAAATATTGGAAAATGTGGAATGAGTTTAAAAAAAGTTGATTGGAATCAACTGTTGTGCACTATAATGGAAAGGTATACAGTGCTAAGAATGTATGACATTTGCTATCCTGAAATTCAATTCTAATAACAGAAGTCAATGTAGTCTCATAAAAATGTAGTAATGGAAATCAAAAACAATTTCCTTATTTAAAAATACTATCAGCTTTGATATGGGATTAGATTCTGGAGATTAAAAAGAATAAGAGAAGTCACAAGCAAGCTTCAAAATGTATTTAAAACATAGTTTCAAAGGAAGCTGTATGGAATTGCAGAAAGATCAGGGATTTTGGAAACTGACTGGCCTGAATTCATGATGCCAGGCAAGTCCCTTCTCTCATTTCCTCTTCTACACAAAGGGTGTAGGAACACTAATTTTAGAAGAGCTATTGTTCACGGAAAGTTCGATTAGTCATGTGAAAGCACTCTGGTGGTATGTGGCATTGGATAGTTGCTCAGTAAACATCACCTCCACTCTCTCCATGCCCCTTCATTTCCATGGCAACAATGTACCAGTCATTAGCTCTCCTCTCTCATTTTCTTCTTTCTTCCACCAAGATAGTTGTATCCGCATTTCCAAGGCCAACTCTTTTAAGTCTGATAGGCTACTGGGAAAGATGTAAGAGTAGAAATGGCTTTGAGAGATCTTGAGAGGTAAGACAGGTAGATGAACCACATTGTAGGAAGTGCATTTCACCAGCTGGTAAACACTGGCCCAGATTAGGGTAGCTCTAAAATATGAACTAAGGATGGCAGGTGAGCAGAGAATCGACCTTTTTTTCTTCAGTGTATAACGGAGTCAATGCAGATATCAGATGGGTAAAACCAAATAATTTTAAGTCTCTTTCAAGTCCTTTCTTCTAGCCATACTGACATGTTCATACTAATCTGGCTTCCAAGGAACAAAGTTGGTGACCGACCCATGGTCTCCTCAGATCTGTACCCCCTAAATGGAGGCAGTGCACCCTTGAGTACACAAAGATGCCACACAGAAGTTGTTCTCAAAAGTGACCAAAATTGTGCATTTTTAATATGAGAGTTCTGTCCAAGTTTACAAAAGAATGTGCACTATGACATCAAGAGACATCTATCTTCTACTTTGGCCAAGCTCAGTTCATGAGATACACTCAAAATGTAACTTTATTTTGGTGTCTCCTCCTCCTTTAAAATGTACTCAGTAGGGAAGGTTTGCTCCTGCCATTAAAAAACCCTTTCAACAGGTTTTGTGTTATTGTTTACTGGCTCAAAACTGCCTAATCAATAGTCATATGCCCATTGCCAGCAATTATTAAAATGTTGAACTTGGCTTAGAGTTAAAACCTTTCCTCTCCACCAGCTAGGCCAGTTTCAGGAAAACTGCCTGCCACCTGGGAGGCAGGACACTCATCTTCTCTGTCCTAACTCTTCTACTTTTTCTACCCTACTCATTCGCTATGATCTTTAACCCCTCCTGGTTTGAAACCCAGGGAGCTATCTAGAAGCAGAAAGACAGACCGGGAATTTTTTTCATACAAATTGCTATTGTTCTAAGCTGACTTTCTGCTACATGGGCAG
Source organism: Vulpes lagopus (assembly GCF_018345385.1). Classification (NCBI taxonomy): domain Eukaryota; kingdom Metazoa; phylum Chordata; class Mammalia; order Carnivora; family Canidae; genus Vulpes; species Vulpes lagopus. The sequence goes on along the minus strand of NC_054824.1, from coordinate 129,305,304 downwards.
GGAAGATTTTTTTGTGTGCTGACTCTTTCTCTCGCAGAGGTTTTAGTAGCTAAATTCAGAGGCCCAGCCCTCTCCAGCTGTATCTCTAGCTTGTGCTCCTCCTTTCACTGCCCTGTCTGCCCCCTCAGCCTCTGGTTCTTAGAGAGCCCATTCTATGGAGATTTTTCTCTGCTGGAGTCCCATTGCCTCTTCTAGGCCAGCTTCTCTGCCAGGACAGAAAATAGCTTGAGGCCATTCCTATATCAGCTCCCTCGCTGGTACCTGGGGTTTTGCCTCTCTGAACCCGCAAGAAGAGAGTAGTTACTCTCCGGATGCAGCAGTGACTCACCTCTGTGTAGCTGTCAAACCAGCTCTCCAATACATCTCCTCTGCTCTTCAATTTCCTGGGCTGCAGTCAGGACTCCGTTTACCCTGGGCTCAAACCCAGAGGAGGAATAAGAAGCTCTCTGAACAATTGGTGAAGTTCTCCCTTCCGTGTGACAGAGAGCAGGTGTGTCTCCAGCCCTCCTCCCTTAGGGAAAAAGGACGGTCTCACTGCACCTTTCCCTGTGAAATGGTCCTCAAATGCTTTCCCCTTGCCTTTCTCAACCTTTTTACACCCTCCATTTGGGTCAGTGTTCCCCTAGTGTCAAACTCCAAATTTGTGAAACCAGCTCTTAACCTTTTGCTTTAAAATATGTGCATTTTGATCCAGCATCTCACTTTGGCATGCAGTATCTATCCTATAGGTGCAATCTTTCTCAAAACATTTTTTTAAACATGAAGTAAAGGAAAATATCCAGCATTTTCGTCTTCGGAGAAGATCGCACCTAAGAATGGGAGGCTATTCAATGACACTTGAAACTCTGCAGCTTCCACGGACTCATTCATTCATTCATTCATTCAATATTAATTGAAAAAGCATAATATATAGGCACTGTGCTTGGCTCTGAAAGCACAATAGTAAACCCAAAAAGGCATGGTCCCTGCTAATGGACTATACTGTCTGCAAGGAAGGCATCTGTTCCCATTTTTATTTGCTCCTTTTTAGTTTTCAAATAGAGACTTTATTAAACTCTTGTACTCTTGGTTCAACATTGTAAGTGCACCCCTTTCGTCACTGTCAGCCTGTAGAAGGCAATTAAGTCAACATATATAGGAGACAGCTGGTTCTTGCCAAAAAGTGACTGGAGTATATGATAGGAGGTTGTTACCTAAAGTCCTTGCCAAGGTTTTGTGTTATTGAAACCTGAAAGTTCACTTAATCAGAAGTACTTCTTGGTAGAGCACCATGGGTCAGTAGGTGAAGCAATGGCACGGAAAGGACTCTGGGAACATGAATTTTAATTTGGCTCTGCCACTGACTGCGACCTTGATCAAGTCCCCAGACTTGTATCTCAGTTTCCCTGCTGTAAGAGCAGGAGGGGGCTTGTAATAAAATTGGTTGAGTATCGTTGTGCTCTGTTTTCTTTACATCTGGGGAAGGCAAGCTAGCACTACAATATCTGTTTTGTGGATTTTGAAACTGAGCTGCAAAAAAAGAAAAATCTGAAGATATTTCTATATTCACATAGTAAATGAGAAGCAATCCAAAAGTTGGAACTAAGAATCTGTCACTCCCCAAACTTTTATCTTGGCAATATTCTTCACAATGTTAAATATGAACTCAGGTTTTAGTGGTTTAGTTTCTGTTTTATTTCTACCGTCTTTCAAGGAAAGACTCTATCCTGACTCCTTACCCTGTAGGGAAAGAAATGATTAAGCTGAATCTTGAAGCTATATATATATATATATATATATATATATTTTTTTTTTTTTTTTTTTTTTACCACAGGGTTTAATGATGACATGAGCTAAGTAAAACAAAACAGGTACTGAGGCCCTGCTATGAGGCAGACAGTGTTAGGCACTAAAGCTAAACAATGTGATCAATCAGAGCTCATAGTTATTGAGGGCTTATTTCATGCTAACTGCTTTCTGTGGGTTCTTCTGTTAGTCAAAGCCAACCCTCTGGGGTAACAAACAGCCATTTTCCAGATGGTGAAACTAAGGCTCAGAGTGGTCAAACATCTTTTCCTAAGATCCCACAGCTAGCAGGGGCAGGAAACAAAAGCTTGACCCAAACCTTCTAACTCGAGTCCATATTCTTAACCACTCACTTACTCTGCCTTCCAAAGATGAATAAGATTAAATGGAACCTCTTGTGAAGAAGGTCACGGATGAATGGAGGAGAGAGATTCATAAATAATTGCTATGGAAGTAGAGAAAAATGTGCAGGGACACTTGTTTGGGGCTGGAACAAAAGAGTGTGTGAGGAAGTGTTGCAAAGGAGACAACATATAAACTGGAAGAAACCAAATGAGGGATTGGAGATAGGCATTCCAGAGGCAGGAGCGTGAGGCTAAGACCCTGGAAATCTGTAAGCTGTATGAGGCAAGGAACTATGAGTAGTCGAGTATGGCTTGAGCATAACGCAGTTGGCTCCCTCCTTCCCAACTGTCCGTCCATCCACTCTCAGGCTTTTTGATGGCCTCACAGAATCTATATGTGGACATAGAACTATTCTCCCTCCTGCCCAAAGCCCTCGGGGTGGGGAGAATCCACAACTGCAAAGATATTGCCAACTTCTTATCAAGCACTGAGAGAAAGTTCAAGTGACTAGTTTGTTCCCCAAGTGAAAGCATAAAATTCCGAGATACCCGTAATCTATGAATGAGTGAATTTTTATTGTGAAACAAGCCACGGACTGATGGTAGCTTTTAGGACAGCAGCCTCCTTGCTTCCAGCATCCAAAAGTATCCCACACTCTTTGTGACACCAACATGTAGGCAACACAAACAAGTTAAGATTCAGAAATGGATGTGAATAAGACTATGGAAGATAAGGTAATGGGAGGGAGTAAGTAGCAAAATGGGAAGAATGGGAATGCAAGCAGGCATCATGAAAAAAGAGAATATTCCATTCAAAAACATTTCTCAAGAGCCAATGGTAATACAGGCCAGGATCTAGCTTAGAAAGCAAGGGTCTTGCTCTTTATTTGATGTTATTTTAATATTTTAAACAAAGTGTTATGGAAGCTCAATGTGAAGAAAGGAAGGAAACTGATTTTTTCCTTGGTAAAGGCATCCATCAGTTTCTGCCTCAGGAGTCTACCATTTATAGCTGTTTCCACCCCACCCCGCCCCCCATAGCAATTCACAGGGAGTAGTTAAAACAGGATTTAAATTAAAACACATTCTGAACTATTCCAGTATCCATTTGGTTTAAGTACTGACCACACACAAAAGAAAACCTTATTAACTAGATTTCCAAAGAATCACAGAGGAACTCATTTTTGTGTGGTTTTGGGTGGTGACCATATAAAATGTTTGCCTTGTGAGAACAAGATAGAGAAGGATTTACATTTGCTCTTCTTAGGCTTTCAGGCCCCCTGGTTTTTCAATCCATGCTACTAGATGGGCTCCCCTGGATAGAAGCTTGAAAACATTGGTGGGAGCGGGGAGGCGTGTGTGGGTGGAGTGTTACACTATATTTCCTCATAAGCTTATGTTATTGCTGCTTATCAAGACTAATAAAAAAAATAAAGACTTTTTGAAAGAAGATTGAGTCACTGGGTTAAAAAAAAAAATCAATGAGAATAGCCAAACTATTAATTTTCTAGAATGTAACACTTGGATTCTGAAAGGGAAAGGGATAAAATCCCTGAATAAAAAAATTCAGGTTTATAATAATGAGGACTATGATAATAATAATGTCTACAACTAATAATTTTCTATTATTTTTACATTAGGATATTTTTGCACTCTTAGATAGGTGTCATTTTCATTTTACACTTGAAGAAACCCTGTCTTTGAGAGGTTAAGTACCTTATGCAAGTTCAGATAGCTAATAAGTAGTGTGACATGGACTTGAACTCATATCTACAATGTTAGACTGAACTTCAGTGCTGTGTTTTATTGCCTAAAAATTAAATGGCAGATTTGTTCTGTATGGAATATGTAAACTCAGAAATCCACAAGTTCACAGGCAGCTTCCAAATATTATATTTTCATGCTCTCACAAAACGCTTAATTCTTTGTCCTGCCCTTCACCTAATCAAAAAACTGTCTGCTGTGGACTTTGACAGACATGCCTCCCCTGAAATCAGCTCCAGCTGGAGTTCAAGAGCCACATCGAAGTGCTGAGAACCGCGGGGTCACTCAGTATCAAATTCATGCTTTTTGTTTACATCCTATGCCTCGTATTCAGACCTTTTATACAGCTCTTGATCTCTTGTTGTTGAGGAGTTTTGACCTGGACTCATGACCGCATGTTGCCAAAAACTTCTTTTTCACCCCCTGACCTTGAGTGTTCCGGAATCCTAACCTCAGTATCTCATCTCTAATGCTGGTCTCCCTGGATTCTGGTCCCCTTACTTACTAATCTCTCCCTCAGCTGACCTCTCTGGAATTAATCAATGATCCACCTGCCAGTACCTTTTGTGCCTAACCAAACTGCTAGTCCTGGACCTCTGGCCTTCCCTCTGGTCCATTGTCTCAAACCCTGTTAGAACATGCTTTGAAGAAATAGCCTGATTTTCAAAGAAGCAGAATCAGTTTGAAGCTTTACAAAACATAAGCCTTGAAAGTAAGCATAACTAACCCCAAAACTGAAGATATTGATGTGCTGACCACACGTCAACAGACTATGGCTCCAGTCATGAGTCAAAAGAGGAAGGAGAGCAGGAGGGAATACAGAAATCAAGAAACCGCTTGAATGGTGTGAATTCTCAAATGCATAATTGTTTCTGCCAAACTTATCTCTTCTAAATTACAGTCTATTTGATAAGCAGAGACCTGAATTCCATTCCATTTTAGATCTCACACAGTATTCAGTGTAATGCCTGGGCCTAGTTAGCCCTCATAAATATATAATTAATTGATTGATTGAGCAATACTTAGTGAATTAACCACAAACAGCCCTTGGATCTCCTGGCCCTCTAAGACTATCTTTAGCACCTCAATATACACAAGTAAATAATACATGTCTATAACTCTGTTTATCAGTTCACTTTCCCTACCTCGTGAGGATTTTAGGAATCAAGAAAGGCCTGAAATTGTTTATGTTGTGGTCCGGCATTCATCTGCATTTTCTGAAAAGAAAGAAAACTGAAATAATAAACTGAAGACAGATAAAAAGAATAACAGTAGTCTGTGTTGCTCAGGCCTAGTTAGAAAAAAAAAAAGAGATTTCAAGAAATATTTTGGAGTAAATCTGGACAGATTAGACCAAGTTATAAGTCAGGGCAAAATGGAAGGAGAACAAAACATCCTACGACCAACATACTTTTGGGAGCAAATGGAAAATAACCCCAGGACTTAGAAAATGGGGGCGGGGGGTGCTGAGGATTTCAAATGAAGTGCCTTCCCTTCTGCTTGAACAACAGCACCACACAACCGAACAAAGAGCTGGGGGGCCAAGTTCTAGCCTGAGAGCCCCCCACGTGTTTGCATTAGTGAGGTAAGCAACTGCAAGGAGGGGACTTAAAAGAAGACTTTGTATTGTTCACGGAGTCTTTCAAGCACGGCAAGGGTGGAATTCCATCTGTTCAGTTCAGTTCGGTTCAGTGAGCCGGTTCACTTTTAATGGTTCACTGGGTTGTGACACCTAGTAGAAATTACAACCAATGTTTTAACAAAAAAAAAGGGGGGGGGGTAGAGAAAAAGAAAACCTTTACGTGATCATTTCTGAAACTCTGGCATTTGTGAAAGTTTACTTTCAAGTTTTCAGCTCTGTGTGTTTGTGATCTGGTTCCAGGACATCTTTCCCCGGTGGGGAGGGGGTTAAAATAGCATTAAAAGAATGCAACTGTAAAAGAGGGAATACATTGGTTGAGCTCTGTTTTGCAACCTGGCTTATTTTGTGCATGATTTCAGACAAACACAGGAAGTTACAGAGCTCTCACTCAAGGTTTGTATTCACCTAACCATGAGCTCTTTATACGTAGAAAGAGCTATGAATGCCTGACAGTCTCTGCAGCAGCTTAGCAGATCCTCTACCTTGAGGAACAACAGGTACAATTCCACTCTCCTCGCTTGACTAACTCCTTGAACAATACCAAGTTATGAAGTTTTTCAGGGGCCACCAGGTGAGGGGGCGGGGGGCGCTCCATCTGCTCTCTGCTCAGTGGCACCTTACAAAAAGCCTGTGTGCTTGCACGGACCTTTGCAGGAGGCCAGGTACTGATCAAGCAGTGATTGCGATCTCAGTCAGATCATCATTTTCACTTGCCTGGAAGAGAAGAAATAAAGTGGCGCAGTGCTACGGCGATGCAGAGTGACGAACGGCTATTGGCCGTGGATTTTGCAAATGGCACATTGGGCATGATGAAGGAGAACCCTTGTATAAAGTTCGACAAATAGCACAAGACATTCCCACTACGCTTTAAGAAAGCTGCCAGGGCGATTTCTCACAGGGTGAAGGAAGCATGCGATCTATCGGGGGAAAACAAAAAACAAAAATCAAAAAACAAAATAGAGAGAGGAATGCTTAAGGAGGATTTCCACTGCATGCACTGGAGATTTAAAAAGAATGAAAGCAAATCTCTAAAACAGAAATGTAAGGTGGAAGGAAATGCAAGAAGGCAGACCACATCGGGCACCAGGTCCTGTTGATTGTGCCCTCATCACCGAATGCCACTGATGGTTTTGGCTTATCACACATCACACGCTTCAGTTCACTCCAAAAAAGGAGCTCCAACCTTTTCATCTGATCATTGCTCAGTACAGGAGAGGTAAGTAACATGAAACGGACAAGCTATCCCTGGGTGTCAACACTAGTTTCCTGTTGGTAGTAACACTTCATCAAGTAAGAGGATCCTGCTTTGTGTGCCATCAAGAGGAAGAACACCATTTAAAAGTAGCTCCTTTAAATGGTGCTTTGCCATTTTTTTGCCTCCTGTCCATCTCTGACATTACTACATTTTTTTTTGAAGTTCAGTTTACCATTTTACTCATTCCAAGATTGTGCCTTTGACCTATGGTCTTGTGTTCCTTCATGGTCACTTCAAGGATTGTCATTGCCAAGCCAAAGTAGGTAGGTCAGAGAAATGTTTGCCTCAAACAAAGCATTTGATGTGAGCTTTGCTTCTCCAAGGTCTACTCATATCTCTGATGAGATCCTTCCCTCCAGACTTTTGGGCTGTTAGTTGTTGGATATTTGTGTCTTGGCTATGTCCCTTTGCATTTGTCCCAGACTCTTCTTCACTGTTCTCATATTCAGAGTGATTGGATGGCTAATTTCCAGCCTATATAAGACAGGTAAACAGCATGTTCTCTATTAATACAGAGAACACTCGGTTCTAACCCCTTTTAGCCCATTTTCTCTATACTAATCTCCCTTTCCAAAGCTTCTCATTCTGAACAGTAAATTCTACTGAACAAATTAGTTTTTATCAGTTAAAAACTAGGTGGCCTGGGAAACAGCTAATAGATCAACTCTGTCCACTTTACATATCCACTTTTCTTCTTTTTAAAAGGAAAAAAATGCTTTAAAGTGTTTTGCATGTCTATCACCCCAACAAGAAGTAAGCATATATACAGATGCAAAACTGCAACTGCATCTGTGGTATTATTAAAATTTATAACAAAGGTTATGAATGCTTCTCTGTAGAAATGAATATGAAAATAAAGGGAGAAAACTGACAAATATACTACAAAAAAAAGATGTTTCTGAGTACTTTCTGGAAAATGCACATCAGCTACTTGTGTGTCTGTGAGTTAAATCTTTCTTTGAAACTATTTCAGGAGCTAACCTGGGTGGCATTTAGAAAAATCACAGCATGATTAAAGATTGTTGGCGTGCTTTACAGAAAGAAAAGAAGAAAAAGAGGAAGGTCGGGCCTCACTAACTTCTTGGAATTTCTGGAAGACACAACTGACCATGGAGACTGAGAGAATAGAATGAACACCCTATTCTTTGCATTTTTTTTTAAAGAAAGCTTTTAATACTGGTCTGTGTGAGACACTCTGAAAAGTTTTAAGCCAGGTGAACTCATTAGGACATGGGGTAGAAGTTAAAATATGTAGAGTTGTTCCCTGAAAAAAATGGGTCCGTTTGCCCATCAAAAGGTAATGAATATCAAAATGTGTGTGAAAACTTCAAAAACAGAAAATAGACATTTATGGGACACCTACTGTGTCCCAGGCATGTAACAGGCTTGCCCTCAGTGAATCTTCACTCAGCCCTGTAAGGTAGATACGGTTGTCCTCATTTACCACTTCAGGAGGCTGATGCTCCATGAGATTAAGTAGATAGCCTCAAGTCACCTGGTTGGTCATTGAGTGGGGGAACAGGGATTCAAACTCAGGTCTAGCTGGCACCAACCCTCATGGGCTTGTCACTATGCCACGTGGATTCCTGGGGAAACTAATGTTTCCACGTGGATTCCTGGGGAAACTAATGTTGGCATCTCTGTTACCTGCACCCTTCAGCTCTCCTTTTCCACAGGAAGGCCTCTGCCAGCCTCTCCTTCCAGAGGAGAAGTTCTTCCTACTGAACAGATCCTGGATTTCTCTCTTCACAGTAAGGTACAACAATGGAGGTATTTGGATTTCCCCATGTTTTCAGTCTTAAACTAATGGGATTTTGTTCTAAGTGGAAATTCTGGCATGCAGGGAATAACGGGAGGGGAGGCTTCCCATATCCTTGTGACCTGCTCCTGGCTCGGCAGAAGGCCTCCTCTGCTCATGTATACCTTTAAATATGAGTGTGTGCAATGCACCGTGCAGAGTTCAGCAACATCTTTTGGCTAACTAGCTGACATTTTGGTGCTTAATAAAAATGGACAGAGCCTGGGGGAGTCAATTACAATGAGGGTACTGAGCTAGAACCTTGCTGGAAAGGAAGAGGAAAAACAAAAGAATAAAGTGACTAGAATTGAAGGAAAAGTTTAACAGGTGAGCTTCAATAATGGTTATATTAGTTCACATCACAAACATTGTCCCCATATCCATAGGATGCCTTTTAATGTTTTAACATTTATATTCCTCAGCTAGTAAATACTAGATACCAGGTTTAGTACAAACCCACACTACACGTGTACACACACACACACACACACACACACACACATATACACACAGATACACACACATACATATATACACACATACATACACATATCTCTAAAAAGCAATCATAAGTTCAATATTTATAAGGCTTTAAAATTAAAGCAAATTACAATTTTTGGACAGATTTTTTTTTTTATAATCGTCCCTTGAGATTATGTTTTTACATCCTGGGGTATCACAAAATCAAAGTACCTTATGCTCCAGTGCTAGAAGTATTTTGGCCTTCAGAGAATAAATGCCCTGGGGAGCTTACCAGAGGGACTTGCTTATAAGGGAGAGTCACTTCCTGTGGTTCTTCAGGAAGTCCATTAACAATCTCCATCCCCCACAAGAATCCCCCATGACATTCCACACAGCAATTTTAACTTTGTCCTTTCGTGCTCAAATGTGGCATTTGGCCAAGATTGTTGAAATATTCCAAAGAGAGTATGATTAAGAAATCAAAACCTTACCAAAAGTTTTGTTGTTTGTTTGTTTTATAATCCATGCTAGTGATTCTTACAACCTCTGTTTCAAGAATCTTTTATACTCCTAAGAAATATTTAGTACTCCAAAGAGATTTTAATTATATGGATCATACCTATTGATATTTACTTTACTAGAAATGAAAAGGCAGACATTTCAAATATGTATTTATTAATTCATTTGAAAATGACAAGCCTGTGTTAAAATAAATCACAAGTTTATGAAAAGTAGCTATATTGTCCAAAACAAACAAAGATTAGGGAGCCATCTGGCATTTTAAAAATATTTTTACAAATCATTTCAATGCCTGGCTTAATAGATTACAATTAGATTCTTATGTCTGCTTCTGTATTCAATTGGTTATAACATGTTGCTCTTTGAGAAGCATATGAAGAAAACCCAGACTCACACAGACCTATAGTTAAGAAAAAGGATGGCATTTGTGTAGCCATTTCAGATAATTTTTTATATTCTTTTTTGATATCACATCAAAACTTGACAAGTGGTAGTTTCCTTTGGATCTGTTGCAATGTAGAATATGAAATTATAATAATGAACTTTCTGTGCTCTGTTACATTGAATCCATTGGTTTATCTTCCATTTTTCATGAATCCTTTATCCATATATGATTTTGTATATCAAGCATCAATATTTGGAAAATACAGCTCCATCAAATTATGCAAAGCTTCTATATGTCGACACATATCATTGCACAATATTTTTTAAAATCATCTGTTAATAGTAGTACCACCAATTTCATAAAATAAATGATTAAATCAAGTTCATGATGGTTAATATAAGTTTTCCAAAATTCTGTTTTTCACTGGAAAGCTCAAATTTTATCCTTGGCAATAAGTATTGTCAATTGTTTTTCTTGAAATGACAGTTTCACTTTGTTCATTGTCAAGAGAATTTCACGTCCGAAAATACTTTTTCATTCTTTCAAGTCATGTTTCATGAAAAAAAAAAAAAAAGGTTAGTTTAGCTTGCAACTCAAACAGTTGCACAAGAAGCTTTCCCTAAGACAATCAACATACTTTGGTATACACAAGAACTTCCCATTTTGTCACACAGAACATTAAAATATATATATTCAAAATTAAGATGTAATAAAATTAATAACTTATTTCTTCGTCAAAAACATTCTTAAGTGAAACTGGCGATAAACCAAACCAAAAGTGCATAGCATTTAAGAATACAATGACTGCTTGTTTCATTTGGTGCTGCTGCCTTGATTCTTCCTCAGACTACCTAAAAATGGTAGTTTTACCACCATGCCTTTTCCAATGTCAGTACAATTTTCAACATGGTAAGAAGTTCAAATAACATATTTGTTATTAGAATAGTTTTGGCTTCATGCACCCTCTGAAAAGATTTCAGGCACCACCAGGTTTCTATGGACCATACCTTAAGAACTATTGCTCTACATAAATAATCTCTAGTTTTTGTAACTACAAAAAAATGAGCATTCTAGAGTTATTAGAAGCTCTGCATCCTCACCTTTAGGCTTTTTCTGACTGATTCATCTGTGGCATTGTTTATAAAGTGTGTGTAACTATGTATGAGTTATCATGACAGTTCCTCAAGGAGAGTGTGTTTTAGTTAGTGCTCTGTCTGCTGGCTATTTCCACTCACCTGTGGAATTACTCAGGTTCTTCTAGATATGTGTCTTTTCTTTCATGTGCTACAGAGTTGGATTGCTGAACTCTTCCAAAGCAAATACTGCATTTTGTACCACATGACACCATAAGTACCCAGGAAAGATTGGGTTCAGTGAATTAGAAGATGACAGGGTAGTTGTCTTCTTGGGTGATACTGTTCACCCTTATTCTATAATTATTCATTTAGGGTAAGTGGTAAATGGTGATATGAAAATTATCTAAGAATGTAAGGCAGGATCATTTTTGGATACTGTCACTTACTTTGTCATCTTTATTTTTCTCTTTAAAAATTCAGTGTCACAATTTACACTACTAAAAAAGCTTGCAGGCTATCTGAATGTGCCTATCTAGTTCTTTCAGTATGCCAGAATTCCAGAGAAGCTTGCTTTTTAATTACTAGGGAATGATTTTCCCTCATACAAATTGATAGAAGACTTTACTATTTCCTCAGATTTTGTGTGCCTTCAGTGCACTAACTGAAATCAAACAGGCTTGAATTTTCCAAGTCTGTTCTTAGAAATAGTGATTCCCCAACTATAATTTTTTCACTCTATTTCTACAAAACTAATATATCAAACCAACACGTCTGCATCCTTCACATTTTACAAATTATTTCATGTACATTCACATTGTTTTTTTCTTTTTTTAAAAAAGACTTTATTTATTCATGAGAGACACCGAGAGAGAGGCAGAGACACAGGCAGAGGGAGAAGCAGGTTCCCCATAGGGAATCCAATGTGGGACTCGATCCCAGGACCCTGGGATCATGCCCTGAGCCAAAGGCAGACACTCAACCACTGAACCACTCAGGCATCCCTCACATTGTCTTTTCACATAACAAGAGCTATTGTACACCTAGGACTTTCTATTTGCCAATCTCTAGGCTGGAAAATGAACACACATGCCATTCTGGTTGATGTTCACAAAAATTGTATGAGGCAGGTATTATTATCAGTTCCATCGTATAGATGAAGAAACTGAGGCCCAGTGAGATAACTAACTTGGACTTAGATCTAGTAAGTTACAGAGGTAGAAATCGAGCCCAGTTCTCTAACTCCAAAGATTGAATCTTTTCCACTAAAGCACACTCCTGGAAATTTAATTTTGTTATTCTTATTGAAAATATTCCAAATTCTTTATCAGAAGTTTGCTTCAAAACACTGTGGTTTGGGATTTGCTGTTTTTGGAGAGCTTTGAAAAGATTAAGAGTCTTAGGATTGATATTATTTTTAAGAGTCTTGGAGCTAAGAGAGAATATTATCAAACCCTGAAATGTTTGGTTGGGATGACAATCCTGGACTATTAGTAAAAGTACTTGGTTAATGCCTTTAATAAATTTAGCACTTAGCTAGATGCTGGACATTTTTTTAGAAGTTCTTTGCTTTATTTTACCCCATTTTCAAAGATAGTTCTTGATTCTTATCTTTAATATAATTTTTTAAAATACTATTTAAGCATATTTAGTAAACTAATGGAGCACAATATTCCAATTTAGATTACAGGTATAATAAAACCTGGATTTAAGAACCATTTAAGTCGATTCCTAAATATTATATTTATGTTCTTGAAAAATTATACTCTCCCATCTAATAGTATATAATAATAATAATAATACAGAAAGAATATTGGTCTCATGGGTATGACCCAATAACTATCTTGAGCTTGTGTTTCCCATTGAAATGAGGACAATAAGTCAATCTCTACAGTGTATCTATAAGTCAGTGAGTATTAATGTCAAATGTCTTAGTGTCAGATATATGGTTACAAAACTGAAATGTGTTTCATAAAGTTCTCTCTCCTTCCAAATAGACTTTGCCTAAAACCCCATAGATTCTTCCCCTTAATTCATTAGCAAATATTATTCAAATAGTACTATTAAACATTATTCACTTAGGTGATCATTCGTTAAATCATATTTATTTTATCAATCATAGTTTCTAGTGCCAGAAAACCAGCAATATAGGAGCAAAGAAAAGAATAAAACATGTCCCTGCAATGGTTTGTTTTTATTATTTTTTCCTACAATCAAATTGCATTAACTCATATTGAACCCGCTGCATAATCAAATGAAATTTTAAAAGTGTCAGCATCTTGAAAACTGAAAGAATACTGTACATTGTTAACTGTTATTAGTATTTGTGCCCTTTTAGCACAGATTGAATCATCTTATTGCCTGGCCCAATTAACTGTAGACTGAAGATAGATGAGGTAAAAGTTATATAATTGAATGTTCAATTCCAACCTATGGGAGTTGAAGATTTCACTCGCGTGGAAACATTAAGGAATACACCTTCAAGCATTGTTGGTGGGTTGGTTTGAAGACATGACTAGACTCACTCTGGAACACTGGTCTCAAACTTAAACAGACATCAGAATCATCTGGAAGGCTTGTAAAAATACAAATTTCTGGGCCCTACCTCCAGAGTTTCTGATTCAGTGGATCTAGGGCGGCATTCCTACATTCAAGAATCTGCATTCCTAACAACTTCTCAGGTGATGCTGTTGCAACTGCTGCAGGGACCACACTTTGAAAGTCCCTGTTCTAACATAACTAGGATCATACTAGATGTCAGAATGTGATCTTAACTAATGAATTATTTGTGCAAGGGATGCTGTAGCCATTCCATTAATCAATGTATCAATAAAGGTAATCATGTTAAAGGTTGTGACTGCATTCATGGCAGAATGAGAAAGAAAAGGAAAAAAAAGGGGAAAAGCCTCTAATAAATGGCTTCAGTAACTGAGCCAACATCAGTGAAAGAAATAGAAAATCTTATTTTGCTTGCTGTATTTGCACATTATCTTAAAAGTCATGACAGTAAAGTTTGGATGTGCTATCCCTACACAAAGACAGTGACTTGATAGTATCAGATTTGGGAACAGAAGAAATAAAAATACCAACGGGAGAAAAGAAATACAATCTTTTCTTCCTCAAGATAAAAGGAACACTTTAAGTAAGCTTCGAATGTCTTTAAGACACTGCATTTCATCCATATGTAACAGGCCTAGCCTTAAGTCTGATAAAGGTTAACTTCATGGAGCATGGAGGGCACCACTAAGTGATCAATTGCCTTAACGGGCAATCTAGATTCCTGCATGCACATCTGTCCTTGGGGCTGCCATCCTCCCTAGAACCCCCATGGCCAACTAGCCACTACAAACCTATCACCTTTCTGTGGACAACAGCGAGAAGCACACGGACCTTTCGTGAAATTCTAAGCAAGGCCAGGAGTACCTCTCTGACTCCTGAGCCCACGGAAACGTAACAAAGAGACTGTTAATATTCAGATACACTCTCACTGTCACAGGCAATAATAATGTTCGGGAAAAGTCGGGGTCATCCAAAGTGGGAAGATTTTGCCTGAAGTCAACCCATAATCCTGAAGGGATCTGTACCAGTTGCTAATCTCACTCAGCTCTGAACTATAGTGAATCCCTCCCATGGTCAAGGTTTAAAGACTCAGGTTTTACTCTGTCATGTGAAAGTGATCTAGTGATCGATCATCCAAGACCAGTGGGGTGGTTTCATGAAAATCATCAGGGACCCCAGTGCCTTCAAATTCTCTGACCCACCAATCCCAGGTGACAGCCTTGTCCTGTGGTCCATGATGACCTGCGGGGGTCCCAGTTAATAGGTTCCAGTTAATATGGGCTAAGCACACTAAAGAAAGGGAGGGAAAAGGACATGCCTCAACCCTTTAAGAGAGACATTTTATAAATCCCACACAAAAGCCTCTCATATCTAACTGTCAGGAAGGCTGAAAAATAATAACTGGGCAACAAGGAGGCCAGTTGAAAATTAAGTTTGCATTACTAAAAAAAAAACAAAAGGAAAAATACAGATACTGAGTTAGCTAATAGTAATTTCTGCCATCGGGTCCAAAAAAAAAAAAATAAAATTCTTACTTTGCACCATAGAAAGTGGTAAAGGGGGAAACACACCAATATCATGAAAGTGTGTCTGTCTCACACTCTGAGGGGCATAAGAGCTCCTCGGAGTGCTTGTTGAAGTTCAGAATGCTGGTGCCCAGGAGGTGATGCTAAGTTGACATATTCTCATTTAGTTATTGTGATCCAGGAGGTACCCAGGACCATGCTTTGAGGAACACTGCTTTACAGCTTCCTTACCATTTGTCAGCCTTTCATCTCCTGCTGCCTGGAATGTTATTGGTCATCCCTCGATAACAACTTCTGTTTTGTTCCTTTTTAACTCTTTTATTCTCTATAATTAGATCACACAAATGGGTTGGACATACTCCCCCAGAATATTAGTTCCATCAGTACAGCAAAGTTGGAAGGATAATGACAGACGGGTTTGGCATTGCAAGAAGCCCCTCCTTGCAGGCAAGCAGTAAAAGTCTTCCCCAGGAGGAGTTAACCCAGGCTCCAGAGTGGAGAGGCAAGGCCATGCCTTTCAGTGACTCTGATGGCCGGAAGCAGCCAGATCAAGCACGGCAGTCAATCTAACCGTGAGTGATTAATAGCCAAGCAGAATCTCTGGAGCTTTATTCCCCAGTCCCTGCTCTGCTTCCTCTTTAACACTCAGGTAAATGTCAAAAGTGGACCTAGGGATTATAGCTGACAAGGGGTAAATGCCTTCATGTTGTCCTCCAAAGGTTAAGGTTTCCCAGACTCAGTTGGAAGCCCCAATCTCCAATAACCATTAATCCACTCTACACTGGTAGGAGTGAGCATATTTATGACTGCAGTCACTAAAGGGTGAAATAAAGATTAGTTTTTAGTTAGGAACGCAAAGCTTTTGAGATCAATACAAACTCACTGCTGAAATCAATCTAAAGTTTGGAATTTTTAAGTAAAGATTTACTGGGCTTCCTTGTACAGTTAATTTTCCAAAGGGAAAATAAACTCAGAAATGTAACATAGTAATCAAATTGAGTAAACACTAGTCAGTTTGTAAACTGACCTTGGTTATGTGCATATCAAATAAGTGTGTAAAGCAATAAAAATGCCCATAATGTGGATTGTAAATTTGCCAATAAACAGGTAAAACCAAAATACACATATAGATTTACATGATAAAAATACTAGCAGCACATTTGCCTATTTGAAAACATAAGTAATCAATAGACATTAATAATGAAGTTATTCGTGCATTTCCCCATTACTGTGCATATTAAGTGTCTCAATTATTTATACTTAGTTTGATAGATAAATGTATAGCCATATTTTGTGAAAGCCTTCAGGAAAGATATAGAATTGTTCTTGAAAACAAAAGCTACTGTTTGGATGCAAGAACAAGTGGACTGGAAATACATAGCTTGTTATACTCCTCTGGTGTTCATGTTTGATGCATGTATACAATTTATTATGCAATTTCTTGAGATTTGACAAAGTAATTGTCTGGCAAACCATAGGTTTAATGATTTTTTTTCTGTTTTGTATGAAAAGACTGTAGGTATTTTAAGAAAATGGTTTAATAGATCAGTGTCTATAAGCACTCCTTTGCTTGTTACATGTCTGTAGGTTGTGGAGACCGAGGGATATTTTAGGAGAAGTGTGATTCCATGTAGTAAATTCATTTTCTTCAGCAGAGTAAGTGCATGAAAGCTTACAGTAAGCTATAACTTCAGAAATTATTTAAGCTACCCCTGGGTCCTCATAGTGGAACTGCATATCTTCTCAGTGGGTATGGAGGAGAGCAAACAGGAGAGTGTCTCCAACGCAAAAGGGGATCCTGGAAGACAGGCACAGCCTCCAGTTAATTTCTGATAAGGATATTGTGGTAATAGATTGGTGTCTTCTGCGGATAGCAGAGGGTAAAATGACCATCCACATTCTAAGTGATCTATAGCGCAGATTCATTTGCCACCATTTGCTGCTTGGATGCCAGAAATAGGCTCAGAAAGCCCTTCACCTAAAGCATATTCCTTCCATTCACTCCATGCTGTGGGGCAGAGCTTTAGAAAAATTTAGATTCTGGCTACTGATGTTGTACTTTTTGAAATATTTAGAGAGTAGAGTGAAATTTTTTAGTTGCTTCACATTGGCCTTTGCTACCTGGTGCCCCAACTCTTGGGAAATATACAAAGCCACTGAGCAAATGTGTATATATTCTTAAATAGCAGAATCCACCAGGGTCATAGGAGACAGGTAATATCTCTTCCTATACTAAAGCTATTACATTGGTCCTAAAACAATATTTTAATAGATCATACCCTCTAAGAATGGGTAAAGCAATTCTTAAGTCCTACGAAGTGCACATATACAGTGATTATATATACTATAAATATGTATGTATGTGTAGACGTGTATGTATGAAAAAATATAATCCATGTGCACACATACATACATATATGTGTGCACACAAGTATATATCCACGACTGCATATAAACTCACAAAAATCATAATATTTGCTCTGGAAGAGAGAATGTGACTACTTAAATTGTTATTCAGGTGTTTTGATCAACAATACATTTATTTTCCCAAATAACTTGGTGGTTTTTAAATCACATTAGCAAATTACATTTTTACTAAGAAATTTATTTAGCACAAGTATGCCCTCAGATTTTGAAATGTGGCCATTAGAATAAAGCATTTAGGGTGAAGGTTGTTGAATTGCCGTCACATACGTGTATGAGTTCAAGAAAAGCCAGATTAGGAGTTATGATATCAGAAGAGTTTTTAGGTTTCAATGGATTTTAGAACCATATTGATAAGTGACAGGGTGCTTAGATGATCCTCCAGCACCAATTTTTCCATTACACAAACCTCAAAGCTTTTATTCTAAGAAATAACATGTAGGTACAAAAGTCATCTCACACATAGCATTAAATATTTTGGTGAATGAATATATGCATACGCACATACATAGTGAGGCCCATCTGCATACAGGCACCAGTGAAACAAACCAGTCCAGCTCTCCTGTCTGCAGTAGTGACCAGTTTACTGTCGAAGTGGCTCCAGCTAGCAAATTGGGCCCTTGGGAGCCACAGAATTCCTCCAGGCTATCAGGGAAGGAGGCCATACAAACAGAAGGAAGCTCTGAGAGCCTCAATTCTTCATTTCACAGGAATTCCTAAAATACAAAGGATCTAAAAGGAAATCTATATTCAGCCCTGTATCTTTGTGCATCACAGAAATCCGTCTACTTCACAGCTACTTGTAACAGACTTAGTACAATTCTTAGAGAAGCAAATACAGGATAGATTCACATTTCCTGGTGCTTAAAATCACCAATTTTACAAAGTACCAATACTACAAACTTTGCAAAATATACAAATAACATAATTTTTACTAATTAACTAACATATATCTCTGTAACACCTCTTTTCCATGAAATGTTGACTTCATAGTCTTCAATTGCATGATGGCAAAAAAAAAATGTAATACGGTTTTCTATAAGGACAAAAGATCAGTCTTTAGTCTTTCTTCTTGTTTTTTTTTTTTTTTAATTATTGATACCTAAGAAAATTTCTTTCACCTTCCCAATGTATATGGAAGTTTCTTTCATAAGCCAACTATAAGATTTCAATTTTCTTGTGCAGGGAATCATCTTAAACACCCCATATTCTTCAAGGACTGTTTTGAGAGTACATACTCATATCACAATAGAACTTCCAATCTTAACACTTTTTTTTTCTTGATGCTGTGTGAATCAGCACAGTGGAAAGCCAGAATATTCCTAGTAGTTATTCTTTCATTGGGGGAACTAATAATAACTTAATTCTATGTGAAAATAATTGTGAACACATAAATACATCCTATTCCATTCACACCACACTGTCCATTCAACTTCCCTTTCACTACGTCCAAAAATGTTTATGGCTCCTCCTCCAACACCATCTGACATGAGGGAAACTCCAAGTGGAAATAGAGAAACATTTTAATTTGTTGCAATTAATTATTTTTGAAATTTTTACACATTGCTAGGGCCCCTCCCAGAACCTTGGAAGGGGCCCATGCAAGTGAAGGAGCTTCCCAGGATATAGCCTCCTTTGATCTTTGAATTCAGGCATAACTTATCTGAGGATCCTCATGTCTTGCTTAGGAAGCCCAATCCTCCTGCTTCCCAAATTCAAGAAAATTTACCCAGGCTCTACATTATGACCTTGGAGCCCCCATCTAATGCCTCAATTAGCATTTCAAGGAAATAGACACTCAGACCTTAATATTTAGAGCTAAAAAGGACATTAGTAACCATACAATGTCCCTCTCTACGCCATAGATTATTAAACTGAAATCCAAATGAATCCCATTCTACCTGTAAAAAAACTGATTCTTTGAGAAATTAGGTTTCTTACCCAATTTTACAAGATTGGTAAATTGTGTAGTTGCGATTTTAACCAAATGATCTTTTTCCAAAGTCAACATTCTTGATCACCATGCAATATCGACCCCCAACTACCTACATGGGTATGATCTTCTTCCATAATATTTTTTGCATTGTTTTTATCAGTTCAAAAATTATTTTCACATTTTTGTTTGCTTTTGTGACTGTTATATTGCCCTCAACTGTAATACAAATTATTATTATTATTATTATTATTATTATCTCATTTTACAAATAAGAAAATTAAAGGTTAGCGGCATTAGGATATTTATGTTACCAATGAATGATAGGAGTGATCTTCAAATCCATTTCTTTCAATCCTACAGCCTGTGTTATTTTCTCCTATTCCCCCTGGGCTTTGAACTATTACATCAACTGTAGCTACTACCATTCTATTATGCATTTCCAGTGTTCATCAGGATCAATAGAAGCAAGATCAGGCTAGGGCTGAGATGCTTTTTCTTATATTCTCTTCTCAATAGGCCTGTGTTTGAGTTTTTCCTCTACAGTTATAGAATTCTGACATCTTTCCTATTGAAAATATATTTTTAAAATATTATTAGACTTTAAAATGTTTAATTAAAAAGTTTTTGGACTTAGGTTGCAAAATATTCATTTCCTGCATGTTACACTTTTTAAGTATAACCTTATTAAATAATAAATCTGAAGACTCTTAATCAAGGATATGGTTTATTTCTCCATAAGAGCACTTGTTTACATCCTGCGAGAGCTCAGTGTATGCTATAATCTCATCTACCCCAAAGTAGGGACACTGCTTTGTCTGTTCCTCTTCCTCCTGTTTTCCCCATGTAAACCATTTAAGTTAAATCAAAATTGATTGATAATGGATTAAAGTTGGAGACATCAATATGAACTTAGCTTAATATAGATATAGATGGTTACATATAGAAACATACATAGATATGTGTACATACAGGATTATTAGCATACTTAATGCTCAAATCTTCATTTCTAACATCATCTCCAATAAAAGAAAGCAAGATTCCTTGGAGATATGGTTGATCCTAGGACTAAAGCATGAACTATACAAAGTGAGCATGCAATATCTTGCCATGCCAGGAAAGAGGGAAGGGAGAGAGGGAGGGAAGGTGGGGAGAGGGAGCAGGTGGGGAGCAGAGGTCTGAAGGGAAGGAAGGAAGGAAGGAAGGAAGGAAAAAGAACAGTAATGATAGGACTATATCAAGGGATACAGGAACCAATTGAAAAGACCTTCCAATGGCTGAAACTGAAACGGTTCAAGCAACAGAAAACTGTAGTACTGGATTATAACCCAAAGGACAAAAATAAATATCTATGGGTCCATAATGATATAAATAAATAATTAAATAAATAAACAAATAAATGAGGGAGAATAGACCAAATTTCCTTTGTAGACAAGTTTCAAATACTTTATGTAGATACTTCACCCTCAAGGAGTCGGAGCATAACTCTCCACTCCTTAAGTATGGGCTATGACTAGTTTCCAAGGAGTATAATTTATTTTTTTTAAGATTTTTATTTATTTGTTCATGAGAGATACAGAGAGAAAGAGAGAGGGAGAGACACAGGCAGAGGGAGAAGCAGACTCCATGCAGGGAGCCCGACGTGGGACTCAATCCCAGGTCTCCAGGATCGTGCCCTGGGCCAAAGGCAGGTGCTAAACCACTGAGCTACCCAAGGATCCCCAAAGAGTATAATTTAAAGGAAAATGGGGGGTCGGGGCACTACTCTCACTGCAGAAACCTGGCAAATAATTACTTCAGCCTAATGACAAATTTAACATCAACAGTGATAAGTCATGTTGATCACATATACTCTTGATATTATGAGATTACAATGGGACTTTATTTTTGTGGTCCTCCTCCTATAAACCCATAAACCCGGTCTCATCATGAGAAAAACAGACAACTCCCAACTGAGAGACATTTTACAAATAGCCAGATCAGTATCTCTAAAACTTATAGGTCATCAAAAACAAGAAAGTGTAAGAAACTGTACAGCCAAAAGGAGCCTAAGGAAATATGACAACCAAATGTAATGTGATATCTTGGATGGGATCCTGGAAAAGGAAATTAGGTAAAAAAAATCTAGTAAATTTTAATAAACTATGGACTGCAGTTAGTAATAGTAAAGCATCAAATTGTTATTAGTTGTAACAAATGCAACACACTAATGTAAGGTGTTAATAATAGGGGACACTGAGTGCTAGGTATATGGGGACTCGGTACTATCTTTTCAATTTTTCTGAAATCTAAATCTTTCTAAAATAAAAAATTTATTTAAGAAGTACCTCTGTAGCTTAGAAAAAAGCTAAATAAAATATTATATTAATAATAGTTTCAAAAGAAAATACACTTTGCAAGTCCTGACAGTTACCCATGCTGAGGAATACAAACTTTGGGGAACAAGAACAAATATACAGATGCATTTAAAATTTTACCTTCAAAACTAGATACTGTACGTATTACCTAAAATCATTATACTTGAGTTTTCCCAAGCATCAATAGACATATTCATTAAATGGGCAAAGAAGCATTTACATATGAGATTCAACTGACAACTTTTACCCCCTTCAGAGATGCTGTAGAATTTTGTGTCAAGAATATATACGTTTTAAGTTTATGAAAGCAGTTATAACTGAAAGCTTTTCTTAAAGATAAGCACTGCAAAGAGCTCCATCTTACACAATAAGGGTGTTCTTGACATTTTCTCTTGAAGTATTTGGTTTCTTTTGACTATTGTTAGAAAGCCAAGGAAATTAATATACATAAAATAAGATAAAACTGGACAAAATGTTCTTGCAGATGAGATTCAAGTCCCCAAGGAGAACTTAAATTAGTCCTTATCTCAACTCGTGTTATTTTAATGCTGAGCTCAATAATATGTAAAGACAAAAGGAAAATTTCCCCATTCAGATTTATCATGTTGTAATAGCACTGACTGCATGTTAACAACAGATTTTGAGAAAATATATCCTTTAGTTAGTTGATTGTCTTTTAAATAACAAAGTGAAATACCCAACAGAATTTTTAAATTATTTGTCACCTCAGCCAACCAACTCCCAAAATGTATTCAAACTGTCAGACAAAACTTCTTCAACAATATAACAATATGAAGTCATAGAATCTGAACAGTTTAAATTTTTCTGAAATGTTGTGAAATATATTTTAAACAAACATAAGTAGAAATAGGATGGGATATACTGGTGTGGGATGGAGGAATGAGAAGGATCTGGTGAAAAAGATAAGAAAGTAACAAAGAAAGATTATTCTGAAAAATGGACAATTGGAGAAATTTGCACTGATATCTAAGAAGCTGAGAGCAGAAATAAATAGATATTTAAGGTATAAATAGCTCATCTGTAATAGAAACTGGACCTTAGTCAAGGTAGTATTTCCTTGTAATGATACAATAATATTTAGTAATTAAGCAATTAGGTATTTGACTAGAAAACTTACATCATTCTCTCTTGATTATGAAAAATGTCAGTGGGCTGGCGAATATTCCAACCCAGCAACACATATCTTCCTTTTTAAGCATTAGTAAGAAAAAGAACAAAATTGCCACAAATAAAAAAAAAATGAGGGGTGTCTGGGGGTGACTTAGTCTGTTAAGCATCTGACCCTTGATTTCGACTCAGGTCATGATCTCAGGAGCTGGGATTCAGCCCTGTGGGCTCCTTGCTCAGTGGGGAGTCTGCTTAAGATTTTCTCTTTCTCCCTCTGCCCCTCCCCCTGCTTGCTTGCTCTCTCTCTCTCTCTCTCTCTCTCTCAAAAATAAGTAAATATTTTTTAAAAAAAGAAAAATTTAAGGGTGGGGAAGGTGATTAGGATAATTTGCAGATTTAGGTAACAACTCTTTGTGATAAAGATGCATTGTCTTGCTCATAGGGAAAGATTGTCATGCCTTCCTTTACTCAATATTCAGATTACGGCATTTTTACAGTAAAACAAATACTTTCCCATAAACCCCAACTCTTCAAAAACTTTGATGCTTATAAAATAATTTTTTTGTTAGTGCACATAATTTCTCTTAAAACAGTCAGCAAACTTCCAATTTTTTATTTGTTTGTATCTGATTGTTTGCACAAAGATGACTGAGTAAATGCTCTGGACTCAAGCCTCTGGACAGTTTTCTGTGGGAAATTTTTTTCTTCTTATATTGCGTAAGCCCTCATCTTATTCCACAGGTCATGAGGAAAGTTCCCAACTGTTTTTTGGGGAACATTCACTCTAGTATTAATGCAACCCCAGGGGGATCCCTGGGTGGCGCAGTGGTTTCGCGCCTGCCTTTGGCCCAGGGCGCGATCCTGGAGACCCGGAATCGAATCCCACGTCGGGCTCCCGATGCATGGAGCCTGCTTCTCCCTCTGCCTGTGTCTCTGCCTCTCTCTCTCTCTCTGACTATCATAAACAAATTAAAAAAAAATTTAAAAAAATGCAACCCCAGACTGGTTAAATGAAGGAAATGTTTTCTCTCTGCAAATATGGAGAATAAAAGTGATTTGTCCAAGGTCACAGATAACGTTAAAGAAAAAGCTGAAGCCCAACAACCTTCTCTCTCATCTCAGTCATTGGCATGAAGTTCTATTGCCAAAAAGCCACTTTTCAGAGTCAGGTATATATTCAGCAACCTAAACTAATACTAATAATAAATGTTAAACTAATATTAATAATAAAAGTCCTTGCATTTTTAGAATCTCAATTACCCAAGACACGTACATAAAACCCCAAGTATTGGGATCTCTGGGTGGCTCAGCCATTTAGCCCCTGCCTTTGGCCCAGGGTGTGATCCTGGAGACCTGGGATCGAGTCCCACATCGGGCTCCCTGCATGGAGCCTGCTTCTCCCTCTGCCTGTGTCTCTGCCTCTCTCTCTCTCTCTCTCTCTCTCTCTGTGTGTGTGTGTGTGTGTATCATGAATAAATAAATAAAATCTTAAAAAAAAAAAAAACACCAAGTGTTCCCAAAGATAAATGAATGGTGGTTTTTAAAACTATAAGAAGATAAATGGAAACATACAACATTTAAAGAACAAAGTCAAAAATAATGATTCTTTTGTTAACATGACCGGTTGTCTCTTGAATAGCATTATGAATTATTGCAAACCTGAGAAAAGCAGATGTCTTTATTCCTTCTTACTCATATTTGTTGAATACTGGGCATAATGTGCAGAATAGGAAAAAGAAAATGTTCTTCTTTAGTTACATATGTGTATTTTTTATTTAACAAACATTCACATGGTGCTCACTATGTGTCTGAAACTGTTCTAAGCACTTTTACAAATATTTACAAAATTTAAGCATTGTAAAACCCTAGGAGGCAGGTACTATAATTATCCCCATTCTTGGATGAGGAAACTGGGCAGAGAAATGTTATTTATCCAAAGTCTCAAAGATGGAGTGGCAAAGCTAGGATTCAAAAGTAAGTGGTCTGCTTCCAGAATGCAGGCTTAGAAACACAACTTTGTGCTACCTTGGTTTAGCAGTTTAATAAATATTTCCATAAAAGTAACTATTCCCTTCGATTTTTTAGAGCACTTGGCCAAGTGATGGTTGCCGTAGGTAAAGGATTTGAGGGAAATACTCACAAGGTCCTATCAGATTCTTGTCTATGTACAATAAATGTTTATTTCACAATGTTAAAAAGATTTTATTATTTAAAATCAAGCAATTGATTAATATCTCCTTAGTTAAATGCCCAAAACAGTCCCGGATTTTGAAATACCCCCTTGTCCTTTCTGCTGATACCCTGAAAAATTTGAAAATCCATCTTTCATAGTCCATCAGTATATTTATTGGATATCTATTATGGGCAAGATACAGAGCTGTGGACCACGGGAGACTTTATCAGATACCAGGCTTTTTCTCCTCTAGAAGCTTATCATCTAGCTGAGATCATAAAATATATTAATCTATATAAGTAATTAGCTATACAAAGTGGTAAACAATAAGTATCAAAAAAGTATTATAGGTAATAAGTACTATAAGGAACTTAGGAGCTTGTTCTTTCTGCTCCAGTAGTTCATTACACATACCCTTATTAGAGCAATCATCACACTGTAATTATTCACATGCTGTGTCTAATTTACCTGCCTGTCTCCTCCATTAGAATGTTAGCCCCTTGAGGGCAAGGACGCAGTTTTACTCATCATTGTTATCTTCAATGTTTAGCACATTGTCTGGGATATAATAAATACTTAACATATGCTTGATGAATAGATGTAAGAAGTTCACAGAAGGCAGGCACTTCTTTTGTGGCTAGTGTAGCATAATGGTTAACCTCTAGAGTCAGGTTGTATTGATTTGGATCTTGGCTCTACTTTTGAAAAGGTGTGTGGCCCTGAAAATTTTATTTGATTTCTCTGCACTTCATTTTGCTCATTGATAAGGTTAGAATAATGGCATCTTTCTTTATTGGCTAATTTTACTATGGAACAAGTCACCCCAAAAATTAATGGCTTAAAACAGCAGCCATTTATTTTGCCCAGAGTTCCGTGGGTCAGTAAACTTGAGCTATGTTGGTTCTTCTGTCTTAGCTGGGCTCATTCATACATCCTAGGTCAGCTGAGACCATGTAGTATCTCATCTGCCACCAGGCTAACCTAGACTTTTTCAAATGGCAGCTGGCAGGATTCAAACAGGGGAAGTTGAAGCATACAAGGCCTTTTAAGGCTCAGACTTGGAATTGGCACAAAGTGACTTCTGGCACATTCTATTGATCAAACAAGCGACAAGGCCAGCTCACATTCAGGGGGTGGGGAAATAGACTTCATTCTTGATGGGAAGAAGAGCAAAGCCACTTTATAATGGGATATTTATACCAGGAAGGATAGAGAGTTGGTGCCTTTTTCACAATCTACCATGCCGTCTCATGGGATTGGCAAAAGAATTAAGAAAATAAAACATCTAAAGGATTCAGGCTAGTGTCCACCAAATAAGCAAGGAGTTCCGTAAAAATTAGCTATGACTACTCTGTTCAAAGTTGCCAGGAAGAGTTTCAAAGTGGAAAGAAATCTGAGTTTGATCTGAGAAATAGGTGGGATTTCTCTATGTAGAGAACCCAGGCCTCTCATAAGGATACAGCCTAAACATGTGGTATGAAAGTGGGAGGTATTCAAAAAGCAGCTAAAAACAGACTTACCAGAAGAGCTACCACAGGAACCTAGGAACCTGGAATACTGGCCAAGGAGTTGGACTTGGCCCCAGAGCAATAGTAAACCATTGGCTTTGACTAAATACTATCCAGTTGTACCATTTCTTATCTTTTACTGTTATTTCCGATTTTTTGCTCTTCCATAAGCTTCATGATGCTAGTGGTTTTGTGATATTTCTGGCCATGTCTACCCAAGATCTAAAATAGAGGCCTATGATTTTTGTCTGGGTTTTGCCACTCCCTGGCTTTGGGGACCTAGGAGGTCCTTTTTTTGCTCAATTTTACTGTAAAATGGAATAATTTCTCCCTTTATCCATCTTACAATGGTGGCAATCATAAAGGTCAGGCCACAGGAAGTAGTATTTAGTAACCAAAAGAAATACAGGCAAAGCCAGTCTTTGATGTTTATACAATTTGGTGGTAACTCATAAATCTGAAGCAGAAAAGTGGAGAATGAGGAAAATGAAGTTTCAATGTGGCTGCCCCTTCATGTGAAGCAGCAAAACACTTCTGGAACTGTTCTCAAGATAATCTTAAGTTCATCCAGTCCAGCGAGATGGTCCTAAGCAACCAGAGCCACTGATTCGCCTGGGTCCCTGCCACCCGGAAGGCTGACCAGACTGCTCAGAGTTAGTGGCAGCTCCAGTAGATTGCTCGGTAGTGGCAGTTCCAGAATCTCTCCACTGTACATAGTTTAAATGCAGATTCACTGATGAATAATTTTGATAATTCTGTCGAAGTATGAAGACTGCTTGAATTAGATGACTACATGATCATATTTAGTTTTTTTTATAAGACAATTCGGGCTCCTATGCCATGTGAAATCCATCCTGCTGAGTACTCTTGACTAGTCACGTCCTTCCTGCCATTTTAAAAACAATAGTGGCAGAGATGCAAGCTGCTGATAGTGCTCAGCAGGACAGATCAAACACACAGATGCAATTTCTGTACGTTGAACAGTGAAGTAGGATAAAATTCAAATACTTACAATCGCTTAGTAGCTAGCATCTGATTGCTGCAAATTGAATCTTTCATAACGGGATTTATTGTAAATAGTGTCATATCATTTGTGAGTTCTGCAATAATTTCAGTCAAAGCCAGTGCAAGATATTGGAGGTGTGAGACTTACATGATATATATGCCAGTGCACACATAGATTATGAAGGGATGTTTTATCATCAATATTATTTTTAATTGCTTATGAAACAACCATAATTGTAATTTTTTCTCTGAAATCTTAAACATTCTCAAATAGTGTACTTTAAAACCCAGAAGAAAGCAGCCTAGCCACTTCATTTCAACAGCTCTTTTAGAATTGCAAGACCACAGCCCTTCTCTTCCCCTTCCACTCTACTTGTTAAATAAGCATCAAAATTATAGATTGTTAAAATTTTTGAAATGTGTCTTTCACATTGTTTGGGAGAAACAAAGATCCATGTCATCATAATTAGCAATCAATACATCCTATTAGTAAAAAAAAAAAGAAATAGAAATTCAAAATCAAGATATTTTGAGATCTCAAAACATGTCTTACTTCCTTTATGAGAACATGGAAAGATGGCAATAGTTTAAGTGATCGATACTCTTACTCATGTTTGGATTTATTTCCAAATACTTCATTGGAAGCTCATAAGAGCTGAACATCAAAAGCAGACTATACAAATTATACTTTCAATGTATGAGAATTTGGTGATCCTGCACAGACATGATAGCTTTAATTGCTAATGCACAGAACCCCCCAAAAGACACTGTATCACAATTACACAATCTTCCTGTTTAAGACCTAACTAAGGGAAATTCAAAAAAGGGAACATTCAAAACAAATAGTAGGGCCAGAAGATTTGAAGAATCTGTTCTCTTTCTTTTCCTTGCTCTAAACAAAAACAAAAAAAAATCCTTTTCTATTATTTTACCGTATATTTGAGCTTTTTATTATAAATATGAAAGCTGAAATACAGCATCTCAATAAGATCTGAATAAAGTATCTTACTCTCAGATAACCTAGGACCTTGATAGAGAAGGACCGTTGTGAGGAGTAAATGCTTCAGTTTGATCCTTCTTCATTTATTTAAGAGCAAATATCCCACATGCATGTTAATGTTTATTATTCTAAATGGGGAATTCCCTATTTCTAAACCAAAGAATTTTCAGTTTTCCCCCCTCTCTTAAGCAGGTGTCTTTCCATATCTCACAAATCAAAAGGGAAAGTGGGAAGACAGCCTTTTTCAGTGGTGCCCTGATGTGTATTTTAATAAGTTTACTAATCAGAGCATATATAAATTAGAATGAATCATATTCATATATTTGATAGCAAAGAAAACTCAGTTTAACTCATGTCCAGCTTTCTTTCATGCCCGTTCTATTCAAGGGCATGCCTTTTTTTTTTTTTTTTTGCTTTTTTTTTTTTTTTTTCTTCCTTTCTGGGACACCTCCAACCCCCATTGACAACCAAAATGCAGGGCTATAAATGTAAGGGCACAATATATCATGAGATAAGTCTAGAGAACATGTCCTCTACCAAAATGCACATGAATCTCTGGTACAGTGAAAATTCCAGAATCATTTTGGGGTTCATTTTGCATGTGAAGCAGGGCCAAAATGTGAGCTTTATGTGGTCATCCTTATGTATCAGATGAGGTCTAAAGTTTAAAGGTTACATCTGTGAAATTGCAGCTGGGTTTCCCAGCACTTGATTCTAGCTCCTGCAATTCAAAGACTCTTAATTGAAAGACAAATCTGACAATATGATAATCTTTCAATTAAAAACAAAATATGACTTCTGAACTCTTATCTGTTGAGGAGCTGACACAGAAGTTCAGAGATGGTTGTTTAACCAGACAAAATGATAGAGAAAATATGTTTTCCAACAAGATCATAAAGCTTGTATAGTGCAGGGAAACAAATAAAAAGCGAAGGGCTGTCTTCTTTTCCATCTACCAGCTCTAATTCCCCCACCCCCAGTTTGTACACTCAGCCACTCACCTTTTAGGCAAGGACTAGTGTCTTCCAAATTAGACTCAAACCCCAGATACCGAGACACTAGAAAGTGGCATCTTGGCATACTTTGAGATCAGACGTTTTCTGCATTTCATGGTGGGGGGGGGGGGCAAGCAGCATACCAGTGTAGTGAAATCTGGAAACAACAGCATATATACAGACACAAAAAAAAGTTTGCATATTGCACAGAGCGCTTGAAGATCATAAATCTATGCATGAGAAAGATGTAGTGGAAATTTTGGGGGGGATTAGAGTTTATTTTTGTCATCTCTGTGAGACAGCTACTCATTCATCCAGATCACAGCTAAGAAAAAAGCTGGTCACAGAAATTAGCAGTTTCAGCTCAGCAGCGAAGTCGCCAGCCTGTGAAGGCAGAGAGAAATTGACTAATTAGCAATGCGCACTAAAACTTGACGGTTCTTTATAGAGAGAGAGAAGAGAGAGGGAGAGAGAGGGAGAGGGAGGGAGGGGGGGCTCGCTTTTTCCCCTTCTTTCTTCCAAAGATGTTTGAAATCGCAGTCATTTACGCTCGACAATTTTTACAATAGCCTTGAGCCATAATTTTGCGAGTCTCTCCAGCATCCATCCCCCTGTATGGTCTCTCTCTACTGGCCAAGCACGACCGTTTCTCTCCCCAACCGTGGATTTCCTATTACTCTCGTTACGACTCACTGAGCCCCAGGCCCAAGGATAATGATGTGTTGTTTCTTGGTAGCATAATTTGTCACACGTACATTTTTTCTTCTTCTTCTCTTGCAGAAAGCTCTGCTCCCTCTCTCTCTCTCCCTCTCTCTCCCTCTCTCTCCCTCTCTCTTTCTCTCTTTTCTCCCTCTCCTACATTTTCTTGCTGTTGCTAATTCATGGTGATCAAATGATGTACGACAAAATAAATTGTAAAGAGTGACTGCCTGGAGTTGGGAACCAGAAGGTGTTTTCCCCCTCCCAAGGAGAGAGCAAACCTTTAAAAAGGAAGGACAATTGATTTTTGGGGGGGAGCTTAAGTGAGCCTTGACTTTGCAGCTGGTTGAAAGCAGGTAAGTTTCTGGCCTTGTGTCTGCCTTGTGTGTATTTTGTTCTGTCTTTTGGGTTGTTGGCGGGGGAAGGGACAGGGAGGGAGTCTTTCGGGGGGGGGCAGTTGTGTGGCAAACGCTCATAAAGAATAAAACTCCTATTGCAAGAAATAAGCAGATGAGGGGGAAAGGCAAAGGAGGAGAACAAGAAGGAAGGGGAACAGGAAAAGATGGGGGGGGGAGCGAGACAACGAAGCGGGGAGAGCAAGAGAGAGAGGTATGACCGGGTCCACTTAAAGGGAGAGACTCTGGGAGATGTTTCAGGAAAGGCAGAGCTTTGGGGGCCGCTGGGGGAGGGGGTCCTGCCGGGGGAGGGAGCTCCAGGGAGGTTAGGGTCCACCTGAAACGGGATGGTAAAGTGAGTCGAGAGGAGCCCAGTACGGTATAAATAGGAAGCCGGCGATCCAGGACCGGCGCCAGGCAGGGCAGAGTGAGCCGCAGTGGAAGGGGCAGGTCCGGCGGGATCCTCGGAGCCGGGCGGCGGCGGCGGCCCTCCGGGCGGGCGGGCGGGCGCGCGGGCGGGATGTGGGCAGAGGGTCCCTTTCCGCTCGGCCCTGGAAGGTGCAATTACAGGTTAAGGACCTGGCGTATCGATTTCGCCTCGCCTCCCCCAACCTGCCGTCCTCCGCCTAGATGCGGGCGGTTCAGACTTTTTTTTTTTTTTTTTTTTTTTTAACAGAAGTAGTTCCAGGGCCAGGAGAGTGGGGGTGCCCGAGTGGGGGGCCGCTGGGGGTTGTACCGAGGGGCTCGGAAGGCAGCTGAGGCTTCGCGCGGCGACGCTGGGTGGGATGCGGAGACCCCGCACGGAACCCACCCCCCCATTGGACGGCCCCCACCCCTCCCCCAACACCTGCCAGTTAACTTGAACTTCTTACAGTTACTGGAGTTAAAGCCACTGTTCCTGGTGCCTGGGAGACACAACCTTTCACGTGAATCCCTCCGGGGCCTCCCGGTTCCTGCTCTAAATCCACCCCAGTACCCCCCACTTCCTCCGTCCCCGTCCTCCCCGGGGTCGCCCCGGGAGGGAAGGGGAGATACACGTCTGAACTCCCGCGCTTTGAAATGCGGGGGGGCGGGGGACGGGAGAGAGGGGGCCCCGGGTGGGGGTGGGGGCGGGGGCGGGGGCGGGGGGGGGCAGGAAGGCTTCTCCTGCCAGGTTTCAAGGCGTCTCTGGAAAATGAGCCAAACTGAGCGGTGACGGGGAAGCCAACAGTTTGCGAAGCAGGGAAGCAGGCAGGGCCGGGGTGAGAGAAACGAGCTAGAATTGATAAGGACAGCTCCCGCCTCTGCCGAGTCCTCGGAGCTGGTCCTCACCGCGCTCCGCTGCACTTTCCCGGGAGAAGAAAGGGCTTTATCTGCGCCCTCGGACCATGAGCCTAGGAGTTTCTCGGGGCAGCGCGGATAATCGAAGGGGTTCCCGGCTTTCGGAGGGCTGAGAATCGCCCACCCGCACGCTTGTCGGGTCCCCTGCCCACCCCACCCCACCCCACCCCACCCCCCTCCAAACTGGACCAACTGCGAAAAGCAAAGCTGCAGGCACAAGTTGACCTGGACCCTCCGCCGACGGCCGCCTCTGCGCTCTCCCGGGCCCCCGGCTCCCCACTCCCCGGCCTTTCCCTTCCTCGGGCCCGGCATGGACACAAGCCCACGAGGTGTCTCGGCCTCCGCCGCCACTTTGCCGTCGCTGCTGCCACCACTGTCGCTGCCAAGAGCCGAGCCGGGGTGGTTTTAGGAAAGTGAGGGACGAAGTGTGTGGGCGGTGGCGAGAGGAGTAGCAGGGAGCTGAGCCGGCGCCCCGACCCCAGGCAGGGCCCTTGTGGTGGCGCTCACGGACTCAGCGCCTGCAGACCGTACTCCTGGGGTCGGGGTCCTGGGGCGCGCCGGGCGGGAGCCGAGCGGGGCACTGACTGTTGTTCTTCGCCCTCCCCTCCCCTCCACACCCTTCCCCACCCCGACCACACCCCACCACCTCCACTACCCCGCTCCCCTCCCTCCCATCCCCCACCCCTGTCTGCCAGGTTGGAGGAGGGTTTAAAGCCAGGTGCGCCGAGTCAGCTCGCCATGTCCAGATCCGGGGACAGGACCTCCACCTTCGACCCCAGCCACAGCGACAACCTGCTGCACGGCCTCAACCTGCTGTGGAGGAAGCAGCTGTTTTGCGACGTGACCCTGACGGCCCAGGGCCAGCAGTTCCACTGCCACAAGGCCGTGCTGGCCTCCTGCTCGCAGTACTTCCGATCGCTCTTCTCCAGCCACCCCCCTCTCGGGGGAGGGGTCGGCGGCCAGGACGGCCTGGGGGCCCCCAAGGACCAGCAGCAGCAGCCGCCGCAGCAGCAGCCGCCACAGCAGCAGCAGCCACCGCCGCAGGAGGAGCCCGGGACTCCTTCCTCCTCCCCCGACGACAAGCTGCTGACCAGTCCGCGGGCCATCAACAACCTGGTGCTGCAGGGCTGCTCGTCCATCGGGCTGCGCCTGGTGCTCGAGTACCTCTACACGGCCAACGTGACCCTCTCCCTGGACACGGTGGAGGAGGTGCTGTCGGTCAGCAAGATCTTGCACATCCCCCAGGTCACCAAGCTCTGCGTGCAGTTCCTCAACGACCAGATCTCGGTACAGAACTACAAGCAGGTGTGCAAGATCGCCGCGCTGCACGGCCTGGAGGAGACCAAGAAGCTGGCCAACAAGTACCTGGTGGAGGATGTGCTGCTGCTCAACTTCGAGGAGATGCGCGCCCTGCTGGACTCGCTGCCGCCCCCCGTGGAGTCGGAGCTGGCGCTCTTCCAGATGTCCGTGCTGTGGCTGGAGCACGACCGCGAGACCCGCATGCAGTACGCGCCCGACCTCATGAAGCGCCTCCGTTTCGCGCTCATCCCGGCCCCGGAGCTGGTGGAGCGGGTCCAGTCAGTGGATTTCATGCGCACCGACCCGGTCTGCCAGAAGCTGCTGCTGGACGCCATGAACTACCACCTGATGCCCTTCAGGCAGCACTGCAGGCAGAGCCTGGCCAGCAGGTAGGAGACAACAAAGAGGAGGGCGGGGGTGGGGGGGGGTGGAAGCTGGAAAGGCCGGAGGGAGGGGAGGGGGCAGAGAGGAGGGGGGAGAGGGGTGGGCTGCGCGGGAGGCTCTGGCAGGCTGAAAACACACGCAAACAAACAATTCAGACTGTGTGGGGAAAGTTGATTGCGGAGTCCCTGAAAGGTCATCGGGGAAGTGGCCTAACTGCATCCCCGAGCGCTAGAGAGCCCACGTTCTCACCGTCCCCAGGGCAAGAAATGTGGGACTTGTGGGCTGAAATTGACAGGCAGGTGGGGCCAAAGGCCAGGGCAGTTCGGAGCAGCTCTGGAACCCTCTCTAACCAGTCCTCCCTCCAAATCTCAAAATGAACTCGCTTAAGGAAAAGGATTCTGCAGTGACAAGTCCCCACCCCGCTCCACCTCTTTCCTGCCTTGGGCGAGCAGGAGCGCCCTGGCGATGCTCCATGAAGAGAGCTTTCATTCTTTCCGTCAGACACTCGAGGGGTTTTTTGTTGTTGTTGTTGTTGTTGTCGTCGTCGTTTTAGTGACTGGGGTCTGCTCCCTCTGGAAGTTAGAGCTCCCAAAGGTTTTTGTCTCTTAGGGTCACTATTGGAAATTCTGGCATCACATACCCAGGCAAACTTTTCTATCTTTTGTGGGAAGCCTTTCTTTTGCACTTTTAAAGGAGAGCAAAGCAGGAGGTTTCAGGGTGTCAGAGGGAATCACGCCTAGTAGCTTCCATCTGTACCAGGAGCACAGAGAGCAGGGCTGAAAATTGGGAGGAGGGAAGTCATCTGGCTCCAGTTAGGTCCTTGTGCCTGCTCTGAAGTCACAAAGAAGTTGGGGACTTGTTGTTGCTCTTTGGAATGTGTCTCTGTGTGCTGCAAATAAGGTTTCATGTCGAAGGGGAGAGAGAAATGATGCCTTTTGAAAATGTTGCTGAGATTTGTTTTTAGCCGTAGGAATTGACACTCATGTTTTATTGGTTCCAATGTTAAGACCCCTTTTAATGAGTCCTAGCAGAGCGTTTCTTTTTTTCTTTTTTCTTTTTTTTTTTTTTTTCAAAAAAGAGAAGCAGTGTCTTCTCAGTTTCTCATGATAAAACTATCATGATTTCAGATGCCAGGCTGCCCACCCCAGCCTAATCCACCAAAGTGTTACATGGTTTAAGAATCCATCATGGTATTTTCCCATTCAGAAGGATATCTAAAGGTGGGCAGGGGGATGCATTTTGTGCAGCTTTATGGAATTAAATATTTAGTCGTGATGTTTCTACTAGACCCAACTAGAGATGTTTTAAGAACAGGAAAATATTCTCTACAGCACTGGTATTCAGGTGAGGCCCACTGAGGTATGGGAAATCTGGGACTTAGCCACCTTCTAAGTTGCTTTTCTAATATTTGTGAGAGATGAATTAATGAATTGTGTCAAAAATGGATATTAGGACAATAGCACAAGCAAGAATCCAAACCCTTAAAAAAAAAAAAATCCAAACCCTTGTGTGCTTGAATAGTGAGCCCAGAAGTCCAGCTATGAATAAGAACATGGAATGTACTTTTATTTTGTCAGAGCTTTTCATTTGTCTAAAGATTAAAACTTAGTGTGATGGGCAAATGTCAGCCCACTAATGGGCACTGGTGATTAATATTCTGTTATCCTAACTTGTATCACTTTTAAATGACCTACAAAGTATGCTTCATTTAGTATATATTATACAGATTCAAGAATTCAAACAACACAGCTATAGTCTTGAACATCCATTTATTCATATTCTGAAAAACATGTAAAATCTAGTATAAACTCAGAAACCCAGAGGGATAATGAGATTAAGGCTTAACTTGTTTTAAGAGTGATTTCGGGATATTGAACATTACAAATTGGACCTTGTAAAGAATTTCTGAAGCCCTCAATGCACTTTTATCTAATAAGTATGTTCTAGGGCTCAGTGTTAGGACAGTTGACTCTCAAAATGCAAAGTCCATTTTCCACCTTAGTCTGGATTCAGCATACCAGCTGGGGCCTGCTGGTTCTGTCCTGGTGGATGGCTGAGATACCAGGCTGCCTGGCTCCGTGACGACACCTTCCAGCTTCACTGGGCCATATCATTTGAAGGATATGTAGTGGTGTCTGACCACTAAATGCTTACAAGTGTCATGGATGCTGCAAGAATCTGATACTTCTGCGGCAGGAAGAAAACTGTATTTTCCTTTAAAAGCAGAAGATACAGAGAAGAAAACAGTTCATGTGAACCTGTTGTTGGTCTCAAAGTACTATAATTCAGATTTGGTTCCATTATTGATAATGGTAGCGTTTTAATTTGGGGGGACTAATTACATTATTCTAATTTTAATTTGCAAAAAAGATGTAAGACAAACCATCAAGATCTTAACTTTAATGTAGACAAATGCTGTAAGTTGTAACCAATAGTATTATACTGGCCCATTTATTATAGCATCAGCGTAATATAAAAATGTTCTCTCAGATTTACATGTAGTTTAACAGAAGGATAAATGTGTTAAACAATTGCTTTTGCAAATGCATCACTTTTATTGAAGACAATTGAGTGGGGATGCATTATATTTATTACTTTTTATCCACCTATAGTTTTTAAAGTCTATGAAAGAATTCCTCAAATTTAGACAAGGAGTTGAAAAATTAAAATTGACTAATCTGTTGGAAAAAATACAAAATATGAGGAACTAGAATCACTTCAAAAAGAATCTACTTGCTTAAGAATCACGTTATCTATAGAAAGTAAGGCCATTAATATAATAACAATATTTTAAATATTTTTAAAGACTATTAAGTAATTTTGAATTTTTATTACATCTAGAAAAATAAAGCAACCCAAGCCTGAAGACTTTCTAAATACCCAAATTCATATTTAATTTTTGCTCTAGTGGCTTAGTCTTTCTGAGTATGCCATTTATGTTCAGATTCATGTTTTATTTTAGCAAATTAAGCATAGAATAATAAATTTTAAAAAGAATAATAAATTAAAAATAAAGGATTTATTATATTCAAATATATGCATAACTAATTTAAGAGAAAAGGACTTGAGAAGACAAAAATTAAGACATTCAAAGTCTTATTTCTTATTCTCTTTGTTTTATTGCAAGAAATATAAACAAGAAATAAGTTCTGGAAAAAGTTTCTAGAAAAGACCTTTATAAAGGCTTCCAAAGTATGAAATTTAATTTAATAAGTGACATAACATGCAATGTTTATAGTACATTAGAAGGTAAATATCAGACAACATACAGTCTAAGTTTAGCTTAAGTAACCCCCAAAGTTTTTTTTTTTCATTTGTATTTTTTAAATTTTAGAGCATAATTTAGTAGTCATTCAAATAAGTCAATTTGGACTGGATTCAGGAACTTCTTTTTTACATTTTCATTGCATCTCACACAATGCAACAGTTAAATAAATGCTAACTGAAAGTTGAAAGAATTAAGATTATAAAATAAGAAAGCTTCAGTGTTGCGCTTCACCAATATGTTCCCCAATCTACAGTACTATTGCACATAAAAAGTCCATTGACCCTTCCACAGGAAAACACCTGTAAAGAAAATAATCATGTTTTTTAAAACATTTAACCACCAGCTACCACAGTCCCAAGTACAGTCCTGTACTGAAGTGTAGTTTTCCAGAGATTCTATTTCACAGAAGACAGAGGGCCACCTTATAAAGAGTTCACTCTCTAAAAAAGTCTATTTAAAGATTTCATATAAATTAATTTAAAAATCTACTTAAACTTGAAGGAGCACAATTATCTATTGGCTAAAATGACTTGTAATGATTAAAAAGCCATTAGATTTCCTAACATAGTTTTGTTTCCTGGTTTTAGTGCTTAAAAACTATTTCCTTAAATGTAGGACTATATTTTCTTTCAGTTCTCTTTCTAAAGCCTGAATAACAACCTTAGCAAAGCAAACCAATCTCGTATCCATGTATTCTCTAAATTGTTACTTCCCTTTATATCAATTTGATACCCTCAGATTAGAAGTTGTTAGGTAGTTAGATTTTTGTATCAGAAGTTACTCAACCATTCAGAATACAATTTGTTTATTATGTGAAACAGGACCATTGATTACAAAATTATATCACAGGTATGGGAATCAAATAGTTATATCCTACAATCAAAAAGCAATTAGAGTAGATATTAATGTGTTGTATTGACTCAGAGGATTTACTGACAAAAGTGGACATGTTCACATTTTTAATTCATATCTTGTATTTTTTTCCATATTTATGAAAATGGTGCGGTTCACTCATTAGCCAATTTCCAAGATTCTCTATCTTCTTAACTTAAAAATACAGTAAAATACAGTAAAAAAATATATCACTTTATTTACAACTACTTAATATCAGAAGATGTTCTAAGCATTTTACAAACATTAACTTATTTAATGCTCAAAACAGCACTAAGGTATGAGTACCACCATTAGCCTCATTCTATAGATGGAAAAACTGATACACAGAGAAGTTAAGTATTTTGCCCATTGTTGCATGGCTGGTAAGTGGTAGAACCAAAGTCTGGACCTGGCAGTGTGGCTTTTGAGTCTGTGTTCTCATCCACAGTGTTCTTTTTCATGCAAGGAACCTTTCCATTCTAGGATATGAGGCAGTGATTGGCCCTAGAGTTATATATAGACTTAAGACTTTCCTTTTGGAAAACTTGTAAGGGTTAAATAATAATGTATCTGACCTGAAAAGAAGTTAAGGAAAAGTATTGTTCTAAGCCTGGGGTTAGAATTTTTTTTTTTCTGTAAAAGACCAAATACCAATTATTTTTGGCTTTGGGAGCCACACAATCTTTGTTAAAACTACTCCATTCTTCCCTTGTAGCACAAAAACAGCCCCACACAATATGTAAATGAATGGGCATGGCTGTGTTATAATAGAACATCACTTATTGGGCACTGAAATTTTGTATAATATTCACATGTTATGAAATATTCTTCTTCTTTTTGTTTTTTCCCCACCATTTAAAACTGTAAAATCCATTGGTCGGGGCATATATATAAACAGGAGGCAGGCTGGATTTGTTCTGTGAGTCATAGTTTGCTAACCCCTGTCCTAGGCACTTGGGATATATTAATCAACAAAATGGATGCAAAATTTTGTCCTCATTCTAGTGGAAATAATCTCATTGATCATTCTCCCTCTGCTTG
Source organism: Vulpes lagopus (assembly GCF_018345385.1). Classification (NCBI taxonomy): domain Eukaryota; kingdom Metazoa; phylum Chordata; class Mammalia; order Carnivora; family Canidae; genus Vulpes; species Vulpes lagopus. Next base: position 129,266,390 of record NC_054824.1, on the reverse strand, counting down.
GAAAGAATACAAGTCTCAATAATTCTACTGATGCCAAATTAGAATTTCAACTTTCCATAATAAGGCTTAAGAATTTAAGTAGCAATCTCGGAAAGTAAAGACTAATTAATTTAAAAAATGAATGAGTTGCTCAATTTTTTCAAGCATACTATATAGAGAACCAACTAACAGAAATTGGTCATTATTCAGAAGAGGTTTAAATATCATTTATATGATATTTTAATGATTTCCAGCAGGACATTAGTCAGGTACATTTAACACATTGCTAAGATTGACATGCACATATCCAGCAGACTAATCAAAGCACATAAGTGAACATATGAACAATTATTTTTCTAAATACCATTCTATAACTCCAGCTGCTTTGATCAAAAGGTATGTGTTGTCAGGACTCCTGACTTCCAAGGGAATTAGCTAGATTGAGTACATCTATAATTTCCCCCTGCCTTCTCCAAAATGAGTAACCTCTGGAGGACACTCCTACTGTTGTAGGCTTGGTTTATGTGTCTATCTCCCTCAGTAGATCAAGTGCCTGACCTTGATCTACAAATGTGAGTTCAATTTGAATTGATATTGTTCTTAAGTATAATTGAGGTGGACACTTAGGTTAGTCAGTTAAGTGCGAATTGACAAAGCCAATGTTGAAATAAAAATGGAAGTTATTTGAAAGATGATCAACACACACACAATTTTGTCGACCAGGTGCAATAGTAACTTTCACTGTTGAGTACCTACCATGAGTTTGCCATATTACTTGCTTACATTTTCTACTCCTTGTAACATTCTTCTCATCTTTTTAAATATTAGAAAATTGAGACTCAGAGAAGATGAATAATTTGTCTAATTATCTGTATAGGATTGAATTGGGAGTCAGTCATCATCATCTGAAGAATACTCCCTTGTAGTGAGTGTACATTATGTATATATATATATATATATATGGCTTATACAGAAAAAGAACTCTAATATACCTTCCATATCTTTGTTTTACTACATCACTGAAGAGATTAAAAGTTACAACTTCTCATGCTTCTTCAAATGACCCAAACAATTAAAAGGAGTGAGATAAATACTTTGGAAAACCAAAATTATTTTCCATTGGTCTACCATATTTAATTATTAGTTCTGAGATTAGGGGGCCATGTAATAGGGTTGCTAAGATTTTTCACTCAGAAATTAACTTACTAAAAATACAATGAGCCAATATATTTTAAATAAATCAATAAAAATGAGAACATTCAATTTAACTATGAAAAATAATTGTGAAAATAAAACAAAACACAAAACAAAGCCTAGGAGCTTGAATTGAACCAAGAGATTTTTTTTCCCTAGATTTCTGTGCACTAGAGTATTAGAGGGGTATCAGCTTTGTTTCCGTGAGGACAATAGAAAGTTATTCATGTTGGTGATACTTACAGGTGATAAATACAACAGGTGGAAGCCAGAATTATAAAAAGGTCAGTATACTCTAATAACACAAAATAAGATTACTCTAATTGGAAATTTATTGGGTTTATATCTTGTTTCAAGAAAATCATTTTAACAATTTTTATACCATAAATGTTTATACCTTCTGTCATTCACTTAGAAAATATATTCATTGTTATGTCCTTTCCATTAACTTCCAAGATAATTCATGATGCATGATGATTTCTTTAAAAACAACAACAACACAACACTATTATTATATTGGCAGAAGAATGAGTTAACCAGAGGAAGGACTCTCAGTTATAACATAGATGAAACAGTGAATATGTCTGTTTCACTGTGAATATTAAAACGGCCTATCTAGTCACAAATAATATTAATGAAAATAGGGTTAGAACTGTTTGCAACATTAGAATTAAAGCAGAAAGGCCTGGGGCCCGCAGGCGGGCAGCTCCAGGCCTGGGGCGGGGGCGGGGGGGCGGGAGAGAATAAAAAAAAAAAAGAATTAAAGCAGAAAGGTACTAGAGAAAGCCTACAATCCTGGGGAAATGAAAATAATGAATGTTTATGATGCAAAGAGAGAAAATAAATCATAGGGAAGTGAAAAAAGAAGAAAAAGAAGCAGTAAGGGAAATACAAGGAAATATGGGAAATCGAAGAAATTATTAAAAGATAAACCATCTGAAAAAGAAAGAAAAAGAGGACTTAGCAGTACAAGAAGATGGGCAAGGAAATTCTAGAGCCTGGAGAGTAGTTGTTAAATATTTGTTGGACAACGAAGTACAAATTTAGGAGCATTTAAGTCACTACATACCCAACTAATATAGTTTACAAGATCATTGATGGTCTTACATTGAAAAGAGAAAAGTCAGTTCTTAAAAGACACACACACACAAAAAAAATGTTTCCCCAAGGAACAGAGAAAGGTCAATCATGGTTATCTTCACTCCCATAATTCAATTCAGTTCAGTAATTATATATCTGCAATCTGAGTTAATCAAGATGTTTCACTAAAAACTCTGTTTCCTTCTTTTAGATAATGTGGTAATTTCAGAAGTGTCAGAGTTCAAAGGGGACAGTCTGTTATTCCAATAGGAGGATATGAAACTATAGGGGCATTCCTTGCAAAATCATCTTAATTTTCAGTGTAATTGGAACTGGCAGCAGACCTGAGATACAGGAGGACCTTCACGGCCCTGGATAGTTTTTCTAAACCCATGCCTATGACCACACCACCCCCACAGTGGGAACTTGGGATGATGTGTTGCAATTTACTGCTAACAAGAAGTTCTGCTGTGAAAACTAGCCCCCAAGTTTGCATTGAATGTAAACACATCATCCACCAAGCTCTGAGCTAGATTCTGAGATTCAGAGTTAAACAAGACAGACTTTGTGCAGTTAACAGTGCTGACTTTGTGCAGTTACCAGTGTAAGGGGAAAAAAAAGAATTACCCAAATTAATCAGACCGGTAATACGTGCTGTAGATTAGGGATAACATATATATTATAGGATAGGGATAGATATATGTAGGGATAACATATCTGCATATGTAGGGGTAACATATCTACATATGTAGACATGGGATAACATATAACAGAGGCCCGCAACCTCACTGGAGAGACCAGGAGGTTTAAGATGAGCCTTAAGAGATGAGATATCCAGAGTAATGGGTCTGGAGGAGGGCAAGGTGTGCACCCAGGGAAAACACAAGCTGGGAGAAGAGAATGCACATAAGCACCAGGCAGAGAAAAGTTTGGTACCTTCCAGGAACTGACAGAAAGTGTGTGTGGCTAGGTGCTTATGCAAGAAGGGTTGTCCAAATCATACAGGAAGTTGTAGACTCTGCTAAGAACTATCCACTACTTGGCTGAATTCCATGGTGGAAAAATCGGCATTTTAAAAAAAAATTTGAACTGATAAAATCAGCAATAATATGGTGGAAACGCTGCCTTTGAAATCATCAATCTAAATAGATGTCCTAGCTGCACTTTAGCTGAGCCCCACGTCGGTAAAATGGGTTAGTAATTATAGTTCTACTTGCCAGGATTTTGGTAATGATATGCTGAAACCATGAAAAAACCATGTAAACAGAAAATGCTGTTTAAAATCAACTTATTAATTTTAAAAGATACAGTAGACAAAATTTAACTGAATACATTTTTGCGCGTCAAGAAACCTCTCGATTATATCCTTGATTTCACTAGAGCCCCGAATTAGTCAGAGACTTTTAAGACCAGAGTAATGAAGTTGAAGGAACCCAAAAGTGAACACAAGGGCATCAGAAGGAAGTGGGAAAATTAGACTTTCTGAGTGTTCACAGTAATTTATATATAATTCCTCAAAGGGAAAACGATGGCCTTCTTAGACGTAAAAGCCTTCCATTTCTTCCATTGATAGAGGAGCATTCCCTCTTCTTATTAATCTCCTAAACTCAAGCTTTGAGGCTTCGTTTTCTGCCATCCCCAAGCCCCTCACATGCATATGTCGGGTCCTGGGCTCCCGGTGCGCCTGTGAGCGGGTGGGTAAATTGCACCTGCACAGGGACTCTGAACTTCCTCAGAGCTCAGCTGGGCCACCGTATGGAGACTGGCTCACTGGAGGCTGCAGAGAAGTGAACTGAAGAATTACAGTCGGTTTCACTTCCCTGCCTTATGTGCCTTCAGGTGCCTCTGAAGACAGGCGAGGCCAGTGAAATGGAGAGGAGGAGGAAGAGAGACAGCACCAATGTTAGAGAAGAGACAGTTTTTGCAAATGGAGAGGCATTGTAGAAAATTGTGGATAGAAAGAAAAAAGAAAGAAAGAAAGAAAGAAAGAAAGAAAGAAAGAAAAATTGTGGATCGATGGATGTGTGTACGTGTCTGTGTGTGTATCCACTGACAAAGTACATTTAGCTCGGTGCCAGCTTGAAGTTTTCTGTGCAATGATTTCTGACATGTGTTTTTAGCACCTGCAGGTCTATCTTGTATGTGGGAATGGGAGCAGGACAGTCAACAAATCACAGTCTGGCACTGAGTGAGGAATTATTGGGTTGGGAGGGTCAATTTTTCCCCCAAAAGAAAATAATGACATTTGTAAATCCCACTTACAACAGAGCAGCAGACCACTGCCTGGCTCTGATTTTTAGCCCCCCTTAAAACCAATCACACCAGAACATCCTGGGCAAATGGAAAAGATTAGAGGAGAGAATGAAAATCTGTGAGGCAGAGAGGGAAACTTTGAAGGAAAAACTTTAATGCTTTAATATGCACACTAGGATCTAGAACCTCATATGCATTAAACGGGAGTTCACTGATAACTCTGAAGGATCCCAGACAATATTGGTGTATTATATAGAGGCTGGAGTATGTGCCTTATAGCAAAGACCAATTGGGTGGATTGGTTACTATGACAACTGTACCTCTACTGTCAGTGGCAATCCCTGTAATCTCCCTGTTTTAAGGTTTTCACAAGTGTTCACTCCAAAATGACATTTGTAGGTAGGAACCACAAAGTAAAGCTTGGAAACATACATATATGGATAAGAGAAAGAATATGGCATAAGAGGATGTACAAATAAAATGGCCGTGTTACAATGCAAATATCTAAATAGTTCCATAGTGTAGTAATTAAGACCTAAAAGTCACACAGAGGTGGGTCAAATCCCACCTCGAAGATTTACAAGCAGACTTTCTTTGAGTGACTTACTTAACTTATTTCAGCCTGCTTATCAATAAGGTGTACATAGTAATTAATACCCACTTCATTTGGGCAGTTCTGAATGTTTGAAGAATGTATATACAACACTTAATGTAGTGCCTAGCTATGAATACTTTATAATGGACAGAGTTTATTTTTATAAGGATACTTCTATTTATATCTAATTTGCTTTTCTGTTCATTTATTAGGATCCTTGATTCCATACAAGATGTTCTTTCTAGAGCTGGATTATCATAGCATAAATCTCAAGTGCTGCTCTGCTAGTGATAATGTTTCTGCTGAAAGTGTCTATTTTTTACACCTTTGAAGGAACAACAGAGCTTAGGCCAGCCTTGGAGTCTGTTCCATCCTCTTGATCTATCTATGTCAGCAATTGGAAAAATTAGAAAAAAATCATGGTGGATTCACATTAAATGGCTTTATTGGCATATAGTTTACATAATATACAATTCCTTTTAAAGTGTAAAATCCAGTAACTTTAGTATATTCAGAGTTGTGCAGCCATCAGCACAATTAATTTTAGAATAATTTTATTTTACCCCCCCCCCCAAAGACCCTGTAATCTGGTAGCAATCAGCTCCCATCTTCCTCCATCATCCCCTCAGTCCCACTGAGGGCTGTCTCGAGAGACTCATAGTATTATTGTTCTGGACACTTCAGATAAAAGGAATCACATAATATGTGGTGTTTTTTCTGACTCCTTTCATGTAGCATGATGTTTTCAAAGTTCATCTATGTTGAAGCATGTAATAGTACTTCATTCCTTTTCATGGCCGGAGAGTTTTCCATTGTATAGATATGCTGCATTTTCTTTATCCATCAATTGATGGACATTTGAGTTATTTCCACTTTTTTGCTGTTATGGATAATGCTGCTATAAGCAATTTATATATAGGTTTGTGTTGGACTTGTGTTTATATTTCTTTGGGGGATATACCTGGGAGTGGAATTGCTGGGTCATATGATATTCAGTGAACAATGAACAAATGTTTCACTTTTTTGAGGAACTGTCAGATTGTTTTCCAAAGCAGCTGCACCACTTTGCATTCTCACCAGCAGTGTATGAAGGTTTCACTTTCTCCACATCCTCATCAACTCTCACTGTCCATCTTTCTGACCACAGTCATCATTATGGCTGTGAAGTGCTAGCTCATTGTGGTTTGATTTCCCTAATGATTAACAACATTGAGCATCTTTTCCCGTGCTTATTGGTTATTTGTTTTGTTTTGAAAAATATCGATTCAGATCCTTTGGCCATTTCTTAGTTGGGTTATTTGTCTTTTTCTTATTGAGTTATGAGTCTTTAAAGGATTTTTAGTAGTGTTTCCTGTGGCTCCTAGAGCACAGCCAGGGCCCATCTTTTGCAGGAATTGGTTGCTGTAGCTGACAAAGATGAAAAGAAAATGCATGCAGATATACAGTGAGAAACTCTCAAGATACTTTTGTATGACACACATGCCTATTACTAAAAATACCAGTGCTGGGTGTGACAGAAGAAAATATCTGTGGTCAGTTTTGTTGTTTTCTTCTCCATGTGATTATTCTGGCTTTACGTTGACTTAGGCATTATATTTCTCAACTAATAGTTTGGACTCACTTTAGCAAAATTTTTAATCAAAAAAAAAATCCATTACTTAATTTATTTAAATTTTCTTAGAGCTACATAGGACATTTTTATTCAAACTATGTTTATACAATAATTACTTTAGGGAAATGAGGTGAAATTCTTTGGTTGCCAAGACAATAGAATGAGGTGAATTTTTTTGGTTGCCAAGACAATGATAACCCATAAGAGCCACTGCAGAAGAAATATGTAAAAAGAAAACAAACTGCAAAACAGATGCTCTCAATTGGAAAGGGATGCAAAAGTGTTCCTTATGGGGATCAGCAAGAAACAATACAGCCCAGGATTTTCGGTCATGGCTATTTATGCTTCTGGATGGACAATTTGTATTTTGATTATGAATCTCTTTGAACAACCAAATAAATTTTTGCTTTCCGTTAAGGTTTACATCTCTATTATATCACAAAGAAGGCTCCAGGCCACCATCAGAGTGCAAAGTGGTAGAATTTTAATGTGGATTTCTTTATCTAGATACTCAAGGAGACAAAGTATTATCAAAAGTATATGATAACTTTATAATTTCTAGTATGCACCAGCAACAGATCCCAAAAAGCAGGTAACCTCTCTAAATTAGTCATTTGCGTAGTTTAAAAGGCAGGCATCTTCTTCCCTATGTGGAAGTCTTACATAAAGAAGGTACTAATTCTAGGCAGTCACTTCAGTATCCCTAGAAGCTAACAAACTTCAGCTATCACTCAGACATTCTTATATTCAAAGTTCAGAAAGAGGGCAGCCCAGGTGGCTCAGCAGTTTAGCGCCACCTTCAGCTCCGGGCATGATCTTGGATACCCGAGATAGAGTCCCATGTCAGGCTCCATGCATGGAGCCTGCTTCTCCCTCTGCCTGTGTCTCTGCCTTTCTCTCTCTCTGTGTGTGTCTCTCATGAATAAATAAATAAAATCTAAAACAAAAAACAAAAAAAAAAAAAAAAAACCCCCACAAAATTTGGAAAGAGAGAAAGCAGGCAAAGCTAAACTGAAATATGTAAACATCACTCTAATTCACTCAAAGAAATTCAAGGTTTGTGATTTCTCCAGACTTAGAAAGCAGCACACTAAACCAGCAGCAAGTAGTTTAAGTAAACTGTCTTCCAAGGAAGGGGCACCCCCTGTACAGAAAGGAGCCCCTCCAGCCTTCCATCAGCCGAGTCAAACTGAGAGCCCAAGTTCCAGAAAACGACGGTCTCTCTGACCTAGAAAGAATAATTCTCAACTCAGAAAGATGTGTCTGGAAAATGCTTCACATTTTTTTATGGCAAGGAAACTATAGTGTCTCAGAGCATAAAAAACATTTAAAATTTGTGAAAGCACAAAGAAATTCATGTCTATGGCTTTATAGACACTAATTAGTCTGCCACCAAAGCTGATGCGAATCACTTCTCTCCATTAGCTATATCTGTTATTATTCCTCCTAGTTGCCCTTCCTCCACTGGAACATTGTTATCCATTAACATTTACTACATATGTACAGCCCTTGAGGACAAGAGGAGTAGATAAGGAGCCTACCTCTCCGTATCCCAAATTCTCCATACAGAATGTAGATGGCAGGCTGTAACAAAGTATAGCCTTTGTGCGGCAAAATTAGGAAAACCCTTTCCCAAGGTATTTATGCAAGTTTGACTATAGAAAGCTCCTTCTTGAGCATCAGTTCCCAAAAGTGAGTGTGAGATTCATTGGTCTCTTTCTGCCCTGTGTTCCTGTTGGCTGGACAGTTAAAGGAAAGCTGTGTTAGTCTGCTTGAGCTGCCATAAGTAGAATAACACAGCCTGGATGGCTTAAATAACGGGAATTTGTTTCCTCACAGTTCTGCGAGGCTGGAAGTCCAAGGTCAAGTTGCCAGCAGGGTTGGTTTCTGTTGATGCCTCTTCCTGGCTTATAGAGAGCAGCCTTCTCTGTGTCCTCACATGGCCCTTCCTCTGTGTGCAGAGAGACAGAGATTTCTGGTGTCTCTTTCTCTTCTTATAAGGACACTGCCCCACCTGATGACCTCATTTAACCTTAATTACCTCCTAAAGGTAATCTTCAAGTACAATCACATTGGATGTTAAGGCTTCAACATATGAATTTCGGGAAACATGATTCAGTTTACACCAAGAGCCAATAATAGGATACAGGAATTAGAAAACAGGTTAGGGAAGCTAACTGAATTATTACTTTTCAACTAGGTCTATAGGGCAAACTTATATAGGCAATTAAGCAATGATCCAAGTCAGCAATATATGAATAGCTTTCCCAGTAATACAAAGCTGGAAGAGAAAAATATCCTCTTTCCTCGGCCTCATAAAGTCTTGCCTAAATCAGTAGATCTCTTAAGAATCAAAAATAGAGTTTTTTTTTTAATAAAATATGTCTTCCCTAGCCCTACCTCAGAGATTCTAAATAAATCTGGAATGTGGACCGAAGAACCCGCATATTTAGCAACATCCCAAGTGATTTTGCTACTGGTGGTTTTTGGACCACGCTTTGAAAATCATTAAGACTAAAACAAAAAATTGCTTCTGCTTTCCAATTCACTTCAGATCTGCAGAAGATGGGAGAAAATGCTAAGAGTGATTTACTGAAAGATAAGGTTGAGGGGAAGGTGTTGCAGAATTAAAGGAAATCTGATAAACTGACATATGAAAGGGGGAAGTGAATCACAGAGTAAGTTATTGGAATTACCAGACTCCGAGGGATTTATTTCCTGATGGTGGAATTGGGGTATTTACTACACTCAAGCATTTTCAGAATAATGCAAGCCACATGTCAGAGTGTCCACAATTCAGCTTCAGAGAATGTGGTCAGCTTCCCCAGGATAATTTGCTTCCGCCTGGCAAAGAACTGATGATTGAAAAGGATACTGTTGTGGATTGGTTGTTTGGGAGGGTCTGGGACGCTTCCACACAGATGTCCTTTTCAGGGGGAATATCGGGAAGTCTCTTAGCCTCCCAAAGCCCTGGAGCTAGGGTTTACTTCAGCATTCGCCCCTCCAGGGTTGGTGAAGCAGCAAAGAACAGAAAGAACTGGCTCCCCACAGGGAGGGAGAGGAAAAGAGGAGAATAAGAGATTCCTATTTCACCCACAGCAGCAGGGTGTCCCTAAGCTGGATCCCACAAGCCACACCTCATTGTCTCCACAGCACACACACCCGGGGCCTGTCTCAGTCCCTTGCTGCTTATCTACCCAAAAGTAAGGGTAACCTTCTTCATTTATCTTAATCCCAGGATGATTTCACGGAATTATTCTGCCCCTAAAATCACATTCTGGGCCCATTTAGAAGGTATCAGCTGAAACTCTCTTTTCTTAAATTGAAGATGGACACATATTTATTGCCATGAATATTCCAAGAGAAGCCTGGAGTAATATATTCAGTTACTAACTAACTTTTCTCACTGTCTTCCTGCATGGCCACTCCTGCAGTGACTCTCCAACTGGAAACAGCCTGCTTGGTAGGAGGCTGGCTCCAGTTCCTCAGAACAAGCTTCCTAGTTTCCCCCACGAGAAATCTCTCCCTGGAGTTAGAGTAATGGATAAAATCAGTCTCTAGATCATGAGGTAGGATCTGGCCATGGTCTCCCTCAGCATCATCTGGAATGGCTGGACTTCCTTGTGAATGCTGATGTTGTTGGTATACTCATTTTGACTGCTACATCCTAGATTCTTGGGTACAAGTAATTTTAGCCAGGTATATGATATCCTGAACTTGTGTTTTCAACATCATTCTGTGATCTTATGTCTTTCTGCACTTTTTCTTGTGCAGCAGATACCAGTTTCCTCAGGTCAGGAAGTCACTCTTATGTCTTCAAAAAGCCGGCCAGATGGGTGGGAGAGAGAAAGAGAGAGAGAGAAGTCTCAATAATGAGATTGTTCTCAGGGGGCAGCACAGTCTAATAATTGAGCTTTATTAGGAGTTTAAATGCAGGCATTACTTATGAGTCCATCACTAGCGTGAGAGTGATGCTTTATCTCCTTTTGTCACCAAGCTACACAGAGCTTGAATGGCTCCTTTGTGACAGGCTGCATGGAACCACTTCTCTCTTGAACGAGGAGGAGAGCTTTCTCCTATCACACAAACATTGGTTGTCCCTGCCAGCTCATTCGGCAGCAGGCATCTGTGCTAGTGAGCAGTGAGATCCCATGTCCCACTTGCAGGCATGGGGATTAGTCTAGGAGGTAATACTTGCCACTCAACTTCCTCACAGGGATGCGGGGAGGATTAATGAGATGCTATTTCCATTGCAATTTATGCTCTTCAGAAGAAAGGCACTAAGTACTAGGTATTAGAATTAGGGATTATATAGGTAATCAAGCAAAGAAGATATTCAACTGCTTCTAGTTACTAAAGGAAGCTTTAATCTGGGAAGTGTGGGAAGGAGGGGGGAAATACAGGAGTAAAAACTTGGCTGGAAGCCATGGTCCCTCATGAAGCAAAGGACCAAGGATGAAGTGTGAAGTGCTATGTACAATATAAACATGCACCTATTCTGGCCCTTAAGGCTTATGATCTCAGGGAGGAGGCCTGCATTTCATGAAAGGCTTTTTTGTCACATCTACCTCTACCATCATTATCCAATCTACCAGTTTGGTCCCAGAAGAGAGTGGCAAAAGCATAAGCCAACTACCTCATCCACATACAGGAAGAAATGGTCACATTCCTAATCCACCTGGAATTTATATGTGCCAGGAAGGAATTGTGGACAATGCCAGCATGCTACAGGGGTTCAGGCAAGGAATTGGGGGGTGGGAGTGGGAGTGGGGGGCAGGAAGACGGTTACTTACAATTGCAATGTGCAAAGCTAAAGTCCATAAAGAGGTTGATCTTTTCACAGCCAAATATATAAGCAGTGGCAGAGTTGGAATATAACATGGTTTTCAGAGGTCCAGGCCTTAATGTCTTGGCTTCTTCCATTTATTATAATGTATCCTCAACTATGTTTGCCTACTTCTGGTAGGATGTGAGATAACTTCAGATGGTACATGAAAAACCACTTTTAAATTTATTGTAATAATTAGGTTAGGTGTTACTACATTTGAGCATGTATAGAAATAAAGAACAATTAATCCATGAAGTCCATAATTCATAAATATGATTGCTTAGAGCCATAATTCTCAATATTTACTACACATTAGAATCACACAGAGAAAGCTTAAAACAAAACAGACAAAACAAAAACAAAAAAACAATGCTGAGTCCCACCCTCAGTCATTAAACCAGAATCTCTGAGAGCTTGCCCCCAACCTAGATACTTTGAGAAAGCTTTCCCCAGTGATTCTAAAGAGTCACCAGCATTGGGAGCCACTAAATTAGAGTAGGATTAAATATTTTTTAAGTGAGCAGTTTTAAATAAAATATTAAATAATATCATAGTGTGTGGATGTGGCAAATATCATGAAGTTTCTATATTGTGCTAATAACTGAAATGTGGTAAACTTTCTCTATCATGGGCCGCTCTCATTCTGTGAGACAATAATAATCCTAAAGAACAAAAAGAAAGACAGAGATAACCAAGAAAAACCATGAATGTGGTGGTGTGACAACAGCAAGACTGATTATTTAGACATGCTCAGGTAGGGATAAAAGACAAAGGGGTTTCAGGCAGTGCAGAGTAAAGGTGGCAAGTTAAATGTGGGTGTTTGTCAGTAAGACTGTTACCCAAAGTCTAACTCTTCCACCTTAGAGTTCAGAAATATGACTTTTCCTTTTCCCCTTTTGCCTTCTGACATCTTCACTATCACACTCCTGGACTGGACATTAAAAACAGATGAGAGGGAAGAAAAAGGATGAGATGATAATCAGTAATGATGTGTTTCTTGAAGGTGAGATTACCAGTGACTCTTTTCATCCATTCATTCTTTTATCATTTCTTCATTCATACAAGAAGCGTCTATTGACCACCTACTATACTGCAAGTCCTTTTTGCTTGTAAGTATGGTCAGAATTTTTCTCAGCGAGCATGAATTGTCTTTATGATATAATCAAACAAATTTTAAAGTTACTTCCATCTTAGAAAAACTGAGTAATGTGTATGACTGACCATTCTCCAGTTACTACGCAGCCAGACTCGTGTGGTAGGAAGAAGGCAGCTCCAGGGTCAGAAGATGGGAAGCTAAAGCATTTTCAGTTATACCTGACCCTGAGAATCACAGAAGGGTGGTGTGAGAAAACGCTAGAGACATTTCCTCTGTGAGATAAAGGAAATAAAACCCATCCTGAGGCACTGGAAAAGATGCCCAAGCCCTTTTTCCTCTATTCTTTCATCTGTTAAATGGGGATAATGATACTTTGTGTTTACCTACCTCAGAGAGGCATTATCAGGTCTATTTAAAGGCTCTTCCGATGAAAGCTGCTGTGTAATTACCAAGAACAGCTATGATAAAGAAACCTAAATACAACAGCAAATCAGCTGGAACAAATTCTCAAGGGAGTTTAGTTCTCTGGAAAAATTTAAGAAAAGGGTAGCAGCTCTCCTCTGGGGACTTTTGGGTACCATTCTAGCTGGAAGTTTCGGGAAGTCTAGCTGATTTTCAAAGTCTCCTCCTGGCCAATCGCGCAGGATCTACTTCGGCTTACTTTTCCCCATAGTCTAAGCTGTTTCCAACTGAAATTCCTCCTTCAAGTTTTTTTCAGACCTTAACTCAGAAACTCTTTTATCCCTAAAGAGAATCATAAACAAGGCATTTACCTGTGAGAGAGAGAGAGAAAGGGAAGTTATGATGTAGGGAAAATGCGTACCTTATAGATGACAGGTAATGGGGAATTCCTCAATAGTTTTTTTTTTTTAAGGACTGAAGTAGTTGATGATCAACATCAGGCTTTGTTGAAATTCATTTGACAAAGTTATGACAGGTCAATATGACAGGGACACCACTGCTCCATTGGCTCAGGAGAGAGCCAAACCCAGTTGATTCAGGCTAACTGCAGTTTGACTGGAATATGGAGATAGGCTGAAGAAACATCATGGCTCTAGAATCTCAGGACTTGGAAAATATAGAAAATAGCAAGAACATAGCAGAATAATCAAGACTATCAGAAAACTTGGTGACTTGGATAAGGTTTGGTGAGATCGGTGATGGAGAGAACGAGCTAGCAGACCAGAGAGTGAGCAAGTTGAATTTATTAGAGATCTGGGTCCACACCATTGTAGGAAACCCAACGGTTTTATATTTTTGTGAAACTCACTTATGCGGTAAAGATGCAGGCTATTTATGAATAGCGCAACCCATGATTTCTGAAAGGCTTCTAAGCAATATAAGAAAAAGCCAAATTCCAATGATCGATTTTTTCACAAGTGATTTATAAGGTTAATAATTATGCATCATAATAATAGTTATCATTTATCGATTGATTACTGTGAGAGCTACATATTTTCCATATGCAATCCAAATGTCAGTGGGTGGCTTCCCAGATCTGGTGAAACTGTTACAAACCCCACATATCTCATGGCCTATGGTAATCCCACACCCATCCTCACGTCTGTGAATCCCTGGGGGCTTGCATCTCCCTGCTTTTCCTGCCTCCCAGGCCACCACTAGACATCCCTGCTGGACCACCAGATGTGAAATTGCCCATTCACTCACTGCGTGTTTGAAATACCAAGCCATCATAGGGTTAGTGAAGTCCATTAAAATTGCAAAGTAATGGGAATGAGTCATAACTTCCTCCAATCTTCTCCAGCCTCTCCCTACTGGATTGTGTCAGAGGTGACAGTTTTTCTTTCCTTTCACGAGACAGAGACATTCATTTTCCAAGGCATCAGCAGCACAAAGTACTTCTCATTTGTTAAAGGGACTGGCTCTGGAAGGTGGTTTTATTGGCAAGTAGCAACCATTTATTTTCTCATTACACTTAACCCTCGTGACATTCCCACTTTACAGATGAAGCAACTAAGGCTCAGAGAGGTGGCATACCAGCCCAAGGATATAAATCTATGAAGTGGCAGAAAAAGAATTTAAATCCAGGTCTGGTTGACTCTGACATTAAAATTAACTTGGCCTTTAGAGGATGGGAAAATGATTACCTACTCCAGTTTACCATTTCAAAACTGCTTAGTTTTTCCATCAAATCACTATGTTTGAAAACAAAAAACAAAACAAAACCAAAACAAAAAAAACAGCTACATACTCCTAAAAGACCGTAGATGAGGAAGTCTAGAGTAAAACCCCCAATGAGTTAGTATTGTTTCAAAGAGAACAGGTTAGGATAATTAAAATATCTAAACAATGGAAATACAGCACCATTATTTTTAAGTTCTAATACTAGGTTGGGGACATAGGCCACTAGCTTGTCAAGCCTGCAAATTACAACAAAGAAATAGCTAACACTGATGATGGCAATGAGGAGGAGGAGGAACATGGTAATGGTAGCATTTATCCAGTGTTATTATAAATGCTTTGCATGTATTATTTAATTTAATCAAAAAACCTATTCCTTAAGCCTGTTGTTATCCCTATTTCATAAATAAGGTTAAAAAGAGATAAGAGTTTAGCCCAAGGTCATTCATCTCAAAAGAGCTAAAGCTGGGTGGCACCTGGGTGGCTCAGTCCGTTGAGCATTTGACTCTTGGTTTCAGCTCAGGTTGTGATCTCAGGATCATGGGATTGAGCCCCACGTCAGACTCGGCATTGAACGTGGAGCTTGCTTGGGATTCTCTCTCCCTCTCCCACTGCCCCCTTTTCCCCCCACTTACTCTTTCTTTCTCTAAAAAAAATAAAAATAAAAAAAGAACTAAAGCCAGGGATCTCACCCAAGCTGTAGGACTTATACCCCTTAACAACTTAAGCAGGATCCTTGCTTTGAGAATGTTTTCAATAGGTGTCCGCACTAGGATGGAACTAAGTGCCATGAGAGAATTTAAAGAATTTATACCTCTTGTTCCCACCATTAGCTCCAGTGTTTAGAACAGTACCTGGAACATAGTAGGAACTCAATTAATAACTGCTAAATAATAAGTGAATTGAAACAAAACATCTAAATCAGTAGAGATTAAGTAACATTTTAAAAATAGTCACACATTGATGTTTAAAATATTACCCAGAAGAAATATAGGACAGGAAAAACCTGGCTTGGAAACACTTGGTTTAAAAAAAAAAATCTGTATTTGTAGTCCTCTGGAAGCTGAACAGGAACCCAACACAGCACTGGGACCTCTAAAAGACTACTGTAATTTTAGAAAGCCTTAAAATATAATATATAAAATATATTATAAAACACATCATGTTACATATCATATTGTTATATTGTATACAATTCTGACCATATCTTTAAAAAGGTACAGCAGTAGTATGGAGATACTCAAAAGAGGTGAATATGATGGGAGGAAACTTTCTCAGAAAGAATTGAGGATTTTCGACACAGAGAAGAGAAGACATATGGCAACTGTCTTGCAATATTTAAAGTGCTGCCATGACACAGTTAGGCACTTGCTCTTTTTCTTGTAGAAAACTTAGATTTTCAGATCAGAATAAGGAGAAAAAACATATTTAACAAAACTGTCCAACATCTTTCAACAATAAAGGGGATTTGAAAAACTAAGGTCCATTTTGTTATAAATTGCCAAAATGATAAGAATAATTACCTATGGAAAAAAACTACTAAAAAAGATTTCTATGTTATGGAGAGAAGGGGACCAAGTCAGTGATCTCAAACCTGGCTGTATGTTAGTTGAGATCTACTGGAAGACTGTGAAATATTATTGATTGCTAAGGCATCATCCCAATTGAATCATAATCTCTGGGAGTGAGGACCCGAGGATCAATATCAAGAATGTAAATTTTGTAACCCCTCAGATGAACCTGGTGCCTCCCAGGCTTGGGGATCACCAAACTAGATTACTTCAAAGTTCTCTTCTAACTCTTTGATGTAATGATTCTTAGAAGACTGCAGAATGTTTTCTTTAATAGATAAATGAGAAAGATTTGTAATCTGTAATAAAAGGAATTTAGTCTAAATGTACATAGGTAGCTCTAAAGTACCAGCAGACCACCTGATTTCTTCAACAGGTTAAAACTCTCCTTGCAATATAGTTAATGAAAACTTTTTCCATGTATCATGGAAAGGTAAACTTTATCTGGCCTGTTTCCCAATTATTTAAGTTCCAAATCACTGAAATATAAATAAATGAGACTTTACCGTACTTACCAGTATGATGAAAAATTTGTTTACACAAGGAGGTTTTAGGTCATCCTTCAATCATTCATCCCCAGAACCAGAGTATGTGAGCGCGCAAGCACTCACGCATATGCACACGCGCGCAAACACACACACACACACACACACACAAATATGACACATGGTAAATGTTGGGCAATTACTGAGATGGAACAAAGGAGACCTTCAAATTCCATCGCCTTTTTAACCTTATCTTTTTCTATGCAAAAATCTAGGAAGGCAAATCAAAGGCATCCAAATAATGTTATTAATCATGACATACTAAGCCCTTTATCTCTAATTCCTTGTCTTTTAAACACATTACTTTGGTCTAGGTGGTGCTAAGTCGAAGACTGAAAAGGAGTATTTTAAAAATATTAACAAATTTGAAGAGAAAATATTCATTTTGGCTAAATCGGTTCCCTATGTAAAGAGTTTCTAAAAAAGTGTACCAGGTGGCCATGTGAAGGAACTTTAATTATTGCAAAAGGCTACACCTGTAGATTTTTCCTAATCTAAAATTAAACCTGTAAGGCTCCGCTGGAATTATTTAGAAAAGAATAATTGAAACCCCCTTCAGCAAGTTAATTCAGGTTCTCCTAATTTTACTTTTCTGGTTCACAAGGTATCTTTTTTATCGTGGTGTTTTCAAATTGAAGTTCACACACATCAAATAAATAGCATGATAATCAGAGGTTTCAATATCCAATACACATTCATTATTATCTGTCATTATTGTCAGCGTCACTATTATAATTGCGCACTGTAAAAAGAATGGAAGCTTTTCCACAGGAATTATTCACATGTATTACTTTCTAGGAGTAATTGAATAGTTGACATTGCATTTATATCAAAGTAAAATATGTGATGGTTTTTCTCATTTGTTTTATTCTTAAGAAACCAAAAAAATGTAGAGTGATCTCTATTAGACCCCTTTATTTGGATCCAGAAAGATTCAGTTTCATGTAATGTTTAAATGTGTATTTTCTCATAATAAGGCTCAAAAGATATTCAATATGGTTAAAGTAATAATTTTCTAAGAACAGATAACAACTGGGTAGTGAAGTCCTTTTAATTAGCTTGTATTTATATACATGAACTCAACAAGAAACTCAGTGACAAATGTTACTTTTCTTTTTTTAACTAATCGGGTTTGGTATGTTGAAATGAAGCCCACATTGTATTGCCGATATTTACAGATTAATAGTTTACCTTAGAGTTTACATAGAACTTTCACTTTATCATATTATATAATCCTCATGACAATCCCTGGAAGAGGTAAGTCAGATACTATTAATCTATTTAAAGATGAGAAAACAGAGACTCCAAAAAGCCAAGTAATTTACACAAAATTACTCTGTAGAATAGAAAATTTCGCCCTAAAGCATCTCCTGGGTGGCTCAGTCAGCTGAGCATCTGCCTTTGGCTCAGGTCGTGATCCTGGGTCCTGGGATTGAGCCCCACAGCAGGCTCTAATCAGTGGGGAGTTTCCTTCTCTTTCTGCCTCTGCTCCTCCTCCTGAGGGTACGCTCTCTCTCTTCCTCTCTCTCTCTCAAATAAATGAATGAATGAATGAATGAATGAATGAATGAATGAATAAATAAATAAATAGATAAATAAATAAATAAATAAATAAATAAATAAATAAATAAAATCTTTTTTTAAAAAGGGAAAGAAAGAAAAGAAAATTAGCCCTAGAATCCTGGTCATCTGGGTCTTAATCAGAAGTTATAATAAGACAAAAAATTTAAAAATAAATTTGAAGTTTTCAAAGATCATAGGCCTGGGAACATTAGGAGGCCTGTGTTTAAACACTCTCCATGCCATTTAGCTTGACTATGAGAACTTTCTAACATCCCTGTAAATGGAGTTATTTCTGTAACATGAGGCTATTTCCATAGTCAATGGAGAAAATAGGTAGGAAACCATTCACATGAGTTCTGTGAGTCTCTGCATTTTTTCTTCTGCCTTCTGCTACTTCTCACATGCTTTATCCTATTTTTGGCTTCTATTTAATTCACCTTCACAAGGTAGAGTTTTAAACTTTATTTAGACTTAAATAATATTGATAGTGGGTTAGAAAATCAAGTGACACAAGCTTTAGAAACAAAATCATCTGAGATGCCGCAATAAGTCAAATGAACATATGAATATAGTAGTGCAAGTTTAAAATATGTCTTCACTGACTAAAAGGCCATACACAATGAACTTAAAACACTGGTCCTTCACAGGAAATGCACAACCAATGAGGGTCAGGTGGAATTGCCTTTCCTTCCATATAATCCTTCATCACATTCCATGAGAAGGCTGTATGGTTCTGAGACTTCTCTTAGTTTATGTGGAGGTTTTCATTACTGCTATACTAGGTAGCCCTTTGAATCATGTCATTGTTGGCAGGGGTGAAGGTGGTTACCATTTTCCAATTGTTCAGTGGCTTAGGTATTGGTAATCTCAGGCCATTTCTTAGAGCACAAATGGCAGTGAGTGGCTCTTCGGGCAGAGAGAACAGAGACTCTAGATCCTCTCCTCACCTCCAGAGATGGTCCATCTAAATTGCTGTTGAAATCACTAATATGGATTTGCCCAGGGAAGCTGGCCTTACCAATCAATGAAACAACCCTGCAAACATAGTTAAGTCATTCATTTCTCACCATTTGTCATTCATGAAACACAAAGAAGTACCTTTATTTAAACATTAAAAATAGAGATTTAGTTATATTGCTTTGGTCACACTACCACTTCACTGAGTCTTTCCTCTTCTGTCTGACCATAGATACTGGTCCTCCTGCCATCAGCCGTAGTCTGGCAGCAGGTAGATGTATCATGTCATGACAGCCACAGAATGGTGCCTGCCAGTCGAACAGGAAATGTCTACACATAGTAACAGACGGCAGCAACCCAAAAAAAGAGTATTTGCTCTCATCTTAACTTGTCTTACACTCACAGAGTGGTTGATTCTTTGGACTATAATGACAATAATCAAATAGTCTTATCTTAGTTCTATTAACCATGCATTTAGGAGATTACATAGCACATCAGTTACACAGGTTCTCATTTCAGAATAAAAGAAAGCTACTTCCTTCACTGAGTTTCCATCGCCCTCCCCTCCCACCCTAATCACTGAAATCCTCAAAGTTTGGAGCTCTCTGCTATGATATTCTGGTCTAACAGGCATATATGAGTACAGTCCCAAAGTACTGTAGAATTCAAAGAAGTGAGGGGATGTTTGGTTTGTGACAAAATTGATATTGCAAGCTGACGTTACATTGGGCATTCTTCTGTAAGTACGGCTCCCCCTATCCATGATTCCCTGATAGGAGTTTCTCCAGAAGGTATTATTCCTACCGAGGCATGTACAGCGCATTCAATGGCACCAGAGTTTCATTAAAGGAATTCTCCCGTTCCCTTCCTTCACATGGAAATGTCATTAACTGTATTAAGTTAACTCTCCGAATGTTAGGTTCTTAACCAACAAACAGTGCTTCTCCACAAGGGCATACTTTGCCAAGCGTCCTTGAATCAGAACGACAGGCTGAATATGTAATAACCGATTCAGAGCCACCACCGCGGGTTGTGATCATAGTTAAGAGGAACCCTTTTGTATTTATTGACTTTTTCCTTCAGTCATGGCTGTTCCGTTTCTTCCACCACCACCTTCAGCCTCTCAGGTAAATGAAAAGTTCAATTATATGTAAAGCGACCGTTAAATCAGCAGGCCCCTTGTGGGGGTCTGGGCCTCCCCTCCCCGCTCCAATCGCAAGTGTGCTCAATCCATTAGCCTTCCCAAGGATCGCACATCCATCAGGTCATGTGTGCTGGCCAGGATGCATCTTACAGCTTTTACTGCATATGAGACGTTGCAGGCCTGTTCTCGGGAACTGCCAGGCAGACTGGGAATCACAGTCACGGTTAATAGCAGCGAATTGCCAGCTCTTGATGGGTGGGTAGTCACTCCTTTCAGTGGTTGCCCCCTGGGGGAGAAGGTAGAAAAACAGAGGGAGGGAATTAGAGTGACTTTGCACAGTTGAGCAGGTTCATGCCGCTGGATCAGTGGCAAGCATTGGCAGGGCTCCACTCTGGGGAGGCTCAAAACAACCTCACAGTCTCATTTTTACCAATTGGTGCTGCTGTGTCGCCAGTGGTGCCCAGGGATGAGGCCGGGCGGAGGTGGGGGGGGTGCATGGGAAGGGGAGGGGGAGCTGGGAAGGAGATGAAGGCAGAAGTCTCAGCTAAATTAAACAAAAAGTCTCCTTGATACTGGTTAACCTACCCCAGTTAGCCCTGTGCTACTAATTGTACCAAACTGGTACTCGAAGTTCCCTGGGTGATTAAAGAGTTGGCTCACAAACTCTCTGCATAACCTTAATTTTTTCAAGGTTCTTTGAGTGGAGAATGGCTTATAATAATGATTTTGACTAATACGATTTTTGACATGCAACTTTAATGCTTAACCTTAGTACAACTCCAGAGCATTTCATGTGTACTCAGCTGTAAAGAGTGATGATTTAAAGGGATAATATAAGAAAAAGGTCGTTCTAGAATGAACCTCTAACAAATTGCATAAAGGGAGCTTATTATTCCATGAGTATGGGGATATGCTGCTCTTCTGATCATTTTTCTGCTTGGTTCAAAAAAATTGTTGAGACATGAATGGGAGAAGAAACAGGAAAAAATGAAATAGAAATCTGCAAGCAAGGAACATTCTTTTGATGGTTATGATTTCGTCGCCACTAAAAAGGCTCTACAATAATGTGGTTATTCATCTCCTCTTTTGTTTTGGGTGAAGAATTCGCTCTAACAAGAAAATGCTGTTATTGGTCGGAGGCTTGCCTCCTGGGCCGGACCGGCTCCCCAGCAACTTGGTTCAGTACTACGATGATGAAAAGAAGACGTGGAAAATACTCACAAGTGAGTGCCCTCCTTTATTTATTTACCCACCTATTTATTTCAGCCTAGAGCTGTCTCGATGAATTTGAAAACGTGGCTAATCAAATTAGACATTTTATTGATTTGTTAGCCTTTGGAGGTCTGTTTATGTATCACAGGGGATTTTGAGTAAAAGACTAAATTAACATTGCAGAGGTGGCCAATTTGGTAGCCGAATAGGCCTAAATTAATCTGGCCTAAAAGCACTGCATGAGTTTGTGTCTCTATGACAGAGAGACGGTGGTCACAGAATGTCCCAAAAGAAATGCCTCGGTTCTTTTTTTTTTTTTTTTTTTTTTTTTTTTGCATATCAAAAAGTGAAAGGTTGGTTAATAGACCTAGTGAATTTTCTCAAATCGTAAGGGGTGTTTGGTTCGTTGTCTACACAACTAACATTCATTTTGCCTTTCAGGCACTTCTGCTCATTCACCTTTAGTCTGTGGAAGTGGGTCTTAGAGAAACATTCCCTCTATTCTCTGCAGTCCTGATGGACAGATATCCATGGCCTATCCCAGCTGCATTAAATCGTGCTTGCAAACTTCGTCCCGAGATTCTCTTCCTCCCCTCCTTAAAGGGTGATTGTGTTTTACAGCAAACCTCTTGCCTTGGGCACTGAGATTTGGAACTTATTGTTATATCGGCTATGATTCCCAATCTGACTCAGTCATGGAATCAAAAATCATCATTTCTTGAGTGCAGCCGGCTGTGTGCCCCAGTCCCCTCGTGGGCACGGTGACTGCACTGGTCAATAAAACTAAATTTTAACTGTCAAAATTGCCCAGAGCTGTATAGATAAAATAATAAATGAGTAATTTTGATCCATAAATCAAAGCCATACATTTAAAACCGACAAAAGAGAAAGTTAGCTTTTCTTATAGCATGTGTCTTTTAAGCAGTTATGTATTTTATCGGATTTTTAAAAAATCATTTCCTTTCTTCTTACTAAGAGCCCTTTAAAATAATAGAAACGGGACAACAGTTTGCCCATAAGAGCAGAAGAGGAGCAAAGACATGTGAGGTGGTGCTTGAAATAATACATTTTGGAGCTGGCTTACCCCAGTGAAACCGCCAGTAGCATTGTCCAGGAACTGCAACGAGAAAGCTCCCTGGACACCTCTATACTACGGCTGTAGTAAAGAAGTGGGGGTGGGGGTGTCACAGCAGCAAGCCTAAGGAGAAGGAAGAAAGGAAAATATGTTAGAGACCCTTAAAGTGGCTTTCATTCTCTTTTTGACAAAAGTACTGTTAACAGTGATTTGAGCATCTAAATGAGTGATGAAGCCTAATTTTGAAAGTAACACCAAAGTATCAGTTATCTGACCCTGATCAATAGGGAATGCCTACACAGAGTAAGACACAGATACTAGGAGGAGGATAGAAGAAAAAGGAAAGACAAAGATTCTTGAAGAGAGATGACAGAGACGGAGGCCAAAGGAGTGACCCTCATTCACAAGTCCCTCTGCTTTCCCAGTTACACCAGGCAAAGTCTAATTGCTACTGGTTTAAAGTCCTTCGTTAAAGACAAAAAGATTAATTAAAGCATCATGAGTAATACCTAAGAAAAGTCTTATGTTCATTTTAAAACTTTTTTGGAGACAGAGTGATCATCCAATTTATTCTCCAAACTGGGACACTTTAGAGCATGACATGTGGACCCATTGGTTATGCTAGGACAATAGTATAGCCTGAAACTTATGGTCAGCCTACTCAAATTTCTCACATTGCCTAATTTAACTCTTAGAAGGATGTAGTAAGAAAGCATGAATTTGAATCAGGCAGACCTGGGTTCAAATCCATGTCCATGACGTTGAGCAAGGCATGTAAATGTCCCAAGTCATGGCTTCATTTTGTAAGCACCATTGGAGTATTTTTATTTTATTTATTTGTTTGAAAGAGAGAGAGTGAGAGAGCATAAGCAGGGGGAGTGGCAGAAGGAGAGGGAGAAGCAGGCTCCGTGCTAAGCAAGGAACCTGATGTGGGGCTTGATCCCAGGACCTTGGGATCATGACCTGAGCCAAAGGCAGATGCTTATCTGACTAAGCCACCCAGGAGTCCCTGCCACTGAAATAATTTTTAAATAAAATTGTGTTTAGAAGTCATCCAGCACATAGCATGAACTCAACAGATTGCAGGCGTTATGACCACTATTGTAACAATACTGCCAATATGAGCACAAGGACTGTGTAGACCCTTATACCTTGGAGGCATCAGTCAACTCAAGCTCTCTAGGCAGAGAGGAGACAAATTACACTGCAACAGATACAGCACTTTGACTCACTGTCCCAGAGCCAGGAACCTAATTTTCCTATGCTGGATGTGGTAATCTACAGTCTCAGAAGTAGAGATCAATTACTGTCAGTTGATTCCATTCACCAGGTTTGAAATGAAAGGAAATAAAGACATTAATGTGTAGAAAAGTTCTTACAGTGGGAGCATACTCGAAGATCTTGAACCTCTTTTCCATAGTCAGGCATGCTTAGAGCTTTGAAATAAATGTCTACTCCACTTATGCTCTTCATTTCACTGGGACTTGTACTTTAAAAAATAGAGTTTATTACCTGCTGGGCTGTGACTACATGGCCCCAAGTGAAGGCATATTTTTCAGGTTTGTTGGAGAGATATAGACAGTTTATCTGGATGATTTCTGCTGTTGGTTTGTATTTTTTAATTAAGACATCTTATTTGACTAATAAATAAGTCAGGCCACTGACAGATTTCCACACTATTTGGGCCACCAAAAGATAAAGGAAGAAATGTTTCTCATTGGAAGAGCTTCCCACTGCCATTCTTTTGACCCTGAAGGACCGTTGAACTTACTGGCAGAGAAATGAGGATGTGAGGATGACAGTTAATGCTAGCAGACAGTGCCTGACTTGGGGTCTGCTGATCTATTAAACGACTGTCTCCAGACAGACTAACAAGCTAACTAGCAAAAAGCCAAAACCCGAGGTCAGCTAGGGCCTCTGAATCTTAGAATCTTTTGCCCACTTGGTTTGAGCAAACATTTCTCAGCCTGTCTCACAAACATGCTCCTTTCATTGGAGGATGCCTTCCACAGGGAGAGCACAGACACCCAGTGATGGGAGTCACATGGCCTACCCAAACCACAGACTAAAGAATAATGAAAAGAAAGACAGCCGTCACTTTCTTTAGATCTTACCTGATTAGGTTACATTTTAGAATCACAGCTGAAAGGCTGTGCAAATAATAAAGTGAAGGGAGGAGAAGTGAGAAAGTGGATCCACATAACATAAAGAACACAAAGTCCAACCACCAGCCAGCCAGCAGGCTGGTCTACCCACACAGCAAAGGGAACAATCATTCTCACGGAAAAGACCGTTTGGGTAACGTGCTGACACAGATTGCATTATTATCCGCCTCTTTGGAAAAATCATTTAATATAACATTATATAATTAATGTTGAGAATAGGGACAGAGCTCTGTGGTCTTTCTTAGGAAAAGTACTAAGAAATAACATGTAAAAATGACTGGAGAGTCTTCCTGTCCCTGTAAAACGTTAAGTAAGAACAGTAAAATTGGCATTGTTTTTCTCTCGACTGTTAATAACAGAGGGGAAGTTGAGATGCACTTTCATTCATTTTTATTTTACAGTACTGCCTTTCCTGCACTTCTCACTCCTGCGCGCAGTCTCCCGTTTCATTCTTAACTTATTAGAAAGCAGTACAGGAGACATGAATACTAAAATGGCCAGTGCAAAAAAAAAAAAAAAAAAACATGCCTCCTGCACTTTGCAGGCCCTAAATCCTTGGTGCAAAGATCAAGCAAAACAATTCCTGTGGCTACTTTATACTTTTTTTTATAACCCCTCTCTGATATGTCAAAGTTTTTATGGGGTCCATTTGAAGAAGTCGTTTACAATCCCTGCCACTGGATAGCACTGAGGAGCCATCTCCTTTCTCCGTGTTCTCCACTGGCCAAGTCCTTCCCTGGTGGGGAAGGGTGTTTCCTATGGGCAGACTTCCTTTCCCTGCATTTCAGATGAAACATTCTATTTGTTAGGTGCTGGTTATTGCTTTCTGTGAGCAATGAGAGGGAAAAGGATTTCAAAGTAATAATCTGTCCTTCCATGTGCCCATGATGACTTCCCTTTAATAATATTAGGATGAAAACGAGAAGAACTAACATAGAAAGGCATGTTTCTTCTTCTGGCCACTTCAGTTCTCTTTGCCAGAAGTAGGGGGAGAAACCTTTTTTTCCTTCTTCCTTTCAGCTCTGTCCTCTACCTGGTAGTGCAGGGATTTGGGGCCTTGTATTTTTCAGTCACAGGACATAAAAGAAACTATTGTGCAGAGGTTTCCTGGGCTATCTCCTCTGATCCCTGGGGAACATTGAATTTGATCCCACCCATATGAGAGCAGTCCTGGGGCTGGGTGTCAGCAATTTCTTTTAGGATTCACAAAGATCAGAGGCTAGTGGACGACTTCGAGAGAGAGAGAGAGAGAGAGAGAGAGAGAGAGGAAAGGTAGAGGGAAAAGGAGAGAGAGAATCACAAGCAAGTTTTATGCCCAGTGCAGAGCCCGATGTGGGGCTCAATCTCAAGACCCCGAGATCATTCCTGAGCTGAAATCAAGGGTTGGTCTCTGAACCAACTGAGCCACCCAGGCACCCTTTCATTCTTTTTTTTTTCAAATTTACTTTTCCATAAATGTTGAAGAATAGTACCAACAAAGCAAATCTTGTATAAGACAGTGTAACTTCAGTTCCAAAAGATGAATACAGATTTGATCATATACGATATCTAATAATTGCTGATCATTCAGGAAATATAAGCCTGCACACTGATACTGTCACCTAGACTTCTTTCCTTGACCCTTCTATATCTTGACTTCAGTTTATTTCTGTTGAGGATATGTTGGAGAGAAAGTCAAGTTAATCAAAAGCTAACAATCATTTCTTATGATTATTTATTTAGAAAGAAAGAAGTAGTCAACCCAATTGAAGGCTTTATACCTGCAGGTTTCCTTTATTTATATTATCTTTAGATTTAACTGCACTAATTATTTAATTTTATTTATTTTCATTTCATTTCTAGAAAGGAATGAAGAATCCATAGATAGTACATTTCTCATTGCTGGAGAACCTCAGAAAACAGTTAAATGCTTCCAGAATGACTCTGAAACTGCCTGGGAAGAATTTAGACTTATTTACAAACTTCATTCCTTCGTGTAACAAGCAATTATTGAATATGATGAGATCGTCTCTCCTCTTAAGAAGCTAAGAAGGCAATTACAACAGAGAGTGTAAAGAATAGAGAGAGAAGGCTCGGGGTATTATGGAAGCACAGAAAAAGGGCCCCTAATCTAAATATAAGAGGTTAGAGAAGCTTTCCTCAAAGTGACCTTCTATAAAGTTGAAAAAGTGGGTAGGAATTATCAAGGCAAGACAGAGTTGGTGCCTTCTAGAAACTGACATGAATTTGTGTATCTATAGGAGAATCTGAGTCTGGGAAAGTATGTGGTGGGGCTGGAGGATTAACTAAGAACCATATTATATGGGACTTTTTCAAGGAATTGTTAAGATCAGTTTAAGAAGAACTCTGTGGAGTGACTACAGGACTCCATCGGTTAAGTGTCTGACTCTTGATTTTGGATCAAGTTATGATCTCAGCGTTGTGAGATCAAGCCCCATGTCTAGCCCCACATTGAGCCCTACACACTGGGCTCCACTGGGTGTGGAGCCTGCTTAAGATTTTCTTTCTCCCTTTTCCTCTGCCTCTTCTCCCTTGCAAAAAAAAAAAAAAAAAGTAAGAACTGAAACGTGTCTGTGAAAACATAGTGATCTAAAGACTTTATACTATAGCATGACAGTTGTTTTCTCATAGCTTGTTGGAACTTTTTATTTCCATTTGTGGAGTGATTGTTTCCATGACTTTGGACAAAGAAAGAAAGAGAATTGTGTTTGGACTTTTTAAATATGTTAGCATCTAATTTTACCTTCAATGAGCTCAATTCTAATTTGAGATACATGACTGCACATTGCTATATATCTTGAATTATTTGCTACTGTGTATTTATGCACCAGTGCATTAGTGGATTTTTCATAGATTTTTTTAAAAAATATGTGTGGTGGTCACTTCCAAACTACTGTATTTCAAGGAAGTTGGGTACCTGGAAAAACTAGTTGACTTTGTTTCTGGTTTATACCTCCCTTGAATATAGCTATTGCTTTTTCTTCAGACAACAGCACATGTACAAATAATGCTGATGCTTTCTTTACACACAAACTGTGGTACTTGCTACTGAGTCTGGTATAAAGAAGGCACGAGTCATATGGGATGCTTCATTCCTGTGTCATTCCTAGGCAAATTGCAAACTAAGTCTGGCAAGCCAATGGATATGAATACTAAGAGATTAGATGATCTTCTTGCCCAGTCCTCTCATTTTACACATTAATTTCATTCAGTCAACAAATGTAATTGATATCTTCTATGCAGCCATTGTTTTCAATACAGAGAAAACAAGGCTGAGTCAAAGCAAATATTATCATGCCTTCACCATCTTAGAGCCAGGAAGGGTGGGGAGAACCAACATTAATAAATAATCCCAGATAGCAATATATAATAACAAAATGTGATAGTGATCTGAAGGAGGAGCATAAAGGTATAAAAGGTATAGAAGATCTTGTAATGAAGAGCCCTGATCTAGTTTAGCCTTCTTGGAGAATGTCACCAAAGAAAAGGCAGTTGAGCTGAGCTGAGAACCAAAGGATGAGCCAGAGTTAGCCAAGTAAAGATGTGAAAAGAAGAGTGCTCCAGGTTAGTTGATAGTAAGTATGAAGACCCTGTGGAAAGAAGATGCATGGCTGAAATCAAAGAGTGAGGGGGAGAAAGATGTGACATGTGGCTAAAGACATCAACAGAAACCAGACCATGTAGGCACTTCTACAGCAGGTTCACAAATTTGGCTTTTACTTTAAGTGACTGAAAGAAAGAAGGTGTCATACCCAGAGTCCCAGGATGATTTAGTGGCAGGATGAGGAATAGAACACTGGTCTCTGTATTTCCATTGGAGAGTGCTGCCTCATGTAGCACACCAATCTGTCTCACCAACAATTGCCATTAGTCAAGAATCCAAGCAGATGAATGGGATTTAATCTCTGCTGACCCATTTCACTCAGGAAATCTAAATGGATCCAAAGTACATGTCATAGTACCACATTCAGAGAATAAAACTAGTATAGGTTAATTGAATGAATATCCTACTCCTAGAGATTAAGAATATTATCTTGGCTTATGGACTAAACTGCAAATTATGATATGTAAGTGATAAAACTTGCGTTTGGCACTGAGGGGGACACTTGATGGGATGAGCACTGGGTGTTATTCTGTATGTTGGTAAATTGAAAACCAATAAAAAATTAATTTATTAAAAAAATAATAATAATATTAACAAGCCATAGTTCAATGCAAATTTTCTGACATTTTAACTCTGCCTTTGAAGCAGTGTCAAAAATGAAACAACAAAACACCCCTCCCCACACACAAACACACACACAACCACATCTTTCAGGATAGATAGGCTAAATTAAAATATACACCTGGGCATTTGCTGACCGTGAGCCCTTTGTATGCTGCCTTCACTCTGATCCTTCTCATCTGCAAAGTGAATATTTTAATTCTACCTATCTCTTAGAGATATTGTGAGAATTAAATCAAATAATACAAATAAGGCTGTAGGCTCAGCATCTGGAAGATAGTTGTTCCTCAAAAAAATTCTTATTGTATTTTAGTCTATTTTGCATATAGCCAAATAGAGAAAAGCAGAAGATTGAAAATTTCTTTCTGCTCTTGTCAGCAGGAGTTTGAGAAAGAAGACACACCTTCCATTTAGAGTGAAATTTCTATCTATTTCTAGCACGGAACCATGTGTATCAGTCAGGATGGACTAGATTATGCTGTAGTAAGAAACAACTCCAAAATCTCAGAGGCTTAAACCAACAAAAATTTTATTCCTCGCTCACACTATGTGTCCAACACAGGTTGGCAGAGAGCATTTGCTCAACAGAGTCATTAGGAATCCAGGCACATGGGGCTGCATCTTAACAAGTATTTCTGTCATCCATGCAATGGAGGAAGAATGTGCTGTAGTGTCTTGAACTGGCAATTAAAAGCAACATTTAGCATTTATGCTCAGTCACATTTTAAGGGGGCAGGGAAGCACGATCTTCCCCGGGTTCAGGAAGAAGAGAATCCAAGTATCTGGTGAAGAGTAACTGTGCCTACTGTAATCTGCCCTACTGGACATTAAATATTTCATGTATTCTCCTTGCCATGATCAAAGTCCACTTGCCCCTCCACATAAGGCAGATCACCACAAATCATCAAGCTTAGTGATGATCTCTGGGTGATGAACAACCCTCCCAGTATCAGGCTTATTTGTTCTTGATCTTGATCTGGAAACAAACTAAACAATCAAATTACCTGGTTCCCTCCCACATCGTGCACAGTGATTGATTAGGGACAGTATCAGCTCAATAAGCATTTTCATTTGGGAAAATCATAGCAATTTAGCAATCCCACCAAACAGGCATTTTGAAGGATGCCTATCCAAGGTTGTGTTTCTTGATTAGGGCCCTCCCTGGTTCTGCTCATTTTCCTTTGTTCTCCATGGCCCCTGGTTCCACCTTATGGGAGATTCTTCTTTTTCCATTATCTTCTTTGGACCTATCTGAAGTGAACCTGAGACTAGCTCTTCTCTTCCTGGGAGTGGAAGAGTTTTTAAGTACCTTTCATGTCTGTAGACATTTAAGTCTCTAATTTTCACAGCCTCTTTTAATCCAGGCTGGTAGGTCTTTTGGCAATTAACTCCCTAGAAAACTTAGCTATCTTCTTATGTTTATATCCACTCCATGGCCAGTGACCATGTCCACAGTTCTTTTCTAATATACTTCGTAGATTGCTTTCTCCTTAGTTTTTTTTTATTTCCCTTTTTCTCTCCTTTACGCACACATACACACACACACACACACACACACACACACACATAAGCACATACACACACTCTAATGCTCCATATATTTATCAGTCTTTAATGGGAAGCTCCCTTTATACTCTTTTTCCGGAGTTAGAAGAACACACTGGGTATCTCGTCCTTTATTGAAACTTCTTCTAAGATACTCTAATGTGCTGAAATTACTGTGAAAATCATATCTTTAACTTTGTCTTTGTCAGCTGAGTTTTAATTTACCTTTATTGCTCAAAACATACTTAATTTCGTGTATGACACACAAAACCCAAATCTTTTACCAGATGAGATTTAAAAAAAAAAAAAAAAAAAACTCTTCCAATGCTGCACACTCCTAGATTTCTGGACCTCATTTCCTTTCACTCCTGCTTCTAAATGGGCCAGCTTTGTTTGTGAGATCATCTCTTTTCTGTAGATCTTGCCAAGTGCTACCAGCAGCAACCACTGCACCATTGTCAACATTCTTTCTTCCAACCTTGGAGTGGAAGATTATTAAATAACCAATCCACTATCTACGTAAAAGCAAATAGTAGTTTTACCCAGTGGTGTTCCATGCCAAAACATGCATTTCCATCTTTCCACCCTCCAATCTGGGCTTCTTTGTCATCAGCCACTGTGGGCCTTCTTCATACCAAAGCCTCCATTAGTCGTATTAGGCAAGGTTAGGCTGAGGGGTCATAACAACAATTCCCAAATCTTATTGGCTTATTTCTTTTCATGTCACCTGCCTATGGTATATTTGTTGTGATCTCTGTCCTACTTCTTCGTATTCTAGTTCTCAAGTTCATGACATCTCCACCATTTGACTTGTCACTGTTGCCTTGGCAAGGGAGAGGACAGTTTCAGTCTGACTCTTGACGCTTCTGCTCTGAATTTAGCGCATCTTATTGGCAAAATAAATCACTTGGCCACACCTGACTTCAAAGTGAGTGGAAAAGTGCAATCCTCCCAAGTTCTCAGAAGGATTATCAAAATATTTCTTTGATAAGCCTAATGATTACAAACCACGTACCCTTAGATTCAACAAATAATTTGGTTCGGTCTTCTGGTCACCTGCAAAATTATCCCTGCTTCTCCTATGAACAATTATGAGTTAGAAGAGATAGCTCACTTCTGCATGCATCTTCCTGTCCATTCTTGTCTCGATGTGACTTCCTTGTCAGGACTGATATTTATTCACAGAAGACTGGATGCCTCTATATTAAAGGAAATGTTTTAAAATACATTCCGAATATTATAATGCATTTGGGGAGGAACTTTTAAAATTTTGCATCCACTCAAACAGTTTAACTATGTCTGACTTTATTTGATTTTCACTATTTCTCCTGCTTATTATATATATGTAAACTAGTACACGTCTACAATATAGATATACAAACATGTATATGGATAAAAAATTGGATAGAAAAAAAAAATTGGATAGAAAAAAAAAATTGGATAGATACACATAATTCCCATAGAACAGAATGGTTTTTATCATTTAAAGAAAACTCATTAAAAAAAGAATTGAAATGGCTTTCAAAATTACAACCCAAAAATGGAAAGATAATTGGGGTGAGTGATTATTATACGCAAATATCTCCATCAAAATAAAGGAGTAATTAAGGCAAAGTGCAAATAAGCAAACTGTTCCTTTTCAGATCCCAGAAATCATTTTGCACTGGAATTCAGAAGCAAATCTATATTTCATGACTATATGGCCAGATAGAAATTGGTTTTGTGTATCATACACAAAATGTTCTCACAGCTGGGGAATGATCACTCTCCTACCACACCTTGTATTTATTAATTACATTGTTTTTGATGGAGCAAGCAGTTGTATTTCATGGAGGATACCCTAAGACCCTGGCCACATTCAGCTGGCTTCAACAATGGTTTCATTGAAAGGGGATTGCTGAGCAGACACTTTCTTACCTCTGTGTCTGGATACTCCTTACAGCGTGTGCTAATTATTAATCCTACCAGCATGCCTTATTTGGTCATTAAGTCTTAATTTCTTTTCAAAAAAAATTAAGACTGAACTCCAGTTATTTAGCTAGAACAATAATCATTGTGAATTTCAAAGACCAAAATCTCCCTACATTTTTATGTCGAGAACCGCAAAGTGCTTTCAGAAAACCCTACTGCTAAGGCAATGATGTATCGCTTTAGCTTTCATTATATGTTTTTAATCAGAGCATGACTTCACACTAGACAAAGCGATGCTTTATGCATGGTCTCACTTGTTTTTGCTAAAATCTTTTGACATGATTAATTTTACTTTAATGCTTTTGTCTTGTTGTAATGGTAAGGATGATGGGTATAAACCAAGCAAAAATACATGCTTTTCTATTATAATGCCTCTGAGCATTAAAAATATCTTAGATGAAAAGGGAAAAAAAAATCACAGGAGACTGGTCCGACTGGAATTAAATTTCTTGCTACCTGAACACAGAGTACATGAGATTAAAAAAAATGATTCAGTCATTGTTTTTAGTTTTATTTTTGCTATTTTTTATGGCAATTTATTCATCTGTATGATTAGATCTGAAGAGGAGGAAAGAGATTGTGGCTCACAGATTTTTTGATCTCATTTGTCGCCTTGTAGCACTTACTTCCTTCTCAGTATTAAGGGACCAAAATATTAACCAATTTTATACAAGATGTATCTCGACCAGATGAAGGCAAAGCAGGCCATACCTTTCCATGGTGATGCCTGCCATTGGATACAAACTAGTTTTCAGCTATATTAATTTTCAGTCTAAAACAATTAATATAGTTTCCTTTGTCCAAATTATAGAAAAGTAGTGATAAAGATGATTTTATGAAGAAAACAGTAGACCATTCAGCACATGAGACTTGCCTTGTGAGCAGCTGTCCAAGTATGGATTTTACCATCATGTTAGCTTTTTCTTTTTTTTTTTTTTAACAAATTATGGAGTTGTTTATCCATATTACAGGAATATGACACTTTCCTTTTCTCAACACAACCTGTCCGCTTGTTTCACTTGCCCCCTAAATAAATCTTATTAACCACAAAAATATCGTTCAGCATTGTTCAATAGAATTTTATGCAATGATGGAAATGTTCTTTCAAACATCAAAGTCCAATACAGCAGCCACTAGGCACATGTGGCTATTGAGCACTTTAAATGTGGCTACAAGAGAGAAACAGAGCTTCCAATTTTATTTAATTTTAATAAATTTCCGCTTAAAATCACCTCCCGTGGTGAATGGCTTCTGTATCAGCAGCACAGTTCTAGATGACAGACAGCTTTGTGATGTTCATATTTACCCTGGAGAGCTGTCTGCCATTCAATCTTGCTGGCCCAAACCCAATCCCCTCTGTGCAAGGAAAAAAAAAAAAAAAAACAGGTGACCCTATGAAATGACCAAATTCAAAGAACACCCAAGTGAACCACATGCGAGCCCTCATCTAGGTCCTGAGTTTTCACCTTTTAATCTCTCATTCTCTTCCACAAGTCCCCACTTTCTCATCTTGGTTACTGTTATATTCATTTCTTGGAGCTGCCATAACAAAATCCCCAAAACTAGATGACTTAAAACAACAAAATGTATTGTCTCACGTTGCTGGAGGATAAAAATCTAGTCAAAATATCAGAGGAGCCCTGGGCCCATCCAAAAGCTGGAGGGGACAATGCTTCTTTGCTTCTTCCTGGCTTCTCATGGCTCCTGGCAATCCTCAGTATTCCTGGGTTTGTAGCTTCATCACCTCCATCTCTGCCTGGTCTTCACATGGAATCCTTCCCTGTGACTCTTCTGGATCCAAATCTTTCTTCCCTCTGTTGTATAAAAACACCTGCCATTGGCTTTAGGGCCCACCCTAATCCACTCTGACCTCACCTTAACTTGATTACATTTGCAAAGACCCTACTTCCAAAGACGTTTATGTTCACAGGTCCTGGGGGGTTAGGACCTAAAGATATGTTTTCGAGAGACACAGTTTACCTCACTACCCCTAGCAAATGACCCACATAAGGAAAAAAAAAAAAAACACAAAAAAACAGACACTATGTGGAAGGCACACATTCTAGTCACATCACTAGCGTTTATTTACTTAATTCTTACAACACCACTTTGGTATTAGGCACTACGATTATTTCTACTTGAGATGAAGAAATGGAAACAGAGATATCAAGTCATTTGCTCAAGGTCACACAGATGGTAAATGGCAGAACCAAATTGTGTACCCAAATAAAGTTCCAGAGCCTGCACTCTTCTGTTTCTCATTACTGGAGTAAAACGAGAGTGCATATTCTAAAAAGAGTTAAAGGTGAAGCAACACTGGACAGGCACTCCAGCATTTTATGCAGAATAAAATGGAATATTCTCTGCACAAACTGAATACATTAATATCATAAATATACATATTTATTTGTTGAACTTTCCAGTATCCCCTTTTTTACTAATTAAAGAACAAAGGAAAAATATTGGATTGAGTTATTCCTGGGGAAAGTCATGCTAGAATGAGATAGCCTTCCCTTCTTAGAGACTTGCAACTCCTGCCACGGCTCTGTGTACCTCCCCACTTGCAGAAATAGTGATGGTAAGATCTGTGTGCCAGGACGTGATTTGCTAAGGAGGGAAAAGCTGTGCCGGTTCACTTTCTTGCTTGTCTTTTTCATTTTGTACTAATGACACAAAGGACCTCCTTCATCTGAAGTGTGTTGGTAAATCTCAGATCTTCGTTTCCTATCCAGTCATAAATTTGTTTGAAGTATTTCATGACTGTAATCACTAAGTTTACCAAATACCAGTAGCTGCTCTTGTGTGTTCATAAACATTTCCTAGGATTAGATTACTTCTTCCACTTTAGAGCTTTCATTTAAAAAAAAAAAAAAGATAGAGCTTCCTTTTTTGTCTTTATCCTTGTCAAAAACCCAAGTCCTTTTGCCCACTCGAATGATAATCAAAAGATCTATGTGCAGATGAATTAAGGAGAATTGCAATGGTTACGTGCCTTCAATCTTATTATTAAATTTGCAAGGTCTAATATCTTACATTGTGTTTGTCACAAATACAGATAAATGGATTTCTAGATCTAGTTGGAAATAACCCAGGATGGTCCCCCTATTCCATGTATGTGTCTCTCTAATGTCCAGTTCATTTGTTAATCTCACATTGGGCTTCCATTGCCATCTTGTCTCAGCGCTGAACTGAAAAGCTTAATAGCCATGAGTACATGGTGAAGCCAGAAGGGTAGCGCTAACCAAGCACTTTCACCAGACAGAACAACCTTTCATGACCTTTGGAAAATTGTTAAGTTTTCCATAAAATACACATCTTTTTAAGAAGCACCTTCTGTTCTTTTTACCAGGTTTAGTCACTTACAAATATGATGGCCAATGCCTGATTCTATCATGATCTGAGGAAACCCAAAGATCAGAGCTCAGTTCCCTCTACAGCTCTGCTGACTCCATATGGAGGGAATTCTTTTTCCAAGCCACAGGCTGCACCCTACAGCTTCATACAGGCACATGTGACTGTGGGTAATGCAAGCCCACTGAAAGAGAGGATGGAACGGCATGAATCCACTAATACTACTGGAAAATAACTGGACATTTATTCTGCTGAAAGTAGGTTCGTAGCATCATCCTCATGCACTTTGCTTCCTTGAGCAGAACTTATGGGAAATGGGAGGGCACAAAGAAGTACCTTCTGAAGTCTTCTGAGTTTCACTTGTTTGCAGGGTCTAATATGTCACTTGACAGAATGCAAACACATGGATATAAACACATTTCCCAGAATAAATTATTTTTACAACAACTTTTCCTTTTGAGAAAAAATATGTTAGTAGTAGTTGTCTATCCAAGGGTCAATGAGCTTTTTCCGTAAAGGGCCACATAGTAAATCTTTTGGAGTTTGCAGCCATAAGGTCTCTGTCACCACTACTCAACTCTGCCAGCATGAAAATATCCATAGACAACAGGGAAACGAATATGCATGGCTCTGTTCCAGGAAAGCTTTATTTTATAAAAATAGGTGGAGAACTGGATTTGACCTACAACCTGTCATTTGCCAACCTTTGTACTCTAATCTAAGAACATAACTATGGTATTCATAAATCATACCTCTTGGTAGTAAAACAATACTTACAGTCTCGTAACTAACATTTATTGGACTGACTAAGCCCTTTACCTGCATTAGCTCATTCAGTCCTCACAACAATCCATGGTGCAAGATGTCTTATTACTCCCATTTTATAGAGAAGGAACCAAGGCATTAAAAGGTAAAATAATTGTCCAGTGCCCTCCATAGGAAGCAAAGCCAAGGGAACCCTGAGTGGCACAGTCGGTTAGGCATCCAACTCTTGATTTTAGCTCAGGTCATGATCTCAGGGTCTTGAGATCAAACCCTGAGTTGGGATCCACACTCCGTGTAGAGTCTGCTAAACTATCTCCCTCTCTCTGCCCTTCCCCTCATTTGCTTCCTTTCTCTCTCTCTAAAATAAATCTTTTATTAAAAAAAAAAAAAAAGTAGAAGAAGAAGAAGAAGCAAAGCCAAGATTTAAACTCAGGTAGTCTCGCTCCAGAGATCACATTCTTAAATCACAAACCATACTGACTCCCAGGGAATATTTTGTGACCTTCATCTTTAACTTTGGAGATAGACTCTATTCTGAACATAAATGAAACACTTTCTCTGCCAGCACCATGAGGGCAGACATTATATCTACCTTGTTGACTCTCTCCACTTCCCTGCCTGGCTCACAGGACACAGCCCCCAGACAGTGGGCAAAGGTTGAATTGGGGGGATTAACTCTCACTCTTGCCAGCATCACAGGCCAGTTCCCAGAGTGGCTAAATATTGGCTCAACAGCCATGGGGTCCTCCAAGACGTCATCCACTGCTTGTGCTGAGACAATATCAACCTTTCAAAGATATGTATGTGTGCAGTTGCATTTTTCTGCTTGTCTTAATTTGTCTTTGAATTTGCAAGTATCTGCTATGTAAACCAGCCTCTTTGCAGACTATATATGCAAAAGAGTAAAGGATAAAAAGATAAGGAAGGGAGTTTTAATTTCAGCAACACCAAAATGATAATGAACATTTTAATTGAGCATTTATTATGTGGCCAGCATTGTGTTGAACAGATTGTATGCATCTTATTTAGATCCTATTTTAAGGTAGATGTAATCCTGATAAGGATTTAAAAACTAAGGTTTAGGATGACTAAATAACTTGTTGAAAATTACAGTTAATATTCCAAGGCATAAATTTTTTCTTCCAAAACCTGGATGCTTAACCTTTGTATGACACTGTCTTCATTGAGATGCTCTCTCTCAACCTTTATGGCTTGAGGCTAAATAGATGGAGAACTTCTTTTGTAAGATATTGTGCTTCAAGCCTTACATGGCTTATCTCATTAAATACTCAGAGTGACAATGTGAGGTCAAGATCATTATTTTCTCCATTTGTTAATGAGGAAACCAAGGTTGAGGAGTATTTTCAAGATAGTTTCAGTGGAGCCAGAATATGAAACCAACCAGATGTCTTCTGCATCTTAAACTCAACTTTATACTGCTTTTATCTTGTCAGTATGCTTTTAAGAGTAAGAGTATACATGTAATGGGGGCTCTTCAGGATAACGAAACTTTACAAGTGTATTTATTGGATAAATTTTATTCTCATAACAACCCTGGGTAATAATGGTATCCAGTCCTCACATTTGGAAAGCACGTCTCAGTCTATCATTCATTGAGTCGCCCGTAATAAGCCTGTGAGATAAACAGGTCAGGCATTATTATCACTGTCTTGACATATGAGGAAACTAAAGTTCAAAGTGGCTAAGTGACTTGTCAAGGTCATGCAATAATTGATGAATTTGTGACTCAAACCCATGGCTTCTGACCTAATTTAGTTCAGCGTTCTTTCTATTAAGCCATGTTCTATGAAACCTTATTAGGAGTTCTTTGACCTGTAACTGACATCATTTGATCTCTTTCTAACATGAAATTTTTTTTCCAACTGGATTATTTAGAAAAGGATATATCCGAAGTGTTTAATTTACTTGAGCCATTTTGAATGGAAAATAATTAACTCCTGGAATGTCTCGGTGGCTCAGTAGTTGAGCATCTGCCTTTGGCTCAAGTCGTGATTCTGGAGTCCTGGGATCAAGTCCTGCATCCAACTCCCCGCAGGGAGCCTGCTTCTCCCTCTGCCTATGTCTCTGCCTGTCTCTATGTCTCTCATGAATAATTAAATAAAATATTTAAAAAAGAAAATAATTAACTCCTTAATGCAAATAATGCAGATATGAGAACTCAAAAGGTGCCATATTAAAGCTGAAGTATACCTGATGAATAACACAGGATTCCAACAGGAAGCAGACATAGGGCTGCTTGGAGAGACATACTCAGAAGAAGGAAGCCAGGGATAATATATACCCTGACCTTTCCCTCTTCCTCCCCTCAGTCTTCTGAAACCAAATCCCGCCAGAAGCCAGAGGAAAGGGAGTCCCTAGATGTGGTTAGTGCCCTCAGCACCCGGAAGGAAGAATCAAGCAGGGAAAGACTCTCCACTGGAGATGGAGAGTGGATCTGCAGCGGTGATCAGAAGAGGCCTACCATTCAATATTCTTAAGCTGCCTTTTATTACAGACCAAACTCAATGATTAAAAATGTCAAAATACAGATACATTTTCAGTTCTTTGGAACTATATCTACTTTGGCTTCTCCAATCTCCTTAACACTTGAGCTAGCTGTTTTATATTTTTTACTGGGTCTAACTGGCTCATTCACTACCAAATCAACAAATTGGGAGTGGAGGCAGGTAAGAAAGGGACAGTGACGTGATACCACCAAGCCTGTCCACCAGTAGCAGGTCAAGCCTATAGCCAGTATCATACCAGGGCCATCCCTCAAAGTAAGAATAACCAGGAATGTTTGTTTGACTTAAAAGATAAAATTACTTTTCTTCTTCTCTATGATTCTTGTTATGAATGGAAAACATTTTCCATCACATACAGCATTGTTATCTGTATACCTTAATGTTACGAAGTAAAAATTAGAAAACACTATTGTTTGTAGTGAGAGTTGAGACCACTGTTGGGCTCTATGAGTGTGGATCCCTGTTGGGCTCTGTGTGTTCCTTCTTCATAGAACACTGCTCTGCTCCTATCACTCCTCTCCATTTTCCCACGTTCCTCTTGGTTACATTTTTCTCTCTTTTTTGTCATTGTAGCTCCTATCGTGTTAGACTTGAGGCTTTGTTTCTGATAAAGAAAAGGTACTATGTATCTGAGGGATGGCATAAGTTTGAGCTGGGACCTCCTTCCTGATTGTCACTAAATGTAGAAGGAAAAGCCATTACCCGGAGGGTCCTACGGGAGAATCATACTGTCTCTATTTCAAGGTCAGATGGGTAATTGCGGATTGAAATGGGTGAGTCAGGCAAGTGAGTTCCCTGTGCTTGTGCTCTGAAAATGGAGATGATTAGAGGAGGCTTCTCCAGACTTGTGGGAGAATGAAGTGTTCCAACACTCTTCACCACATAAAGATTTTTAGATTGGTAACTGAGGAAGGCCAGCGATGTGAAAAAGAAGAGCTTGATTAATTAGCCATTTAAAACAAATGTGTCAAGGTTGGGGGAGAGGAGGCCTTCCCTTGAGTGAACAAAAATAAACAGGTAAAAATGTAAATTTTATGGGAATCAAGCCTGAACAAATGCTCAGTGAATGTAGATGTCAATAACGAATCATTCTTAATGAGTATTATTAGCTTCAATAAAAATCTAGTTTGAAAGTCATTCTTTTCCTTTCTTTTATCCCTTAAATAGATGGTTCCCACTTGGAGAAGCTTACTTCTTACCCTTTACCTCTGCCCATTCTTGTGATGCATGGCACCAGGGCGTCAGAGTGGCAGACACCTGCTACACCCCCACGTCTCTCCAGGATAACCCAGGGATGTGTGCCACTCTGCAGACTACCAAGGAATGCCCAAGTTTTCTGTCAGCAGGATTTTAAATATGGAATCTGCCACTTTTGTTGTCCCCTGTCTACTAATTACCTAAGTGTCCAAAGGCATGGAATTCAGTGTATAACTGTTTGAGTGGCTTAAAAATCACCAGCTTCAGAGCCCTACCACACTGCTGGCCAAGGTGGGGGGAAAGAGCCTTCTCCTTAGAGAACGCACTTTGTTCTCTACAACTCTACTTTTCACCTTGCTACTGTGCCATCACCATCCTCCCACATTCCCATTTAATAAAACCAATGTGAAAATCATCTTAAAATATACATGTTTCCAAAGGAGAAGAAGAATAACTTGAGGAAGAGGAGAGGAATGACAATTTTTACACTGTTAATATGTAAGGAAGCCTGGTGGGCCTAGTAGTGAAATCATGAAGAACAAGGAGGGTTTTATTGGGCGATGAGTTCTGGTCCAGAGAGCATCCATTCTGCACTTCTAGCACTTCTAATATATCCTTCATCTCAATGAATGTCGTATCTATCTGGTTAAATCATCTTCTTACTCTGAAAATGTAGCTTTGGGAAAAATGTACTTTCTCTGGTACCTTCCTGGATGCCTCTTTTCTAGTTACTGTTTACACACCGGTGTTTGGCAAAACATCATGCCAACCCTATTCTCATCCCGAACACCCTTCCTGCATCTTACTATGAGGGCTGGGCCTCTCTCTTGAAACTGACTACCATATTTCCAACTGCCTCCAGAACATCTCCACTTGGCCTTAGAATCTTTATCTTGCCTTCAAACCCATTGTCCTTGTTCTGTATTGCAGTAAATGACATCTTCAACTCCCCAACCTGAAAACTTAAGTTTCGTCCCCAACTTGTCATTCCCCTCTGATTCCCTTCTTCATTCTACCAATTAGTGCCATCATTATTATCTTCTGTTTTAATTCATTTCTTCATCTCCACTCCCATTATCAGTCCCTAGTATAAAATCTTCCATGAATCCCCAGAGCATGCAAAATGAAATCCACCTGCTCAGCATGGCTTCTAAAGCCTGCCTCCCCAAATCCACTTGGGTTTTTTTCTCCCATACCACACTTGTTCCTCCAGCTTTTCCAGACAATATGCAGATCCCTAAAATGTCATCCTTCTAACCCCTAGGCCATTGCTCATGCCCTTTATTCTGTGTGGGCTGCTCTTCGTTTTTGTCTAATTCCACACATAGTTGTGCAACACTTGTTCTATTTCAAGCTTCGTGCTCAGCTTTTGGGATACAAATAAGACATGGCCCACAGTATTAGGGTCTCCACAATTTTGACAAGTGAATCAGTCCTAAAATGGATGGATAGATAGATAGATGATAAAATACAAGTGAATCAGTTCTCTATAATATGATAGGCGAAGCTAAAGGTAGGTACAGGGTGTTAAGGGAGCACATAGAGTTGCGATACTTAGCCACGTACCTCCTTCTGACTGAGTGCCAGGGTCACTCCTGCCCCACCTCTAACAAATAGATGCTGCTTCCTCTGTGTTGTCACAGAGCCCTTCCCAATTTACCTTAGAAAGCTTATTGTTTTGTCTGGTAGTTTTTTCAATGTCTGCCTTCCTAGACTGAAAGGAAGAATATTGTGCCTTATTTATTTTATAGCCACTGTGTCAAGCACGTGTAGTAATTATTGAAGAAATGGGTGAATAGTGTCTTAACAACAATAGCAACTTAAGCAACCCTGGCAATCAATAAACTCACAGACATGAAAGCCACTTTGCCTTCACATCTTATTTATACAGTGATCACTGAATGAGTGTTACATCAAATTGTTTGATGTATATATACACATGCAGATATATGTATATATATACACAGATATACACACATACGTGCATACATATGTATATAATGTTACACACACACACACATAATGTCATATAGTGAGGCCCAAAGTGCTTATACTTTTTAGTGATGAGAGAAATATCCAATTTATCAAGATCTTTGAATAATGGGCTTAAGGGATATAGATATAGTTAAATTCAAAAATTGTGGGCAAGCTTTGAAAATGTATTTTTTCCTATGGACTGTGTACTAAGTGCCTACCATAGTTGCTCAAAACAAGTACTAGCTAAATATTTGTTGAAATAATGTGTTTCCATCAAATTGTGGCACAAAGTATTATAAAATTTGATGAAACCAGCAGGTGCTGTTTTTACGAAGTGTTCATGAAAGTAAACTGTAGCAATATTGTTGAGTATATCTATATCACTGTAAAAATACACAAAGATTAAAAATAGAGTGGAGCATGAGGCACTTGGGTGGTTCAGTCAGTTAAGCGTCCAACTCTTGATTTCAGCTCAGGTCATGATCTGAGTCGTGAGATTAAGCCCCACATTGGGCTCTGTGCTGGACGTAGAGCATGCTTAAGATTCTCGCTCTCCCTTTCCTTCTGCCTATCCCTCATGTCTCTTAAAAAAAAAAAGAGCTTATTACAGTGACTATAAAATACTGAATTTTTAAAACTCTAATTAGTGTAATAAATCCAATTTAAGAATTGGCTTTCTCTGTAAAAAAAAAAAAAAAAGCTCTTGGATAAAATATATGACACTAAATACTGATGGGAATCTATATTCCAAGTTCATTTTATTCAATAAAAATGCTACACTTCAATCCAATCTGTTTTTTGGTGCTAGTGCCTACTGACATTTAGTATTTGGGCTCTCTTGCTAATCGTAAGAGCCTCAATAAACCATTTATGTGTTCATAGCCTTGGTTCTTTCTGTTTTAAACTCTAGAAAATAATTCCTGCCACCTCACAGAAGGTGCATGGGAAAGTCCCTTGTAAATTGGCAAATGACATGCAAACATGTTAAGTTCTTACTCCAGAGAGAGAACAACATGAACAAAAGCTGAATGTGACATTGCATTCTAAATTGAGGAAATTGCAAAAAGTTGGGAATTGCTGAAAGGTAGGTTGAGAACAAGTGTAAAGGGTCAAGTGAAAACCATTTAGATCTTATTCTACAGTCAGTGGGAAATCACCAAAAATCTTTGAGCAGGGAAATAACATAATTAAATTTGTATTTTAAAAGCCAATTTAGGATGAGTTGGAAAAGGAGAGATTGGAGACAAACTAACCTTTTATTGCATAACCAGGCAGGAGATAATAATAAGGGCCTGCTTTACAGCAATGGCTCTGAAAACAATGAAAGAATGGCAAAATTAGAACTCATTTTATAAATAGCATTAAACATCATTTGGTAATGCTGGGCAGTCAGAGATAAGAGACAGTATGGCTTGGTCAAATTGAGCTGATGCTTTTGCTTAGAAGAGGAAACCAAGAAGAAAAGGTAAGTTTAGAGGAGAATAGATTTAGTCTTAAACATTTGTGTTGCAGTGTCTCTATTCATGACATCCAGACTTGTGCATATTACATTGCAGGTGAATATTTGGTGAGCATAACAAGAAGAAAGGAAGAATTAAAGACTGGCAGATATTTAAGGGAAGGTATCTAAAGAGGACTGGAATTGGTCTATATGACAGAGGAGAAAATGCTAGAAATACAAATTCTGAAGTCAGCATTAAGCAAATATCATCATTGACATCTGAAAGGGCAAAGAGATGGAGACAAAAGAGAACTAATGACTCAACTCTAAGAAAATAGGATTATGTATGACCAAAGCCTGGTACAGAGTAGGATTCAATGAAGAGATATTTGTTGAATACATGAGTGGAGGAATGAGTGAATACCAACTTTTCAGAAATAAAGCAAGACCAACTGAGAGTCTTCTAGTAGCCTTTTGTTTTGTCCAAAGTGTTTTGTCTGAATCACATAGACTAATTCTATAATTCATCATCTGGCTCCATGAGGAACCATGAATTATATAGCCTAGATTTCAGGCAACCACGAGGAGTTTCTTCCCTTTTTCCTTCTCACTTCCACGTTTTCTTTCCAATTACTTAAACCTATCATCAAACTGCAATTATAACAGATTATTCTTTCCTTAAGATGCCCATACAATAGTAACAGGAACTTCTCATAATACTTTTCATGCAGTAAAAGTGAGCCCAATAGAACCAAAATATCCAGTCTACTCACTTCATTTACTGTGATCCATATATACAACATGAGGCAGAAGAGGT
Source organism: Vulpes lagopus (assembly GCF_018345385.1). Classification (NCBI taxonomy): domain Eukaryota; kingdom Metazoa; phylum Chordata; class Mammalia; order Carnivora; family Canidae; genus Vulpes; species Vulpes lagopus. The sequence goes on along the minus strand of NC_054824.1, from coordinate 129,221,565 downwards.
TTTGAAGTTATTGGTCCAATACCCTGACCATCATGGGGAAGGCCAATTTGGAGACAGAGGCCATTTCAATCTCAATCTGAGTTGATTTTGCTCTTATAGGGCTCAGCCTAGACTGTCAGATGAGGACAGCAGGATACATAATATGCAAATAATAAATATGTAAAGCCTTCAGGAGTTATAATGTAAAACGTTCATATCTATGAAAGTAATATTTGAAAAAATTAAAATACAAACTATATATAAAATGATGTGTAAAAACAATTTGTAAATATTAATTATATGAAGTAAAAGACTAAAAGTTAAACTTCAAGCAAACTAAAAACTTTATAATTTATAGAATTTTGACCTTATCATCCTATTCTTTCACCACACACACTGACCCAAAAATCAAAATTTTTTCACGGCTGATACATGATCAATTTACTCAAAATTACCACTGTCCTTTGGCTTTACCCACTCTCTGAAGGATTAAGTAACCAAAGGACAGACTGAAAGGAGGTAACAGAAGTAATAATAATACTGGAATAATATATGAATCAGACCACTGGTCATTGAATAATCATGAATTGACTATATTCTTAAAATATAGTCATCATTTATCATTATAGTCCAAGAAATCTCATCTCTCAGCTAATAAAAAAATCTTCCTTAAAATTACTTCTAAATGTCAGATGAATGTAACTCAAAAAATGAGAACATAAAATTAGGTCTGTTTTCAGAAGCACCATTAAATCCTTTTAGTAATTTCACTGACTTTTTAGATTTTCCAACTGAAGATCCACCTATAGATGTTTTTTTTTTTTCATTTCATTATTGCATAGAGGAAATGAACTTTGAGCAGTCCTTGTCAGCTCTGAGGTCCTGTTGGTTTGAAGACTATTTTCCCCACAAAAGATGATCCTACCAATTTTCCATAGTCATCTTTGACTAAGATTCAAAAAGTTAACTGCTACCTGGGATGAGGATCTATAATTCATATAGGACCCAGGTTAATATTACGAGAAAGAGTAGGAGATATCTTGAAACTACTTCATCATAAAAGGATCATCCATATTTTAAATGCATGTGCTATTTATAAAAATTGGAGAGAGTACTTTAAGGGGGGGACTTTTTTATTCTTTTTTTTTAAATTAATTTTTATTGGTGTTCAATTTACCAACATACAGAGAAACACCCAGTGCTCATCCCATCAAGTGCCCCCCTCAGTGCCCGTCACCCATTCCCCTCCACCCCCTGCCCTCCTCCCCTTCCACCACCCCTAGTTCGTTTCCCAGAGTTAGGAGTCTTTATGTTCTGTCTCCCTTCCTGATATTTCCCAACATTTCTTTTCCCTTCCTTTATATTCCCTTTCACTATTTTTTATATTCCCCAAATGAATGAGAACATACACTATTTGTCCTTCTCCGATTGACTTACTTCACTCAGCATAATACCCTCCAGTTCCATCCACGTTGAAGCAAATGGTGGGTATTTGTCGTTTCTAATTGCTGAGTAATATTGCATTGTATATATAAACCACATCTTCTTTATCCATTCATCTTTCGATGGACACCGAGGCTCCTTCCACAGTTTGGCTATTGTGGACATTGCTGCTAGAAACATCGGGGTGCAGGTGTCCCAGCATTTCATTGCATATGAATCTTTGGGGTAAATCCCCAACAGTGCAATTGCTGGGTCGTAGGGCAGGTTTATTTTTAACTCTTTGAGGAACCTCCACACAGTTTTCCAGAGTGGCTGCACCAGTTCACATTCCCACCAACAGTGTAAGAGGGTTCCCTTTTCTCCGCATCCTCTCCAACATTTGTTGTTTCCTGCCTTGTTAATTTTCCCCATTCTCACTGGTGTGAGGTGGTATCTCATTGTGGTTTTGATTTGTATTTCCCTGATGGCAAGTGATGCAGAGCATTTTCTCATGTGCATGTTGGCCATGTCCATGTCTTCCTCTGTGAGATTTCTCTTCATGTCTTTTGACCATTTCATGATTGGGTTGTTTGTTTCTTTGGTGTTGAGTTTAATAAGTTCTTTATAGATCTTGGAAACTAGCCCTTTATCTGATAGGTCATTTGCAAATATCTTCTCCCATTCTGTAGGTTGTCTTTTAGTTTTGTTGACTGTATCCTTTGCTGTGCAAAAGCTTCTTATCTTGATGAAGTCCCAATAGTTCATTTTTGCTTTTGTTTCTTTTGCCTTTGTAGATGTATCTTGCAAGAAGTTACTGTGGCCAAGTTCAAAAAGTGTGTTGCCTGTGTTCTCCTCTAGGATTTTGATGGACTCTTGTCTCACATTTAGATCTTTCATCCATTTTGAGTTTATCTTTGTGTATGGTGAAAGAGAGTGGTCCAGTTTCATTCTTCTGCATGTGGATGTCCAATTTTCCCAACAGCATTTATTGAAGAGACTGTCTTTCTTCCAATGGATAGTCTTTCTGCCTTTATCGAATATTAGTTGACCATAAAGTTCAGGGTCCACTTCTGGGTTCTCTGTTCTGTTCCATTGATCTATGTGTCTGTTTTTGTGCCAATACCACACTGTCTTGATGACCACAGCTTTGTAGTACAACCTGAAATCTGGCATTGTGATGCCCCCAGCTATGGTTTTCTTTTTTAAAATTCCCCTGGCTATTCGGGGTCTTTTCTGATTCCACACAAATCTTAAAATAATTTGTTCTAACTCTCTGAAGAAAGTCCATGGTATTTTGATAGGGATTGCATTAAACGTGTAAATTGCCCTGGGTAACATTGACATTTTTACAATATTAATTCTGCCAGTCCATGAGCATGGAATATTTTTCCATCTCTTTGTGTCTTCCTCAATTTCTTTCAGAAGTGTTCTATAGTTTTTAGGGTATAGATCCTTTACCTCTTTGGTTAGGTTTATTCCTAGGTATCTTATGCTTTTGGGTGCAATTGTAAATGGGATTGACTCCTTAATTTCTCTTTCTTCAGTCTCATTGTTAGTGTATAGAAATGCCATTGATTTCTGGGCATTGATTTTGTATCCTGCCACGCTACCAAATTGCTGTATGAGTTCCAGCAATCTTGGGGTGGAGGCTTTTGGGTTTTCTGTGTAGAGTATCATGTCATCGGTGAAGAGGGAGAGTTTGACTTCTTCTTTGCCAATTTGAATGCCTTTAATGTCTTTTTGTTGTCTGATTGCTGAGGCGAGGACTTCCAGAACTATGTTGAACAGCAGTGGTGAGAGTGGACATCCCTGTCTTGTTCCTGATCTTAGGGGAAAGGCTCCCAGTGCTTCCCCATTGAGAATGATATTTGCTGTGGGCTTTTCGTAGATGGCTTTTAAGATGTCGAGGAAAGTTCCCTCTATCCCAACACTCTGAAGGGTTTTGATCAGGAATGGATGCTGTATTTTGTCAAATGCTTTCTCTGCATCTAATGAGAGGATCATATGGTTCTTGGTTTTTCTCTTGCTGATATGATGAATCACATTGATGGTTTTACGAGTGTTGAACCAGCCTTGTGTCCCGGGGATAAATCCTACTTGGTCATGGTGAATAATTTTCTTAATGTGTTGTTGGATCCTATTGGCTAGTATCTTGTTGAGAATTTTTGCATCTATGTTCATCAGGGATATTGGTCTGTAATTCTCCTTTTTGGTGGGGTCTTTGTCTGGTTTCGGAATTAAGGTGATGCTGGCCTCATAGAACGAATTTGGAAGTACTCCATCTCTTTCTATCTTTCCAAACAGCTTTAGTAGAATAGGTATGATTTCTTCTTTAAACGTTTGATAGAATTCCCCTGGGAAGCCATCTGACCCTGGACTCTTGTGTCTTGGGAGGTTTTTGATGACTGCTTCAATTTCCTCCCTGGTTATTGGCCTGTTCGGGTTTTCTATTTCTTCCTGCTCCAGTTTTGGTAGTTTGTGGCTTTCCAGGAATGCGTCCATTTCTTCTAGATTTCCTAATTTATTGGCGTACAGCTGTTCATAATATGTTTTTAAAATCGTTTGTATTTCCTTGGTGTTGGTAGTGATCTCTCCTTTCTCATTCATGATTTTATTAATTTGAGTCTTCTCTCTCTTGTTTTTAATAAGGTTGGCTAATGGTTTATCTATCTTATTAATTCTTTCAAAGAACCAACTCCTGGTTCTGTTGATCTGTTCCACAGTTCTTTTGGTCTCGATTTCATTTAGTTCTGCTCGAATTTTAATTAACTGTCTTTTTCTGCTGGGGGTGGGGTCTATTTGTTGCTTTTTCTCTAGTTCCTTTATGTGTAAGGTGAGCTTTTTTATTCTTTTTTTTTTTAATGTTTCCATTTTCTGTATAAATTCCAGTTAGCTAACATATAGTGTAATAATAGTTTCAGTAGAATTTAGTGATTTTTACTTACATACAACACTCAGTGCCCATCACAGCAAGCACCTTCCATAATGCCCATCCCCTATCCACCTCCCCTCCAGCAACCCTTAGTTTGTTTTCTTCACTAAAATGTTTGCTTCTTAACTGAAAGCAATTTACTATTTTTTAAAATTAATTCAATAAAGAGTAAAAGATATGTTGAGGCTACTTTAAAAGAAAAAAGTCATCCACAGATAAATGCCTGTGCGTTTGTAAAAACCCAAGAGAGAACTTTAATGTAAGGAAAAGGATTTTATTCTTTCAAGTTCTCTAAAAAGTTTGCTTCTTAAAGCAATTTATCATTTTATAATGCTGTGTGAACTATTCCCTAAAAGGCAAAGAAAATCAAATCATTTTCTCAACCCTGTATACACTATATATAGAAATACAAGCCTATATTGATGCATTGATCAAAGTTGCTTAGAGACAGAAGGGCAGCACTAAATTCTAATTAATTACATCTGTGCCACATAAACACCACAGAACTTATCTGCAGATCTTTCAATTATTGGAAAATCTGGCCTATTTTAAATATCTATCTTTAATAATATTAGCATAGGGTGGCACTCCTAAGTATTTGTCTATATGAATTTCTAAAAGGGAAAATAAACTATATTGCCTTCAGCACTGAGGTGTGAAGTTTAAAGATAAGTTATTATGAATAGCAGAGAATCAAAGAGAGATTTTGGTCCATCTCAAATATTTGGAATTACTTGAGGGGCATCTGGGTGGCTCAGTGGTTGAACATCTGCCTTCGGCCCAGGGCCTGATCCCAGGATCCTGTGATCGAGTCCCACATTGGGCTCCCTGCTTTTCCCTCTGCCTATGTCTCTGCCTCTCTCTCTGTGTCTCTCATGAATAAATAAATAAAATCTTTAAAAAATATATATTTGGAATTACTTGAGAAAAGTGAAGAAAATAATACTGATCTTATTCTCCAGCTCAGAGTGATCTGCATCAAAAAAAATGAACACTAGAGTTTTTAAAAGATCCTATGAATTTTTGTCTTACTGTTGTACTTTTCTTTGTTTTTGCTGGCCTTACTTCGAGCCCCATCTCAGAGCATAGTTCTTGATGCTTTTTCTGGGGGGCAAGCAAAGAACAGTGTACACCATCTAGTGGCTCAGTTCAAAATTGCAGCAGTCCAAGGAAGGTGAGTTGGAGCAGGATGCAGCAATGGGTGTCTGCAGCCATGGCAATTAACAGGCAGTTCTTCCTTCAGCATTCCTCTGAATGCCTGAAGAACACTGAAGTGGTTGCCATGAATTCCAGAGGGAAGCCCTCTCTGCACATAAAAAGATTCAATCTAGGAAGTTAATTTAAATAGCTCACAGTTAAAATCCTACTTTATTCCGATATGTATCTATAATTACTCTGCTTTAATGAGAACTTTTTACTTGCCTGCTTAGTACCAGAATTAATATTTCTACTGTAACACTTTGTTATATCATGAAGTGAGCAACTTGGATTAAAGAGGAAATAGGTTCTATTTGTGATCATATGCTAAGTGAATTGGACATCTAAATCATCATCAACCAAAGCTGTGGTTGGCAGTCTGAACTCCTGGAGAGCCAGCGTCATTGCAAAGGGTCCTTGAATCCACCCTCAGAAGGCTCAATCTCTGTAAACTGAATCTGTGATATCTTCTACATACAATGGATTCAAAACTGCAATTCAAATGTAATTAGTAAAAGAGCATTACTAAATTATCAAGTTTATTTGTTACGTTATTTTCATCAATAAATATTAGTATATTACTCTCATCTAAGAATCTTGAAAAATGCTTATTTATATTTATATGTAAATTACATAAAAATATAAATTTCTAAGAAATATAATCGTCCTGGGAGGATGCCTGGGTGGCTCAATTGGTTAAGCATCTGACTCCTGATTTTGGCTCAGGTCAGGATTTCACAGTCCTGGAATTGAGCCTTACATCAGGCTCCACACTCAGTGTGGAGTCTGCTTGTCTCTCTCCCTTCTCTTCTGCTCCTCTCCCCGCCCATTGCTCACACACACTCTCTCTCTCAAATAAATAAAATCTTTAAAAAAAGATTCTCTCCCTCTCCCTCTTCCTCTGCCCCTTCCCCCCTCTAAAAAAAAAGGATATGATGGTCCTGTTTTCAGCAGCCCTACTTCTGGGAATTTTTTCTAAGGAGATAATCATATGTTCAAAGATATTCACTTCAATGTAACTTATCACCGCAATTAATTGGACTCAAGCTTGTGTTTGATACTTAGGGATTGCTGATTAAATTTTAGTTTATCCACACACAATAAATAGCTTATTATTATTAAAAACTAACACTAACAAAGATCTATATTCATTGGAATGAAAATAGTTTACCATATATTCATAGATGGAAAAAAAGCAGACTAGAAAAGCATATATATCACAATCCATTTTTATCTACTTGTATGTAGGCAAAGAAAAAGTCTAAAAGGATATCTTTAATCCCCAGAGGAAAAATGCTTTTTTTATCAAACATAATATGAGAGAAAGAAGCCAAAGATGGCCCCTCAGTTTTTTGCCCTGAACAAGTGGAAGGACAGAGTTGACATTGACTTAATAGGAAAGGAAAGTATTTGAAGGGGGAAAGCTGAGGGTTGGTTTGGAGCACACTACATTGGAGAGCCCATTTGATACTCAAGTGGAGCTGTAAAGTCATGTGGCTGGAAGATGATCAAGGCAATGAGTGGGTAGAGGTGAGAAGAGATTTAAAGGGCATGTTCTTGGGGCATGCCAACATTTACAGATAGGAGATGGGAAGGAAGCAATAAGGACTGGGACCAAGGAACAGCTAATCAGGTAGAAGGAGGATCCAGAGAGAATGGTCACCCAGAAGGACACAGGTGGAGGAGGAGAGTGATCTACTATGTCAGGTGCTACAGATAGATCCTGTGCGACAAGCACAGAGAAATGGCATCAGATCCAAATATGGATGTTAACATAATGACAGCTGTGTCAGTGGAACGATGAAGCTAAAAGCCTAACTGGAAAGGGTTTAAGTGGCATTGAAAGGGGAAAACTTGGAAAGTTTGAGGAAAGACAACTCTTGTAAGGATTGTTTCTTTAAAGAGAAACAGTGAAATGAGATAGGGAGAAAGTGGAGGATATTAATCCAAGAAAAATTTTTTAAAGATTTGTTTATTTATTTATTTATTATTTATTTATTTATTTATTTTGGGAGGGAGAGGGAGAAGGAGAGAATCTCAAGCAGACTCCTTGCTGACCTCGGAGCCCATGTTAGGGTTTGATCTCATGACCCTGAGATCATGACCTGAACCAAAATTGAGAGTCTTAACACTTAACCAACTGAGCCACCCAAGCACCATGATCCAAGGAACCTTTTTAAAGTGGCAACTTAACAGCATTTTTCTCTGCAGATAGGAGAGATCTGATACAGAGGGAAAAGATTGATGATGCCAGACATGATAAAATCGCTGGGAAAATACCTTGAGTAATTGAGAGAGAATGGGACCTAGTTACAAGTGGAGGGCTTGATTTTAGAAAGAAGCAGGCACTGCCCATCCATCCTTAATGAGAAAAGGAAGCAAAAGCAAAGGCAGCGTATGGGTATACTGGTGCAGGTAATTTGGTAGGTATGATGCTGGGAGCCGGTGGGAGTCTTTTCCAATTGTTTCTATTTTCTTAGTGAAACAGAAAACAATGTTATCGGCTAAAAGTTAAGTCAAGGAGCAGATGTTAAGGAGTTGGAGAGAGAACAAAATGTGAAATCATCATTTAGGCCAGAGGTCAGAAAACTTGTCCTGTAAAGGGCAAGATAGTAAATATTTTGTCATTTTCAGGCCATTAGGTATCTGTGGCAACTATTCAACTCTGCCATTATAATGTGAAGGCAGATAGTGACAATATATAAACTGATAGGCGTGACTGTGTTTCCATAAAACTTTATTTATAATAACCAGTGGTTGGCCAAGTTTGGCCCATGGGCCACAGTTTGTTCAACCTTGATCTAGAAAAATGGAATAATGAGTGGTCTAGGGAAACATACTAAGAATTTAAGCCAAGAATATCATGAGTTTAAAATGAGGCCTGTTCTAAACCAGGAGCAAAACCAACCACTTTCCTATCACACGGAGTGCCATTGGCCTGCCAGTCCTAAATCCACAGTCCAGCCACCCTCCTGCCCGAGTCCGTGTGCACTGCCTGCCACCTTCTCAACACCAAGTCACACGCCTTCACCTCAGATCAACAGGTACTCAAACTGAGACTCTCCCCTCTCAAATTCCAACCCCTGTACTCAAATTTGTGCATGAAAGTGGGCATAATTATAATGGCAGAATGAAGCAATCCAAATGATGACACTAATTCTGTGGAATATGTAGCAGATAAACAGAGTATGCTGGATTGGGAACAACTTCAACAACCACATCAAAGAGCAATACATACAGCATGATTCTGGTTACTAATAGAAACAAACCCAAACTTGGCCTTCTATTTACATAGATGTTTGAAAATGGATGGCAGGAGGGGCTGGTCAGGACATCTGCCTCTAGGGAAGGAGGTATAGGGGAAAGGTAAAGGAGGTCTTTCCTTTTACATACCCTTCCTATATATCTTTTTAATTTTCTAAGACTAAAGGTAAATTGAGCAAACAAACAAAAATTAATTAATAAAATAAAACGAGGCCTATTCACATGGTGGTATAATTGTCTCTGACCACATTCAGTTGTGTAGGTGCTGACATAGGGTTGGATATAACTAACATTTGGTTTCACACTCCAAGTGTGAAAAATAGAAAAAGGAACAAGAAAGTTGAGTATGTATGCCAGAAAATTATTATGGAGATAAGCAATGAAATATAAGCTGATCCAGGGGGGAAATGAAGACCCAAGGGGTAGGGGTCTGAAGGACAGTGAGAAGGGACAGGCTTTTAATGGATTTAGGCCTTTCTATTATCCTTTGATGCTCAGATACTCTTCCTGAAGAAAGAGGACAATTCATTAGCTATTTTCTTGAGCTAAATAATGACTTAAACTTTGTTGGCTCACAATGCATATAATAGTCACCATTCTGTGGGGTAGAGGTAGTATTACTCCCCATTTTATTACTATGAGGGGAAAGAGAAGCCAAATCCAATTTGGAAGTAGTGTTTAAAGGATAGTTTGCTTGCAATTATGTCTAGTTTCTTAGATATTAGGACTATTCCCTCTCTTCTTCCCCTTTATTATATAAAAATTTTCTTGCCTATTCTCTCTCCACAAATAATGCATATACCTATTGTTATAATTTCATTAGTGGTCTTTTTTTCTTTCTTTCTTTTGATGTCTCACTCTCCCATTTCCTTTGCCTCTTAGATTTTATGTGTGGTTATGTTTTACTTTTTCTGGGTGGACAATTGAAAGTGTTCATACTCTCCATGCTTTTGCTCTATAGAACTTTCTCTCTTTTGTTGGATTTATGAGTTTAAGATGACAGCTGTCTTTATTTTAGCAGAAACATATCCAGGTGAGGAAAGAATGATAGCAAGATCAAAGGACAGGATCTATTCCCTGTTCACAGACTTCATGCTTTACTGCCCTCTCTAAACCTTCCATTGTCTCTCTACTAAGAGCTGTAGACTCTTTGGTATTCCAGGACCCCCATGACCTTGTTTCTACTTTTCCAACTTTACGTCCCATTGCTCCTCAAAGTTTACTTTATACTCCAGCCCCACGAAACTGCCTAACAGTTCCCCAGCCACCATGTCTCTGAACACACAGATGGCATTGACTGGAATTCCCTGAGCCCCTCTGCATTGGATCATTTCCCACTTCCTTCCCAGACCCAATACACATACATCTACCTGTAACTATTATGTGCCAGAACAACTAAAAAATTTACTATTCATTTGCCTTGTCTTTCACTGAACTTTGAACCTCCATCGTATCATTAGCTATAGTCTGCTTTGCATTAAATGTACCTATGCATGTACATTTTTCTTTTATCAAGGAAAATTTGTGTTCTTTTCTGTTTCATACACAGTACATAGTAGTAGTAGTTGTGTGATATATGTTATCACAAATGAAATCTCTTATCCTCATGCAGTGTGTATTTTTAGGAAGTGAATTTAAACCACTTTAAGCACCACCAATATAACACATGAAATAGTGGGGACATGTGCCACTTCATCCTATCCACATACCCAGATATGATCTTTTGGGAACCACACATTCCAACTCCAATACATCAAAATTGTATGTTAAGACAGTTCTATATCAAATCCATGCTTTAACAGTTTCATGCTTTTATTAGTAGCTAATATCACAAGTAATAGAACTTTGCTTATCTGGAAATTTTTTTTGTCTTCTGTAAAATTAAACAATGTAAAAATATTTGGTGGAAGAACTAAGGAAAGGAGACAAAAAAGAACTAACTTTTATAGCTTGTCTATAATGAGCCTGGTGCTTTACGTAAGCTATCCAATTTAATTGAATCCTCACAATAGCCCTGTGAGGTAGATATTATAATCCACATCTTACTGATGAAGAAAATAGAGATACCTAAACTCACACAGTAAAATGATATAAAACCTAGATCTGTGTAACACTGTACCATCTTCCATTTTAGAAGGTAAATTGCATGAGTCTCCAATACTGAACCAACTAGCTGAGGTCCCATGCTTATTGAGTTACTATTTCATCTTAGCCAAATTGCTTTACTTCCTCCATCCAAAATGTAGAAGTGTTGGTTGTGAGTTACAAAAATCCAATTCAGCATAACTGAAACTATTCTGTCATTAACAAATATTTATTGGCTATATTCTATGCCAAGACATTGTTCTAGGGACTAGAGATTTGGTAGTAGGCGTGACAGTCATGCAACTATGCAGCTAACATATTAGTAGATTGCCTACTTGTTAATATGGAAACAGTTTATAAACAAACAAAAACCCTATATAATGATAAGCATTATCAAGTGCTGTCAGGAACATTAAAGCAGGGTAAACAAGTGGTGAATGACAAGGGAGGCCTTTTGTAATCAGATTGTCAGAGAAGGTCTCTCTTTCTAGTAGACACTTGAATGAAGTGATAGAGTGAGCCATGAGAATACACAAAGGAAGAACTCTTGAGGCAGAGAGAATAGCAAGTGCCAATTACTTCAAACAGGAATTCGTTTGTGGTGTCCAGGGAAGCCAGTATGGCCAATATGGCTGAAGCACCATTGTTGAGGGGAGAGGGGTAGAAAAGAAGCTTGGGAAGGTGACACAGTGAGACTCCTTGGTCCTTATAGGCCATTCTGAAAACTCGAACCTTTATTCTAAGGGTGATGAGAAGTAAAGAAAAGACTGAGAAGTGAATGTCGTCATCCAATTTGACTCAGAAGAAGGGTCATTGTGACTTTTCTGTGAAGACTAAGCCAAAAAGGAACAAAGACAAAAGCAGAGAGGCAGAGGGATTTTGGAAAGGTCCAGGGGAGAAAGAGAACTCATGAGACCACATCAGCAGGAGGGCAGGGCAGCACTGGCCTTGCACATGACTCAGAAATAAAATTTTGAAATCCTATTAGAATTCTTTCTCTTTAAGTCTCTTTTCTCCTCACTACACAAGCTCCTTTGTTCAGACCTTCTTCTCCTTTGTCACAAGCAGCCCCAGGATCTGTGGTCAGGAAAAAAATGTGTCTTCTTGTCATTTCCAGTATGAAAAACCCTCTGAAGGGACTGACTGGGTCATGAGACCATCTCTAGAGTAATTGCTGTATCCAGCACTATGAGTGTGAGCCCAACCCTGTGGCCTAGGGACTGGGGTGCCCTAAGGATAGCTGGAAGGACCAACAAGATGAAAGAAGTTTACATTTTCTAGTTTTTTTGAAGATAAGGCAAGACACCCTGTGAAGATACAGAAGGATATGATGGCTGGAGAGAGAGATGGAAGGTAGCACATCACTACCTAATCCAAGGACCAGGGACTTCTTCCTTCTTTAGATTTCTCTGGTACAATGCTCCTACAACACTGCATTACTTCTTCCAAGTGCTCTCAAATATGTCGATTTAGTGTTTCAACTGGACTGTAAATTTTCTGAGGAAATTAAAAGGGACCATAGTGTTAACTTCTCCGACAAATCCTCTGGCACCTCTGACAGGATAGAGTTGGCCACTAGTGGGTTCTCAAGAGAGATCTACACATTGATTCCAGCCAGAGGAAATCTGGAACCCATGCCTCTCCAGCTAAAAGGGTTCCTCAGGAGTCCAAAAGCAGTCTTGTCATAAACACATGCATCCATACTCAGTTTCTTGAAAGAGTGTCACATGTATAGGGCCAACTAAAAACAACTTGATTTTGTCCAACCACTCATTTTTCAAAACCTCTCTGTGGGATGTCGCATCTCTCCCTGGGGCTATACTTTAGGACATTCTTAAAACAGTCGCAGTTATACTGGAATGTTAAATCAAAACCTCAGTCTCCCCATGCACATGATGATTCTCTGTCTTCTATTGTGCCAGAGATTTCCAAGACCACCCTTAGGATCAGTGATTCACTTGAAGAACTAATAGGATCAATGCATAGTTGTGCTCACAGCTATGATCTATTACAGTGAAGCATATAAAACAAAATCAGAAAGGGAAAAGGTGTATGAGGCAAAGTCTGGAAAAACACAGGGTGGGCTTCCAAGAGTCCTCTCCAGTGAAGTCCCACAGGACACACTTATTTCCTCCAGCCCTGAATTATAGCAACACCTGTGAAATGTCAACTACTAAAGCTCATTAGAGACTCAGTGCCCAAAAGTTTTACTGAGGCCTTCTCAAGTAGGCATCCAAAATTCCAACTCTCAGAAGGAAGGCAAGTGTTGGGCATAAACCATATTGTTTTTCAACTTGGGCACAAATAGCCACTCTTGGCTAAGGTAGCAGGAACAGTCCTGAAATCCAAATTCCCTGGCTTCAGGAAATCTTTCTAAGCAAGGCCAGGCTTTTCTATGGATAACAGCCTCAGTGTAGCCCTTTCCTGCACTGATGTTGACATGAGATTGAGAAAGGCTGATCCACCCTGGTGGAAAGTCAGCCATCCTGAGTAATCTGGTTGTACCAGATCTGGAGAGGAAGACACAGAGAGAAGAGCTCTTATGTATCTAGTGTTTTTAGAAATTGGCTTTCAAGAGACAAATGCCATAAAGCTGACTGTTTTTGATGAACTCTCTTTATGGGTTCTATTATAAATCTCTTTTTAAAGACTTCACATTATACCATTATACCGTGTCCACCACATAGCTTCCATCACGGTCACCTTGACCTGGCGATTAATATTGTTGGGTGGAGGATCTTTTTGTGGCAGTTCTAGCCAAGCAAGCTACCCAAGTGCCAGCTCAGCACACAGGAATGTACTAGGTATCCTTGCCTCACCAAATCCAGAAATGCAGGCCACTGTGCCCCAGCTCTTTCCTTCCACATTCCCATCACAGATGGCTCCCACCAGTGTCTTGCCTTCAGACTTCTCCTTGTTCTTGTCAGGCCCCAAGAGACACAGAAACATCTGGCCCAAGAATCTTCTACCAGCCTTCATCTTTGTCTTTGGGGTGAAGGTGGGAGGAGTGTTCTGTTCTCCTGCAGATTGAAAATGCCCAAAGCTCCACCAAATTCCTACAACAATCTCTTCAAGAAAATTCCCCCCAATAGTCTTCTGTGTCATTGTATATACAGGTGAAATAGGGATGTGCATGTGTGCGTGTGTGTACACACACAACCAGACAGAACAAGTGTAGGGGCCACTTATAGCTAGTCCTGCATAGATGGCTGGGCATGTACCTTTAGATTATCTTAAGCCTTAGGGTCTCAGTCTAAATTCTAAGACAGGAAAAGTGCCAAATATTCATGCACATTCATAAATATATTTATAAGTAAATATCACTTAGCATTCAATGACTGTCTAGTTTTGCCAGTAAAAAAAATGGTGCCAAAAAAAACAAGAAAAGGCAACTTCAGGATTTATCATATTTCCCTACATGTTTCTCTCTTTCGATCTGCACAGTTACAATTCTCCACTCTTTTCCAGGAATACAGATTTCAGAACTTTCTCAAGATGGCCCTAGGTGCCTTTCCATGGCAAATACCACCCAACATGGGCTCATCTCCAAAGATTATGGGCTGCACTTTAATTTCCTTTGTGTGTTATAAGCTATCGACAGTATAATCATCACTGCTTGACTCAACTGCTCTAGTATTTCCCAGATTTGACACACACACTACTTTATGTGAGTGTACCCAGACACATAACATGAAATGGTCATGGAAGGAATGTACAAGAAATCCTTCTGAATCTTTGCAGTGAAATATCCTTTGAAGTCAAATAAATACCATAGCATAATAACACAGGGAAGCAACAAGAGCAAATGCGATGAGGGATGGCCTAAAAGGAACAAAAGTATTGCTCACAGTTCTGATAATCCTACCAACTGCTTCTAGAAATATCAGGTGACTCCAAATGTTGGGAGAGATTTAATTAGAGTAGAGGCCATTACTGCTGGATTATCTAAGGAGAGAGTGCTCCAGAGGGAATCTGAGTTGGGCAATAGGACAGCTGCCTAAAAAGACGGTATACATAATGGTCCGTCCCTTTTCTTTGTTCTCACATTCACCAAACACATTTCCTCTGGCCCCAACGAAACAACTGATACTGAAGAAATATGATCCTAATATTACTATTTTGGAAATTAATTTTAATAATCAATTTTTATAAAGTAATCTAAAAAATAAAAATAATATCACTAATGGCTAGTCCAAGTTCTGGCACATAGTAGGAGCTTAAAAAATATTTGTAGGATCCACGTTCCCTTTGCTGCTGATGATTTTTGCTGCTGTGATATCCTGGAAAATGGATTTTTAGCCTTATGATTTAGCTTAAGCCTTTCTTTGTCCCTAAAGCTTTAGTCCTTTCCTCCCTGGCGCTTCTACTGCTCTTCTCCTAGAGCACTGCGTATCCTATTTCACCCTGTTTATGTTCTCTTTCACTGTGAGATCTGGAATACAAGAATGATATCCCAGACTTTAGCATGGTAACTACTAGTTCCTCAATACATATTTGGGAACAAAATAAATGAACGAATAAATTGATAGACAAGTAATCCTTAAACATACCTTTTGACATCCGATGGGTTTTAACGTGAACCACTAGTGTTCACTGTCCAACACCGAGTTGATGGGATCTATATCAAAAAACTCTTTGTAAATTCTCATTATATAGACCACACCGATTTCCTTCTTCTTGCCCTCAATAATTTGGAACAACTAGGAGGCCACGTTTCATCAATCTGTCCCTGAAAACACAATGCTTTATAAGACCGAAAAACAAACAAACTGAGAACTAATCATTGGAAGAGGTCATAGCTTTTATTCCCAAAGATGTTTTTACTTTCCAAAAGTGAAAATCAAACTATATTCTAACTAACATGCCAGGAAGTATTCAAAATTAAATAGTTGATATTATAATATAGTCCTAGGAACATTTTAGTGAAAATATTCTAATTAAAATAAAAATAAGACTTTGAAAGTGAGTCTTGCTTAAGTAGATAATAGAAGATAATAGAAGTCCTATTAAAAGTCCCCTTAGCTTTGCTGGTTGTTAGTGCTTCCCCAAGTGAAGTACTCAGAGCTGAAACGGTAAATCAACAAGGATTTATTGAAAGCCTGTGACCTTGGCACAATTAGGTCTATAATAGTTCCTAAAGAACTGTGTCACAGTTTTTCCTGCAAACCTCTTTCGTTTAAAACATATGTATTGCTTACAGGGTGACATCTCTCCTAAAAGTCACAGAATCTGATCTAAGGCACAGCTTCTTCCCTTTCTTCCTTCAATTCCTCCCCTCTTCCCATCTTCTGGGACCCATCCTATTTTGCATGCCTTCCAAAGAAGTAAATTCCACAATCTCTCTTAGCTAGCATTCACTCATTCATGCTACTAACGTTTATTGATTCACTAATGTTTCTTTTCTTTTCTTTTTTTAGATTTTATGTATTTATTTGAGAGAGAGAAAGAGAGAACCCACATGGGGGAAGGGGGAAGGGTAGAGAGAGAAAGAGAGAGAGAGAGAATCAGCTTCCCTGCTGAGCAGAGAGCCCACCACCACTACCATGGGCCTCGATCCCAGGAAACTGAGATCATGACCTGAGCCAAAGGCAGATGCTTAACTGACTGAGCCACCCAGGTGCCCCTTTTCACTAGTGTAACTAATTAATTTATTAGGTGTAAAAGCTCAAACTAATGCCTGAGTCTGACCCAGCTCTATGTATTGGGCACCATGGTAGGCATAAAGCTATACCGATGACACAGTTTGGCTCCAGGGAGCTCACAGATCCTCTAGTAACAAACATAAGACAGGCAATTTTAATATACTGTCATGATTTGGCAAGTGTACAATAAAGGCATGAATTTAGTACTATAGTTGCACAAAAGTTTTGAAGCAATACTCATTGTCAGGAAAATTCTCCTTTATATACAATTTTGAACCATAAGAAAGAAACAAGCTCTCTTGGTTCATGCACAGCATCCAAACCCTAATACATATGCACTTTTTTCAGATTTATGTATCATGAACTCACTTCAAGAATTTTGTCTCCAGTGGGACTATGGGATCCTGGCTCGGTGCGTGCAGAACACATTGGGGAGAAAATGTTGGTAACCTTCGGGTTAATTCAGAATTTCAACCAACTCACCACTGGATTCAGGCCGTGTAAATTTCTTACAGGGCTTAATTTTCCAGACTAATTGTCCATAGTGATCAAGTCATCCTGAAATATGCAAACAACTATTGGTGATTTGCAGAAATAGTACAACCCAATATGACAGAAAAAAAAGTAACAGAGCCTTTTCTGTGGATTATTTATTGTATAGCATCTACCAAGCCCCTGCTTCATGTAAAATGTTTTATTATGTGTCTGTTTCTATCTCCAAGGAATCATTGGCCAAGTTGGTCTTTGCAGAAAGACTAGAGGGTAGGATTAAACTAACTTGTAAATTTTAAATTATTTATGTTTCTCAATTACACTTACTATAAAGTTGAAGAAATTGTTTTTTAAAATTCCTCTGTGATCCTATGGTAAGGAATTCCATATAATTCCATATTATTGTTATTAAAGTGGAGCATCTTTCTTTCAGGTTATATTTGTTTTCAACAACATGTAATTGCTATTTGAATTTGTTTCAATGAGTAAATATTTCACAAATATACGTTCTAGCAACATCATGCTTCCAAAATATCATTTTGCCAGTCTAGACAAATCTATAGAAAAGAATACTTCAAAAACAGAAATCACATAATTATAGGTAACATAAATTCTGATATCATGAAATTGAAAACCCAACCAAGAAAAATACATGAAAGACAGATTTTGAGGTGCCTGGCTGGCTCAGTTGGTAAAGCATTAGCCTCTTGGTCTCAGGGTTGTAAGTTCAAGCCCCACGTTGGATGTAGAAATTAGTTAAAAAGAAAATCGTTTAAAAAAAGAGAAAGAATTCAAATTTATGAAAAGATGCTCAACCTCTGGCATAATTAAATATGTGCACATTTACAATTTAACTTGATACCAATTGTTCACCAACCATATTGGCAAAGATACAAATGTTAAAAGGGGTAAAATGTAACGATAGCCCACAAAATCTAAAATGCAGCCATCTTTTGGGTCAGAAATTTCCCTTGAAGGAATTAGTCCTCCAGATGAACTCCCAAGTGTGCGCAACTCCGTTGTGTGCCTACAAGGACACAGCAGAGCACTCTTGGTAGCAACATCCTTCAACACATGCCCCTTCTGTCCATCCCTAGCATTGCTTCCTAATCAGGCATCTGTCATCTCCCACCCAGATCACAGGAGGCGTGCTCTCTCTCCCTCTGTCCCCTTTTTCCCTCCCACATCTACAGGAGCCAAAGTAATGTTTTTAAAACATATATCAGATTGCATCATTCAGCTGGTTAAAACCCCTCCAGTTCCTTTCCATCACGCTAAGAATGAAATCCACTCCACTTAGCTTGGCCTATGAAGACCTATCTACCCAGCCTCTGCCTGCCTTCTGACTTCATCCCATGATTCTCTGGCCTTACCTTCAAGGTTCCAGACACACAGGCCTCTCTTGGCTTCTTAGGCATCTCCAGTTCATTGTGCTTTGGGGTCTATCTGCATGGACTCCTTGCCCATGTTTTATAACGGTGCCTCCCTTTAACCCTTCAAACTCTATCTTAAATCCATTCCCTGACCACCCAGCTAGAGCAATAACCATGCCATCACGCCATAACACATCATCCCATTTTCTTTCTCCTTACATCATCTATTTTCATTTGGCCATGTTCCTGCTCATTATGTGTTTACATACTTCTTTCCCCTGTAATGTAAGCTCTATGAGAGCTTAGTTTCCTGCTGCATTATCAGCAACCAGAAAAGTGTCTGCACATAATTAATGTTGAATAAATGCTTGTTGAATGAATTAAGAATGGAATACATTATAGGATCCCCATCAAACAGAACACTATGCAGCCATTAAAAAAAAAAAAAAAGCCATGGTGGACAATCCAAGTGTTGTCTTCTGACCAAGACCACGCCCTCACACCTGCCCTGCCCTTGGTCTCCCACCTAGACCTCATCTCAGATCTCTCTGTTCTGGTCTTCTTGCCAGATTCATTCCACGACTGGATCTCAAGGCCTTTGTGCTTGTTATTCCTGCACCTGGTTTCCTGGCTCACTAAGTCATCTTGGCTTGAGGTGACTCAAAAGTGTACTCACAAAGGCCTTCCCTAACCACTATCAACATCCCCCAGCCTGTCATTCTGTCTCTTCTGACACTGCTTTACTTGTCTCCATTGTACCTATCACTTGAAACAAAAGTACCTATTTCCTTGTGTATATGTTTACTGTGTGCTTCCCCCTGACTAGAATGTTTCTTGATGCCATTTTCTGCCATGACCTCCTCAGCAGGTAGAACAGCGCCTGGCATAGAGTAGCAGATGAACAAATATTTGACTGGTGGAGAAAGAGTAAGTGAATGCATTCTTGAGTGCAAAGAAAGCAAGGTACTAAACAGTATGCCCAGCTTGTGTGGCAGCCATTTGTATTATAGAGAAATGACTCATATATATACAACTCTCTGAAAGGAAAAATCCAAGAACATGGTAACAGTGATAGCCTCTCTGGTAGGAACTGAAACACTGAGGCATAGAGATAGGAGGAAAACTTAGTGGTCCTGCATAATCTTTACTTTTTATAAGATTGCATTTTTACCATGGGCATTAATT
The DNA here is from genome assembly GCF_018345385.1 of Vulpes lagopus. Taxonomy (NCBI): domain Eukaryota; kingdom Metazoa; phylum Chordata; class Mammalia; order Carnivora; family Canidae; genus Vulpes; species Vulpes lagopus. The sequence goes on along the minus strand of NC_054824.1, from coordinate 129,201,994 downwards.
TTTTTAAAAAAATTAGGAAGTATGTCGCATTTGACAGTTTTGCAAGGTTATGTATTTGAAGCCAATAGAAAATCAAGGTCCTCATAAACATTACAGCAAAATGATAAGCATTCAACAACCATTTATTTAGCAATCCTATAAACTTAGCATTGCCCTCCCTTCTTTGGAAATCAGTCTCTTTGGACGTACATGAAAATGTGTGGTTAGGAAGGATACTTATACTTTCTGCTGGAAAAGATATATATTCCTTAGACATAGGTGGGAGGAAACAGAGTAGTGAGGATCTCTAACAGAAAAAGGCCTACATAATACAACAAGCCCCCTGCAAGTTTTGTATGTCAGGAAAAGTGCCTCTGTGCCCAAGATACTTTGAATCTGCTTACAAGGTCAAATACGACCTCACTTTTTTTTTTTTTTTTTAAATCTCTGCCAATAGATTTGTTAAGTGTTTTTATGAACACTGGCTTTGTAAAACAATCATGCTTCACTTTAAGAAAACCAACTATTTGAATATCTGGATTTAAAAAAATATGTAGGAGTGTCCACTTACTCTAATTAAGGATTCCTTTCAATAAGAAAGTCATAAACTTTTAAAATATGATTCAATACAAAAAATTACACAGAAATTTCAAGAGCACCATCATTGAGCACACAGGTACTCAGTAATTACTTCCTGGTTGGATGAACATACCTATTGAAAATCAGTAGAGTGAAATGGACAAGAGCGTGGGTTGGGATCCAGCTATTCCTGTGTTCGGATTCTCTCTCTGCCATTCATTAGCTAGGTATGACCTTCAACGAGTGACTTAACCTCTCAAGGCCTCAGTATTCCTAATAGAGAAAAAACAAGCAAGTAATGCTTCCCTTGAAGTTAGTTGTATTAAAGGAAAGATATAGGTAAATGAAACATTGACATATTTTATCACATATTGCATTTTATCGTGTATTTTAATATCAGGTCCGATTTCATTTACTTATTTCTGCTTGCCTGAATGAAAGCAAATGAATGGCAAGAACAAAACACTAGTGTCATTATATCTTCAGAGATATAGGTAACTATACATGAATACAATTACATATTTCTTTTTTTAAAAAAAGATTTATTTATTTATGTATTCATGAGAGACAGAGAGAGGCAGAGACATAGGCAGAGGGAGAAGGAGGCTCCCTGTGCGGAGCCAGATGCAGGACTCGATCCAAGGACCCCGGGATCACAACTTGACCTGAAGGCAGCTGCTCAACCTCTAAGCCGCACAGGTGCTCCACATATTCAATTTCTATATCTATAGCACCAGAACTGTGCCTGGTACATGGTACATGTTTGGTAAATGGTGGTTAGTATTATGAAAAGTAACACAAAATACTCTGAGGTTTTGACTCCCAATTTTCATATCCACAAACCAATTTTGTGCATAACACTCTAGGACACTTTATTGCAGTGGTACAGGGTAAAAGTCTTTGTGTAACTGAGATTTTTTCTTATGGCCTTAAAATTATGAGAATACAATTAATAGGTATAGAAGTAAACTGTGGCAGCTTGTAACAATTGCTAACATCTATTGAGTGTGTGATGATTAGTCATTCTGCAGAGTAAATACTGTGACTTAATATCCTGTCCAAGTTTATTTGATAGTGTCACTTGCTTCCCACTTTCTTAATTAAAAATGCTAAATGTAAATGTTTTATTTAATTTCCCAGACCAGAATTGAGTATCAGGTGTTTGGAACTGAAAGGTAAACATGGTACAAATACTTCCAATCCAGAAACTAAATGAATGTGTTCTTTCAAGTGACCAAAGGTTTCTCCTCTTACAATTTTCTGGCCTTTTCTCACCCCTTTACCTCCTGGCACTTCTAGTTTGTTTAATAAAGTTCAGAATTCTCACAAAGAGCCTTATAAACACGTGTTATGAGATTTTAAATCTGATTCGAAAGTGCCTCTCTCCTACTCCCTCTGAGTAAAGTGACCTTTTTAAATGGAGGGAAGTGGGTTTAGATGACAGTCATGATAAATGCGGTCATGTTCACTCAATAAAATAAGGCCCAGTGCATTTGAGGATAAATCAGTGAAATGTACAGCCCCACCTGTCTGTCTCCATCATTCATTTCCACTGTCACTTTCACAGTAGCTGATGGATCACAGTTGCTGTAAAATTAGACAGCCTTTAATCTCATTTCATCCTGATTAGCTTCTCTTTACCCTTTCCCTCTAACTCACTGACTGACACGCTAAAAACTCGCACTGGGCTGTAGATGAACATGAGCACAAACTTCTCCTCCAATACCTGCCTGTGAGGGCAAGGCCAGTGTCCACCTTTCGAGAAATCTGGAAAGGGTCAGGCATGTATACCTTGTTATTTAAAACATAATCAATACATGCAGTACCCGTGCCATTTGAAACAGATGTTTGCTATCGCTCACTGCCCTATTTATTTTGATTTGCTTCAGGTTTAATCAGAAGTCAAATTAGGTCTTTTGCAAAACTCGAACATTGATTTAATATAGATTTTTTAAAATAAATTTGGAACGTTTCGCGTTCAGAATAATTTCAAAGAGTTATTTGTGTGTATTTATAGCCTCTCGATTCATGGCAATAATTTAGAAAAGATAATAATTCAGGAATGAGAATACTAAAATACCCAGCCAAGAAATATAGCATACAAGGTTTAAAAACAAGAGTAAAAAAAAAAAAATGGGAATGCCTTCAAGTAGCCTTTATATTAGGACTTCAAAGACCTTCTCTCTTATTTTGAAGGTTTCTAGTTTAGTGCAATAGTTTCATTTGTTTGCATAAAGCATAACAATAGGGGTAATCAAATGAAAAAGAGGCTTAAGAATAAATCACGTATTATTTCCTTCACTTAATTTCTGCTTGCCTGAATGGGAGCAAATAAATGGCAAGAACAAAACACAAGTGTTATATTTTCAGAGATGGCGCTTTATTATCAAACCGGACTTTTAGTTTAAAAAGATGATAATACAATTTTTCATTATTTATAAGGTTTGGGCATGGAGCTGACCAAAAATTTAAATATTGAAAGAGCAGCAGTCATAACGTAAGTTGGTTATAGTCAATGGCCTCTATTCTCATTCTCGGGTCCCATGTGAATAGATGCATGCAGATGACAATCAATGCTGTGACTTCACACTGCCCAGATGACATGATGATGAACTGGAGTAGCGCCAGGCTGTTCACAGTATACACAATATACATCACCTATGAGGAGCATAGTTTTCTGTTTGCTATTTTGGAACTAGCATCCTAATCTAAACAATGATGATTACTTTTTTTTTAATGTTCAAAACATATTTCATCTTAGTTGATCAGTGAACTCAACATATATCCTGCCCCAATGGATTCTGAGAAACTTTGTGGTATCCCTGCAGAGCCATCTGTTTAAAATCATTTTCCAAAGAGATAACTGAGGGTTGAGGCGCAGAAGGACATCCCCAACATGACTCCCTAAATCAATGACCTAATCAATGGGCCACACAAATCCATGGCACATCCACTTTCTACATTATCACCGAAATCTGGGGTTTTCGTATCAATGCCTTCTGGCGTTGTAAGTTCAAAAACAATGAATATTCATAGTAAAAAAAATAACTAAAAAATAACTCAAACTCCTAAAATCCTTTAGTAAGAAGCTTAAATGATCTGATTTGCTCTTTCAGAAGCTGGGTTACAGATTTCAAGGCTATGTCTGGTTCCTTATGAATTTTATTTACCTATCTTAGCCAGCATAAGTGCATTCTGAGAAAAATAAAAGACAGGAAAAGCAAAATGAAATGAGAGATATAGATCATCCAAAATACATTGGATGTAAGATAGGCTCTCTCTCTCTCTCTCTCTCTCTCAGCATTGGCAAAAGAGCACAAAGTAGGAGCTGGCCCTGAGTCATATTGATTTCCCACCGCACTGGTTTCTTAAGTGCTCTGCTGATCCGTGTCAAGCAATAAGTTCCCCGCCTGAACATGCACATCACCTCCCCATTTGTCCTCACCTAGATTTAAGGTGCCCATATGATGAGCTGAACAAGGACATCATTTTTCCTACTGGTGTCACTGGGTCCAAACCACCACATGTGATACGATAACTAATTCTGTGTAAGTTTACATGTGCCATATGATATTATAATAGCAGAGCCCGGCCCTGCACTGCACATGGGGTGACAGGGCTGTCCTAGTCTCACTGTGCGTGTCCCCAAAAGAGAATGTAAATGAGAACAAACAAATACAGAGAAACCAGGCTTTGGTGGGTTTCTGAAGAATACGCCCGCCCTCCTGCATCCACCATGCAAGTTGGGGCAGGAGAGGGGGGAGGGTGAGACCAAGGGAACGGATATTTGTGATGTTCCTGACAGTTTTTATCTTTGTTCCAGAAGAGCTCCTAAGCAGATAGATAGAAAATGTGTGATTGTGCTGCTAATGACATTGTACAGGAGATTAAGCGTATACATTTGGAGAAGGCATTAAATCAGCAGGACCTTAATTTAAAAACTTAAAACTGTATGGAAATTCAGCTTGCTCATTGCTGTGGAATAGAAAGCTCCCAAGCACCCTGAGTCTGTTTATGGAAAGATTGCCAGCAAACCAAGTTTGGGCAGAGCATCTCCATGGCTCCAAGTGTACGTGGGGTTATTTCTTCCAAGAAGTAACCCCCAGCCCTGACCATTTGGGAGTATCCGTCATTGCTTTAGAATGCGATCCCCATCGCCGGGCAGGTGAGGAGAACTCAAGAATCGAAAGCAGCATGACAGGTTGTTCTTGACTAATTTGCGGAATAACATTATGTAAAATTCATCAAAAGGGGTTGGGTTTGAAATTGCTGTGAACACACGGCTGAGCCACCGTGGATTGGCGGGTGCCCTGCTCTGCTGCTTGTGCTCTCTTCTTCCTTCCTACTCACTGGCACATTTCATGCCCTGTGGTGGAAGCAAGTAACTGGTGAGCCAAGGTGCTGAGTCCTAAGGTGGAGACTTTCATGCATCTTTTTTCTCCCCCCCCCCCCAATTCCAGTTATGCCGTACAACAGTGCCCACCACTGCGTCGTGGAGGTAGAAAACTTCTTGTTTGTGCTGGGTGGAGAGGACCAGTGGAACCCCAATGGTAACTATTGAACTCAACAAGTATGTGTGTTGCGGAAGGCGCTGGTAGCAGCCCGTTTTGTAATTACTGTGGAAAATACATTTCTGTGAACAGGGACAAATGAAGCAGTCGGTAAATTGGGCTGACAATTGGAGGGAGGGTCAACCATTGAGCTTGCAGAGGACGCACGCAGCGGAGCATTCGCTCATGGGCCGCCTGGGGATTTGGCTTCGCAGTGCCGCCCCAGCCCCTCTCCTTATCCGTCCCCTGAGGAACGCCACGAGCATCAGCACAGACTCCCCAGAGGCAGGTAGCAAGCTGCAGCTATTAAGAATTCTCACCACCTTCTCCACCACTTTTCTCCCGCTCTATCAGTATAAGGATGCAGTTTCCATAAATAAGCTTTATCTGCGGTCATAGCGCACAGCCCCAGTTGAAGATCTTTCGCAGCCTTGGTTGCCTGAGACCCATTCTGGTGGCTGCACCTTGTGCAAGGCTCCCCACCATCCTCCCTGTCGCTGTGATTACTCCATAAACTGATCGCAAAGAGAAATTGCACGTTTTAACCCGCTTCCCCACCCAGCCAACACGGGAGATCGCGGTGCCTTGCAGAATACGCAAAATTATCAAGATATTTTTGGAACGCCTGCACATGAGGGAGGAGTCGCAGTTGTAGCCTTCTGTGTAACAGAGATCATTATGACTGAGAAACCATAAAACAGCTTGCAGGTACACATTTTTACTTTAAAACCCCAGAACATCCAAGTGAAATTACATATACTGCGTATATTTTATTGTGAATGCTCTCTTTCAGCATCTGCACCAAGGCAAATTATAGAAAATTGTTACATCTGTTCACTCTAGAAAATCTTAAAGGAAAACAACCCAGGCCACCCTTCCAAGAACATTTCTTTGAAGAGAGCAGGACGTTCTTTCTCAAAACCTGCAGCTTTTTCGGTTCCCATCCTTTAGCGTTCCAAAGGGGACAGTTCCTGAGCTTCATGAGAAACAGGTTCAGAACAGGAACAAAAGTGATATTTAATATCTCTCTGCTAACTTATCTTTGCAATGACACACTTGACGTGTTCCCCAAAAACGCTGGCATATGTACAATCCACTGTAAGTTCCCCATTTACTGTGTAACCTGTTGTCCCTCTGAAGTGGTTTGAACTGAATAGAGCCTTTGTAAGTACATAGTGCACAGCAATTGGGTTTATCTAAGCAAAGAATCTGCAGAACGGTCTTTTTGAAGGCCAGATTAAAACTAACACATGACAAGAGAAGGCTGCAGAGTCCTGATTCTGGGGACAATGCTCTGTTAGCCCACCTCCCTCCCCAGGTGGAGCAGGCCTCTGTAAAATATGCATCTTGGTGTGACCACTTGGTGTTCGCAAAACTTCCCATTCCTCTGAAACACACTTTTTCAGCAACACAGGAAACCTGCTCCCTGGGTTATGCACCCGCCACCCCCTCAAAATAACCTGTATCTGCTTCCTGTTCAGCGTCTATCACACACAGCTGACAGATTGGTGAGGGGAGGGTGGATAGGGAAGAGCATTATGGACGCATTTCTTCCTCTGGTCTATAGAGTCATGGTTTATCTCTGGACTAATTCAGATTCCCATTAAACTGTGCCATTGGACCTCACTGATTTGCCTCCCCCCACCCCTGAGAGGAACAGGAATTCAGTTGAAAGCCCTGAATGAATATGCTGCAACAAAAGACTATAGAAAACATAGTGTTGCATTTACTGCAGGGATACCTGTCACTGTCACCACTCAGCGTGCCACATGTGAAGACTCATGTGACAAATTCTTGCCAGACTGCAGTACTAAGGCATTGTGTGCTTTTGAAAATTGCCACTAATGCATTTGTGTGATTTAACATGTCTCTCCTTTTTTTGCTTTGGCCACTAGGAGGCTCAGAATTGAATTATAGAAAGACTCTAATAACTATTTTAACTTTACAATAACTCTCAATAAGGGCCTGGCAGCTAACTCTTTTAGAGTTATGGGAGTCCCACCTACAAAGCTGAGTCACTCTGTCCCTGAAGGGGTATTTGGTACAACAAGTCATTTGTACAGATCTGGGCAGATGCTGATGAGTCACTGAGCTGGCTCTCCTAAACAGAGGAGAATCAGTCACCTCAGGAGGCAAGCAGGCCAGTCTTCTGTGCCCCTGGGTCAATCACTCAGTCATTGGCTGAGGCCTTCCCCCAGGTCAGGGGAAGGATAGGCAGGGATGTGGCCTGTCTGGCTGAGAATAATTCCCCAGGGAGGGAGCTGCTATGACAGTGAGCAACCTGGGAGCGCAGGTACCAGTCCGGTAAAGGTATCTGGGCTAGGTACCAATCACACAGCCACCACAATCCTTTAAACATTTTTCATGTAGCTTTATATTCCAACCATCTGGTCAACCATCTGGTCAACCATAGCTGACCACCTTTTATTTTTTTTATTTTTTATTTTTTACATTAAATACTACATTAACAAGTAGTATTTATTGAGTACTAATTATTTCCCAGGAATTTGCTAAGCACTCACCTGCATCATTTTACTTAATCCTCACACCCATCCTGGGAGGCCTGTTCCATGATTGTTCTAGTTTTACTATGGGAATCTAAGCCTGAAGAGGTGAAAGGACTTGCCAGGTCACAGAGCTTGCACGAAGATGAACTGATTCCTACCTCGGTCTGTCTGCTTTAGTCTTTAAGGCTTGTATAACATTTCCTCCTCACATAAACATATGTATTTTGCTAGATACTAAATAACAATCATGTTTTTGCCTTGATTTTGTGAAATTAAGTCAGTATTCTATCATGGTGGAAAGTGGTTCTGATTCTCAGGGAACTCTTCATTTCTCATTTAGAAAACTGTGCAGGGATTCAGTCATCTCAAAAATATGGGATTTTCATGTTATAATACCTTATACAATTAAAAAGTAAGCAGTTAATATCAAAACTTATGAAGAATAGCAATCCTATGATAATATAGAACTTTAATTTCACTGCTACCAGGGAGGAAAAATTTAAAATCCATGAATTCGAATGCTTTGGATATGTCAGTTCCAAAGACAAAATCTTAAGTTAAACTTTACTTCTTATGAAAATGATGCCTGAGATGCATGTCTTGGAATGAAATAGAAAATTGTGAATTTGAATACATTCTCATAAAACATATATTTACTCATAAAATACAAATATAATTTCATTTCTCTATTATGTTGATTACAAGACCAGAATTTGAAATCATAAAACATATTAGTTACTGGAAATTTAAACAGGATACATACACTGTTTTTCTAGTCAGCTATAGATATTAAATCTTATTGACTCCCTTCATGTCATTAATGACAGGAATGCATTATAATATTCTAATACATATGCATATGTTCCGTCAGTGTCCCAGATTACAGGAAAATGACTTATATTTGTCACTTACTGATGATTCACTCCCCAAAACACTGCCTATGGCAGTCTTCCTTTCCTTCCCCCTTCTTCCCTTTGACCACTGGCTGGAAACTGCCACCCCATGCTCCATTTTACCTGTCACCTAAAGGGTAGTCAACAATGGTGTCTGGTGACAGGGCATCATCACAAAAAGAGAAGAAATTGGGGAAGATTTAAGAAAAAAATAGAAAAGATGAGAAGAGACTAAAGCATTATGTTTAACTAAAGCATTATTCCATTATGTGGAATAATCCAAAATTCCATTGCGTGTGGCTACCACTCTCAAGTTACTGATAGAGTCCTAAGAGAAGCCATGAGGAAGGAACAAATAACTCTTCTAGCTCACCTTCCTCACTCCACCATACTCGTTTCTTCTGAGATTCATTATCCCCTCTACACATGCTTCGCCAACTCCAGAATGTCTGCCTTTTCTCTCTCCAATCCTCCACCCTCACCCCTCTTTCACACCACTGAAGCTGCCCCTGGAAATTCTTTCTTCATCTTAAATCCATATCACACCAGTCCCTACTTAACCTTTTCCATGAGTGAAGACCACTACCAATACAACCAAAGAAAACATTGCTAATTTCTACCAGAAGGCACTCTGCCCCATTCCTGAAAGGAGACAGATGTCTTCCTTTAAGTGGAAATTCTAAACCAAATTTTATAGAGAAACTTTCTTATCTATGGCAGGTATGCTCTACATTCCTATGAACGATATTCATCTTCAGGTTCTTTTGGGAATTAACCTTGGAACCTATCAAGAATATTTTTTCCAAGAGTGAAATGATTACAAATTCTACAAAACTCTCTTATAAACCAACTCTAGATGTAATCCTTCCATGAGTTGGAGCCTCTCTGTGTCATTTGTCTTTTGGGTCATCCCCACCTCTGGACTCTTAACTGTTTCTGTATATTCCCAAATAAAATTTAATTTACCAACCAATCACACCATCCAGACCCTTTCACAAGATCCTTAGAACTCATATCACGTCCACAAAATCCCAAGAATCCTTAAACTCTCCTCTGAATGATTACTTCCATCCTTTTCTAATCAAAGGCTGGCAATCTTCTGAGAGTACTGTTTTCCCAGCCACCCTCTATACTGGGAACTGGGTTCTGCTCCCCAACCTGATCCAGAACTTCATATTATTGAAGGCAGGTAGCTTTCTACTACCTCTTTACTGTCACTCCCACAATCTTAAAACCCACCACTTTAAAGGATGTCTCTAGTCTTTATCACCTGCTGCCCCTTTATGTGGCAGCTGTCTACTGTTATCCTGGATGTGCCACCTCCTTCACTCCACCCTACTATTTTCTCACTGTCTGTCATCATATGATGTCCTTACTTCCCTCCTTACTGGACTTAGGTTGCCCATCCCTGTATTCACATTAGCACATATACCAGCAGTCCTTGCGTCCATCTCTCCTTCCATTATACTTGCCTGGTAAAGCCCTGGCTCTGGTTAAGCCCAACACTCTTCCACCTCGTCCCTGTACTTGAGTGACTAAATCTGGTTGTAGAAAACTGCACAATCACACTGGCTACTGATAAACCATATTGGCTATTAGTCAACCCCACTAAATTTCCCTGGTAGGTATACTATCCTACCCTCCAGGTTAGCTATCTCACACTTTCTCTCTCAAATGCCTCCTTCTCCAAAACCTCCCTCCTCACTGTCCACTGATGGCCTTTCTTTGTAGTTCATTGAGAATAGAAGCAATCAGAAGATAAAATCTTCATCTTGCCACTACCAATTCTAGTGCCACTTACCTCCAAGTCTACCCATATATTTTATCTTCCCTCCTATTATTGTTTCTGCTCCAATCTAAGGCCTATTTCTCGTTCCCTCTTGCATGCCCACGCTCTTGCCTGTATTTCTGGACATGAAAATACAACCAAACTACCAAACAAAACCTTCTCTTGATGCTGCATCCTCTAGCTATCTTTTTTTTTTAATGACAAAAGTGCTCAGAAGCACTGCCTTCCTCTTGCATCTGTTTTCTTAGATTTTAGTCTCTCTGGAGGAATCCCCTACCTGTTCCCTGAATCAACACTTGTCAAGGCCACCGCCAGCCTCCATGTTGCCAAATCCTATGGTCAATATTCAGTTGTCCATCGGTCTTTTTTAAGCACTATTTGCCATGACTTCCAAAATATCATATCTTTCCTCCTATCTCTGACAATTCCTTTCCTTGCTGGTTTTTCTTTTTGTATTCTAGGGCTCAATCCCAGGACCCCTTATCTTCCACGCCCATACCTTCTGCCTAAAGGGTTTCATTTTGTTCTAGGATTTTAAATATCTCTAGACTAATAACTCTAAAATTTGCATATGCAGCCTCATTTAGCCAGCAGCCTATCACACACTTCCACTTTGAAATTCTGTAGGCCTCTCAAAGTTAAATCCAAAACAGAACTAATGGTTTCTCTTCTCGACCTCCAAACTGCTCTTGCCTGGTCTTCCCTACTTCAGCAAATTTCATGACCTTCCATCTACTTACTCAGACTAAAAATCTGGCAGTCATCCTTAATTATTTACTTTTTCACCTACCAATATTCAGTCTATCTGAAAATTTTATTGGCTGTGCCCATACAATAGATCCCAAACTTGGCCATATCTTAATGCTTCCACCTTCATCCAAGCCTCCATCAACTCTTGCCTTGACTGTTATAATGGCTTCCTGACAGCTCCCCTGCTTCCAGAGTGCTCCTCTATAGTGTATTCTTCATATAATAGCCAGAGTGATCTTTGTAAGATGTAAATTAGTCCATGCTCCTCATTTGCTCAAAACCTCCAGTGGCTTCTTACTATTCTTATAACAGAAAGCACAACCCTATACCAGTCCATAAGGCGCACTATGTTCTGGATTTTGTTATGCCTCTGACTTCTGTTCAAGTCACCCCAGCATTTTGCCCATTTTGAACTCTTGGCCAACCTCTGGGACTTTCTACTCACCTGGCCCACTGTGTGAGAGGCTCATTCTGCAGATATTTGCATGGTTTGCAGAAGACATCTGTAGGCAGGAAACCATTCTACTTAAACTAGTCTCCTCCCTATCAATCCCTGCTTTATTTTTCTTTATAGCATTCATTTCTACTTGAAAATATAGTATATATTTCTTTATTCATTTACAAAAATGGGGACTTTTCCTTTTTTGTTCACCAATATATTCTCAGAACCTAGAACACATAAGACATACAATAAATGCTTGAAGCATATTTATCCAATTAACGATTGTGTGGAATATACATGCCTGTGAGAGCAGGTACACACACACACACACACACACACACACACACACACTCCTATCCATTTATTCCTGTGGTGAAGTTTGGTACCTGTATTTCAATTTTTACTTACAAATGTAAACAAAAACAGACTTCCGGAGTTAAAACTTCTAGTGCTTTAGATGACTGTCATCTCAGATGCTACAAAGAAAATTGGAATGTACTCTTTTGCTTCCATTTCTTGCTTTGGTGTCAATCTATATGTAAAATAAAATCCATTATAATGCTTTGGAGGCATTACTGTGCTTCCTAGGCCCAACAGAGGAGACAAGCTGATTGACCAGCTCTTAGGACTCCTGTTTCCCATTTCATCACATATACCTGCAACTGTGCTTCCCCCAAATACATGCACAGAACTTACATGACATGCATAGGCTAAACTTGATTTCCTAAAGCAAACTCTTACTATAGTGATCACTGTTATTTCCATGGGGAGAGAGCTGACTCAACCACTACTAGGTTCTTGGATCATTATAAAAAAGGGCTCTAACCAGAGATATCACACAAGGTAGTCTCCAGAACTGTTTATTTATAGACCATAACTTCATTCTTAAAACACAAAAATACCAAAACCCGGAAATGTGTCCCCTAACTTTGTGGTAAAACTGTTTTGATAAACATACTTGCTTTTTTTCTTATGGTTGATTTAGTTTTACTCTGATTCATTCCAAAAAATAAAAAAGAAAAGAAAAGAAAAGATGGAGGGGAAGAGAAGAAAAAGAAAAATAATTGAGGTGGCACATTTACCACTGATTTACTGCTTCTCAGACTATGTTAGATAGTCCCTGTTCTTAATTCATCTGTGTGTTAAACTCAAGAACAAAGACATCTTATAAACACTATTAAATGTGCAAAACAGCAAAGGAATTTAAGTTTTAAATGTCTCAAATATATTTTTACAGGAAAACACAGTACAAATTTTGTCAGCCGATATGATCCTCGATTTAATAGCTGGATACAACTTCCACCCATGCAAGAAAGGTAAGTGTTTATTTCTTATGTCTGAACATTTGTGGCTGCTTTACAGGAAGCATGGATGCTGAATGGTTTTCTGTGGTAAATTATGCTAAATGGAGCCAATGAAAGACACATGAGTCAAAATGCAAAATTTGACCTGGCCAATTTAGAATAACTACTTTATTAACTCAATGGAGAAAAATAATCAAATAAGTCAATTATTGGTCCTAAAGGAGGAAGAAAAAAAATGTATGACTTGTCTTCTCTTACCACATTGCTTTGGTTTTTTTGGCAAGTGGACCTAAAACCTCACCGCCTATCCCTCTTTTTTCAGTGATAGTATATTTTAATCCTATCACTGAAATATAAAACACCATTCTTAGGATAATATCCATTTTGATGTAGAAATTGCGGTATTAAGTGCTCCAAGTCTCGCTAACTCAAATAATTTACGTTTGCCCTCTCAACTATCCTCCCATCATACATTGAAGAACAGATCATTTGTTCGCTTTAAAAAAATAGTTTTGCAAGATGTCATCTTATCTTTTATGTATTTGGTGTTTATCTCAAAGTCTCCTAGCGGCCAAGGGACAAGTGGCTATTACATTTATACATATTTTGCTGCTCCTGCTCTTACCCATGTGAGGCCACATCTTAAAAGCATGTGCGAATTCCTATGCTGAATTTTGAGCACTCGATTCTTTTTGAATAATACTTTAGGGTGGCTCAGTCGGTTGAGCATTTGCCTTCAGCTCAGGTCATGATCCCAGGTCCTGATAGGGAGCCCTGCAAGGGGTGGGGAGCCTGCTTCTCCCTCCGCCTTTCCCCCTGCTTATGCTCTCTCACACTCTCTCTGTCAAATAAATAAATAAAATCTTTAAAAAAATAATAATAGTACTTCAACACCCTCTTGATGAAAGTACCCACCATGATAACAATAAGCTGCAACCTATTTCTTCTTCTCAACTGAATTATTTAAGAAATAATTTTCTTTCCTGTTTCCCTCAGGACTCTTCACCTTAACGTCTCTTTTATAAACATTCACTAAGATTACACTGGGATCAACTTAGATCCTTAATCATAAATTCCAAGTTAAAAGGAAGTTTTCAGATACTATCCTTGATTCAAAAATGTGCGTTGCTGCAGCAAGACAGTTTGAACAATGTTAGGAGAAAACTCCATATCCAACACTCTGTTCCCTCTAAATAAATTAAAACTCTCTTTCAAGAGCCTAAAAGCTATACATTGGAAATGATGAGACACAGTATAAGAACCACAGACACTTTTAGGAAAAGGTGTAGTTCAAAAATACCTCGGGAAATTATTCTAGTTAGTGTCCTGACCAACTTCTCTGTCCCTGTCGTGTGCATACATGTGTGCATGGGAGCCTCGCAAAGCCTTCCTCCAGTGTGCCTGGTGTCTCTCCCTCGGGGGTTATTTCTTGATCCTCTTATTGTGGCTGCATCACTTTACCGTTTAATCAAAACCATTCCAAAAAGTTTTATTTAAAAAAATATTTTTCAAATAAATATCAGTAATATGTTTGAAATGACAGCATCTCATCACCATGGTCCCCTTTGCTGGGGGCTGCACACCACGATAATTAACCTTCACGCCTTCGGTTTGGGAAGCATAACTCACGTCGCGGTCAATTATCTCACTGTAGAGCCCCTAAGGATGAGAAGTATTGCTGCAAAACCTAATTAGTAATTTTTTTAAATGTGTATTGTTTACTTGATATTCTATAATGACTTCCTCTGAGGCACTATGGCCTATCATGGCAGGGTCCTACTTAGACAATTTTTAGCAGCTCATTGACCTGATAAAAAGACCTGCCATGGTCTGTCGGCGCCCGGCAGCCACCGTTGACAGGATGGACTGTTTAACGTTTCTTTCTAAGTCATTATGGTATATCATGTCAGGTCCCTAGTAAGAGAAGTTTTTTTTTAGATTTAGAACAATCAACTCGATAGACCAAATAAAGAGCTCCTTACAGAGCTGAGTGGGAAAAGGCAGATCTCACAAATGCCCAGTCAATCTTCTAGCTCCAGATCTCCTATGGGTTGGTTGACCCAGGCAGCAATCCATAACTTAAAGTGAAATTTTTCTGTCATTGCCAAGCCTCCATTCTAAGTAGCATTCTAAGTTACTGGCGTGGCTTAATTGGTGATTAAACAAAGAAGAAAAAAAAAGTAAAAGAAAATATTGAGACATCCTTCAGATCTGAAAAGAAGTTTCTTGAAACATTTAAATGAGTTAATTTTGCATTGCATGCATCATGAATTAGACTCACCAGAAGTTCCCCAACCTCCCTCCTTCCATGAGTTGCTACCAAACTGCTAAGAAGTGATTATGCTGAGAAATTACCAAACTGAGAATAATAGAAACATGTTGAAAACCACCTCTGGGGTAACCCACTCCTAGAGCTGGCTGGACAGACTCCTAACATCTTTTACCTAATCAGAGCTTCCAAAGGAGCGCTCTAATATAAATGCAGGATACTCCCTGCAACACACAGGCACACACACAGCTCAACAGGGGAATGGATACACTACTCCTAGGTTTACTCAGCTAACTCATGGATTACATCCCTGCTACCTATGAAATGGTTGCAGGAAAACATACATTTAAATGTAATGCTACTGAGTTGTTTTGGTCTCAGATGTAGGATTTGATTCTTCAGTGAAACAAAGAGGTTAAAAAATTGAAACTAGGATCAATAGAAATGATTTGATAACTTTATACTTTTTTCCAGTAAAAATCGATATTTTAGGTATTGTTCATATGGAGATCTTACCTCCTAGCCAGTCAAGAAAAAAAAAAAAGATGAAAAAGAAAAGGCAGTTTGGAGAGCACCAATAACAAAGTTCATATTTCACAGAGTAACAGAAATGCTAGAAGCAAATACATTAAAAAAATTGTTTCCAAATCTAAATATTTTGTTTCTAGAAGCCTTACACGAAACAACATAAGCAATGTAAGACGTAAGACAATTTTCTGTTTGAAAAAAATCTGTTACCATTTTTAACCTGAGGTTGAAAGTCAAGAATTCAAGCTGATCTAAGGCTATAGTAATTCAATCTCATGCTTTAGGATATAAACTGACCATCTTAAGGGTCAGAAAGAACTAGTAAAGACCTGTACAATATGCAGCGTTCAAAGTATGTTTGTAGAAGTTGCTGGTAGTCTCTTTAAACTTACTGCAATGCATTGACTATTGCCTCTGGCTTTGGGGGAGGAGGTGCTGGAGGAGGGATGGATGAACAATTTGAAATAGAAATAGCACAATCCCATTTAAAAATCTTCTGTAATCTTGAACTTACTTTTCAAACAAAACAAAACAAAACAAAAAAACCCAAACAGCCTAATCCTGTGTGTTCTTCATGTGGGGAGGAGGGGCTGAGAGCACTCCCAGGAGAGACCTGGTATGGTAAAATTCAGCCTGGAGCAAATATTCACAGATGCTGACAGACCATTAACTATCCATTGTTCCTATGATGCATTTCATGAATTCTTACTTTGGGCTAGCAAGGGAATAAGTCATAGGCTCAGAATCTTCACTATTGGAATTTCTACATAAAAATGCACTTTTAGTCAGGAAATGAAACCTGCTGATTTTTTCCCCCATTTAGATCCTAACAGTGACACTGTGTGGATAAAGCTAGGAGTACACACGAAGCATCAAATTAAGAAAATATTGGCTAAAACAAGAGCAAATTCTGACAGGCTCACTTAAGGTCAGGAAGAAAGGAAGGAGCCAGGACAGAAAAAGTGAGAGAACTGAAATTTAGTCTAGATGAAAGGAGTTCACACTACGGTGAGGAGATCTTGCTCTTATTCGCCATTATCTAAACTTATTTAATGGAGGGTTTTCGCACTTGTCATGACTAACAGGCATTTTCTCTTCTAGACCAGTATATAGCGCAGAGAACTCAACACCTTACAGCCCACATAGTTCAAATTATTTAAAGATGGCCCAGTAGTAAAATTATTTCAGAGGCTCTATGACTTGTTATAGACTCATCGTATAGAAAAAGGGTACTGATGTACTCTTGTGTCCATGGTGCAAAGAAATATCTGTTACTCCAATCTATTCTTGTAGACAGATCAGTCTTTTCAATAAAACATTTTAACTGGGCAGCCCAGGAGGCTCAGAGGTTTAGCACCACCTTCAGCCCAGGGTGTGATCCTGGAGACCTGGGATCGGGTCCCACGTCGGGCTCTCTGCATGGAGCCTGCGTCTGTCTCTGCCATTCTCTCTCTCTCTCTCTCTCTCTCTCTCTCTATCTATCTATCTCTCTCTCCCTCTCTGTGTCTCTCATGGATAAATAAATAAATTCTTTTTTAAAATATTTTAACTGAGAGGGTAAAAATCCTTGTAAGACAACCGTGACCTATCACATTCAATGAGAGAACTGAAATCTGGTTAGAGAAATAGAAGGAAGTAATGGACATCTGTGGGCATTTAATTTTGTGACTGTTTTTAACCTAATAGTACATTTAAACGAGTTTTTACTTCTCTGTAACAGAAAATCTCAAATTTTTTAGATTAATTATTGCTCTGATAATCTGATTAAAAGCTTCTTCCAAATACTTTCTCCAAACCTATTTTCTCCAAAAAATGCACATGTGCAAAGCCTATACATGCAACTTTTTATGGCAATTTTATTACAATGTCAGAGTTTCCTGAACCCCTCAGAAGACCCAGAGGGCGCAGGTTAATAGGCCTTATTTTAGGACATCTGCCACTCCTGCTTTTTATTTTCCTTCCTCCTTTCTCCATCATTGTGTTCTTTACCATCCTTCTGAATTTCCCACAGCACATATTTCTTTCAAAAGCATCAAGAAAATACAGAAAAAACAAAGACAGCCAACATTTTGCTCTAAAATTATCAATGATGCTAACAGTTTCAGGAATACTCAAAAAAACCTGAACCATACAATATCCAGAGAAAGAAATCAGTATCCTCAAGGGATATCTGTACTCCCACGTTCACTGCAGCATTATTCACAATAGCCAAAATATAGAAACAATCTGCCTACCAACAGATGAATAGATAAAGAAAATGTGATATATATGTACAATGGAATCTTATTTACGGCTAAATCCTGCCATTTGTGACAACATGGATGAAATTGAAGGCTATTTTGCAAAGTAACAGATGCCAAACAGAGAAAGATAGATACTGCATGGTATCACTTATATGTGGGATCTAAGAAAAAAAATGAAGAAGCAAAAAAAGAAGTCAAACTTACAGAAACAAAATGAATGGTGGTTGCTAGGGGCTAGAGGATGAAGGAAATGAGAGGTTGGTGAAAACACAGACACGTTCAGTTACACAATGAAAAAGTTCTGAATATCTAATGTATTAACATGGTGACTATAGTTGATCTATCATTAACATTGTAGCGTATACTTGAAATTTGCTAAGAAAGTAGATCTTGTGTTGTCACCAAAAAAAAAAAAGGTAGCTATGTGAAGTGATGGATGTGTTAATTCACTTGGTTATGCAAATCCTTCCACAATGCATGCATGTATCAAATCATCACAGTGTAACTTTACATATATTACAATTTTATTTGTCAATTATCCCTCAATAAAGCTGGGAAAAATAAAGCAAAACTGAATATATCATCATCTATAACATAGACCATTATCTATATGGTAATAAATCACCTAAACCAACATTAAAGAATTTAACTGTCATTTAAAGTATTACTAGGGGGATCCCTGGGTGGCGCAGCGGTTTGGCACCTGCCTTTGGCCCAGGGCGCGATCCTGGAGACCCGGGATCGAATCCCACATCGGGCTCCCGGTGCATGGAGCCTGCTTCTCCCTCTGCCTGTGTCTCTGCCTCTCTCTCAATCTCTCTCTCTGTTACTATAATAAATAAATAAAAATTAAAAAAAATAGAGTATTACTAGGAAAAGTTTCCTTGCAAACACCCTGATGGCTGATTTTTAAAAACTTTTTTGTCTGGGTAATGTTAACTGAAGATTCCAAAGCATGAACACAAACTGGGACACTATGACAGCACTTTACATATGTATTTGCAAATAATCCTCTAAGGAAGGTATCATTAACATCTCCCTGTTACAGATGAGCAATCCAGGCTGAGAGGGGTTAAGTAACATGTCAAAGGTCACGCGTCCAATAAATCTTGTAGCCAGGCAATCTATCCCAGAGACTAAACTGACAATCAAGATGCTGAATACTGCTTCCCAGAGGTTTTGGCACTTTGTAAACAGAGCTTCAAAAATCTCCTGATAAAAACCTCTAGGACTGGATCTTGCTACTCACATGGCCCAAGAGTCTTGGCACTAAATTTTATGAGAACTATCCATTCGTCAAACAAATTATACTCTCTGAGGGGCTTGGCACTTAACAATTGTACTTATTCAGTATTGGACCACATGTTATCCCCAAAATATATGTGATTCCAGTAGCATCAATGAGAAAAAAGAAGCAAAAGGTCAAGGACTTGCTCAGCATATCAACCTAGTCATCCAAACTCCAAATTTTTGAGTCACCTTTGAACATGTGTTCTCCCTCAGCTCTCATGTCTTGCTGGCTCCCAGGTCTTATGTCTTGCTCTAAAACATTTTTTGCATCTGCCCTTGTATGTCTTCCATAAAACTCTAATTCAGGCCCTCGATATCTCACTCCTGTTTTATGGTGTACCTCAGAATTGGTCTCCCTGTTTCCAGGCCTTTCAACACAGCTGGTGTCTTTGGCCTTTGAAGGCTTACTGGGAAAATTGAATAAAGTGCCTCTCTTGAATAGAGACTGAAAAATATCCTGTAGCTTTGTAAGAAGCAATACCAAAAGCCATATCAATGAAATTCCTACAATAGGCTATGTAAGAGCAAAACTTCAACACTAAATGCAGTTCACAAAAGTTTCTCTATTTGCAGTAATACTGGGAATGAAAAAAATGATAATTGAAGAAAAAATTTGATGATGTAGTTCTCTTATAAATTGGGAACAATGACCCTTGAAGGACCATGAAAAAAGTGAATGTCAAGATAATTTATTATTGTTACATTATCTACCTCATTTTTCACTTTGTCTTACTGAGCTGTGATATCCTTACAAGGTACCAAATATCCCAAACATTAGTGAACACTTTACCGGTGTATAAGAAAGCAAGAGAAAAGGAGCTGCATCAGAGTTGGTGAAATTTCTCCTCTACTGTTACTTTAATAACAAAATGTTAGCCAGAGTGGGCAATGCATATGATTACTGTAAAGGTCTCGGATTCAGAAGGGGACTGTGTGTAATTTCCAAATTTCTGCTAGCCTTTTCTAAAGCAGGATGTACCTCCTTTGCCTGACTGAGCTCCTTTTGTGATTTACGGTGGGTTGTTGTTTTCATTGTAGAAGAGCCAGTTTCTATGCATGTCGGTTGGACAAACATTTATACGTTATTGGTGGAAGGAACGAAACCGGCTATTTGTCCAGCGTGGAGTGCTATAACCTAGAAACAAATGAATGGCGTTATGTGTCCTCTTTGCCACAGCCCCTGGCAGCTCATGCAGGAGCAGTGCACAATGGGAAAATATACATTTCAGGCAAGTCATTCCTCCACTTTCTGTTACAAAGTTCAGTTCCAAGGCACTTTCTTGACTTGTATGTATATGTTTAATTCACAGGGGGTGTACACAATGGAGAATATGTCCCGTGGCTATATTGCTATGACCCTGTAATGGATGTCTGGGCTCGAAAACAAGATATGAACACAAAACGCGCCATCCACACTTTGGCTGTAATGAATGATCGCTTGTATGCAATTGGAGGAAATCATTTGAAAGGTCTTTTTTTTTTTTTTTAATCACAATATCATTTGCATCTCCTGTTTCTTTGCTAAGGGGGTTTCTTGTTAGATAATCATAGTTAACCAAGTAAAAAACATGTTGACCAAATAAAATCTACTCTGTGTAAATTAGCTGTACCCTTGGGCAGGCATTTATTTTGGCTCCTCTGCAGAGAGGATTATTTTTAAGTTACCACACACATTAAAGAAATGAATAATGATGTCAACAGAAAGTAAGAAACGAGAGCATTAATAACGGAAAAGCACAAACAATTTGTTGTAACAATGAATTCAGTAAAATAAATTATTCCTTATCACCAAAGTTATAGTAATAAATTTTTTCCAGAAAATTGTTTTTTGTGGTAATCATAAAGAACTTCAGTCATAGCTGCATAAGGAAGCTGATACGTGATTTTTCTTAACAAAAACATGTCATGGAATTTCATGTCTAAATTGAGAATAAATTCTTCTGCGAGTTGAGTATCAAACCTTCTGTGATTCTCAACTTCCTTCCATTTGCTTTACTAATAACAAACATTTAAAACAAGGTATTTTTAGGGTTTTGTTTGGGCTCCTTTCCTTCTCCATATACATCTATGACTACAACTTTCTGCAATTTATGCACACGTGTGTAACCAGGATATGCATGTATGTCACACTGAGTGTAACAGGGAAACAGAGATCTCTGGTGCTGAGAGGAGTCCCAAACTGCTTTGGGCCTCAGTGTCCTCACCTGAAAATGACAACACTGGTCGAGCTGATCTCTAAAATCTCCTCCAGCTTTGACCTTTCACGATCCTTGAAATTGAACCCCATGAGAAGCAGGCCATCCATGTGTGGTAGCTAAGGCCCATCTGTGCATTTACTTTTCCACAATATACCCATCTAAACACTGGGTTAGGTGTAGACATTCCTTTCTGGGCTTTCTCATACATGTGTCCCCCTAACATACTAAAGACCACACAGGTGTCATCATTAAATGTAAATATTTCCAAGTTCATATTTAGTCAGAAAGGTCAGTATCCTCATCTGTGCTGCTCACCTTTGTGCTCTCTTCAGTGGGAGGTTATCTTTGCTGCTGTCACTCTTTTTTTTTTCTTCTCCTTCTTTCTCACTGGTGTTCCTTCATCTCAATCCATACACCCTGCCTTTATAGCAAAATATTCATATAAAGTATTAACTTTGTAGCTTTCCTCATTCAAATGTGATTTCCTTTGCATATAATGACTAAACATTCTAGAAACTTCTAATGTTTGAGGTTATACTTGAACAGAAAGACTTGGGGAATGACAACCTAAATGAGAAATAACAGTGAGGTTGGTTCAGGGAGACATCATGACTTAGAGGGAAAGTGTGGGTCTGGATCCCAGTTATGCACTTGTGTGGTCTTACCAAGACTCTCAACCTCATGTCTATGTCTATAAAAGAGGGATAATTATCCTTTCCTTGGTAATTTTTGTGAGGCTTACAGTCAACATATATATGAACTAGGCACAGAGAAGGCATGCATATCCTCCTACGATGCCACTATAGGGCTTCAGAACTAGGAATTTGCTCCAATCCTCAAGTATGTATATTATCATTGATAACCTTAATGGGAAAAGGAATATACCATAGAATTCCAGTAAGCCCTTTGCTCTACTGTCCTCAAAGCTATAGGATTTATTTTATGTAAGAAGTTAGTGGCCTGAAATAATTCATCTACCTCTTCCAGAATGAAAATTGTTCTACTTTTTGTTCTATCTTCTCAATTACCTTGAAGAGTCCAGTAGGTTAAAAAAAAAAAAAAAAAGAGTCCAGTAGGTTGATTAATTTAGTGTATGCATTGTAAGTGTCAGCTAGCAAATATCCATTGTATGCATTTAAATAGAAGAAAAATATTACTAAGGATTTGGTCTGATCGGTGACCATGAAGCTCTCCCCCTATGGATTTTTGACTTCCTAAATTAAAAGCAGAGCCCCAGTGGAGTCCTCGAACTTAAGTTGTTCTCTGCAACCTACTTACTGCCCCAGCCACTGATAAACTTCATCAGAAGTGGGAGGAGCAACCCTTAGCAGAAGTTAGCCCTCTACCCTACCTCAATCCTTAGTGGATATTGGAAATCATGCACATTGTGGCTTATAAATATAAGCTGCTAAAAAGGTAAAAGATGCTGAACACCACATTTTTAGTTAACTAAAACATTTTGACAGTTAAATATTCATTTAGGAAAAGCAATACAGTTTAGTCTGTAAGAATATGAGCTCCAAAAAAAAAAAAAAAAAAAAAAAAGAATATGAGCTCCAAAGCCTGTTTGCCTGAGTTTAAACCTCAGTCTGTATACTCGCTGGCTGTATGACTTCTTCAAGTCACTACTTTTCTCTGCAACTCAGTTGTTTCATCTGTAAAATGAACATAATGGCATAACTATCCCATAGTGTGGTTGAGGGGAATTAAGTGAATTCATCTACAGAAAGTACTTGGAAGACAACTAGCTTATTGTAAGCATTCTATAAAATGCTTGCTTTTAATTATTATAAACCTTTTTAATAAGGTTTTGATAAACACTTTTAAATAAGATCTACCCCCATATAATCAATGTTTACCAATGACTTGAGTCAGACATTCTTGCTTCGAATTAATTGGAAATATCCAGAATTTGTTTGTTTGTTTGTTTGTTTGTTTGTTTTAGGTCTCTGTAACATGTCTCCCAATTTCACTAGTGAATTTATACTTTTGTGTCTTTAAAGACACAATTATCTGTTTCTTGGCTCTAGAGCATTTTTAAAACGAAGCCCAAACCTTGAATCAGGACCCCAAGAGTTTATCCTTGTGTGGTTCCATCTTGCTGTGTCATTTAGGTTTCTCCCACCTTGATGTAATGCTTGTGGAATGCTATGACCCAAAAGGTGACCAGTGGAATATTCTCCAAACTCCCATTTTGGAGGGTCGAAGTGGTCCTGGTTGCGCAGCGCTTGATGACAGCATCTACCTTGTGGGAGGCTACAGCTGGAGTATGGTATGTGTCCACGTTTACCTTCCCCTCCTGCTTCCTGATTTGTTCTTACTATGCATTACCATCCATACACAAACCTCTTAAGAGTATCATGTTTGTATGCAAGCAGTAAGTTACTTTCGGTAATAAGAAAGAATCAGTATGGTTCCTGTCGAGCTGGCTTCCTATCTGATCAACTGTGTCCCAAAATATGGTCTATCTCTTCACTCTTATCCCCATACTTTTGTGATTCTGCTTTTCCAACTAAAAGTGAGACTAAAGGGGTTTTACAAATGTTCTGTTGAAATTGTTTGCTTAGTTTGTTGAATTGTTTGAATCGTCTGAAAAGTTTCTGACCCGTAAGGCATGAAAACAAAAAATTGTTGAATATCCACAGATTCTCTTTAGAATATATAATTTGCCATTGCTTTTCACTTTGCCCAAATTTTATCGTGAAAATTTCCAAGCTCACACAAAAAGAGTACAGGGGACTCTTGTTAACCCAGCCGCCATCTGTCCACCTTTTTAAAAATTTTGGCTGAAGTAATTTGAAGCAAATTCTAGACATCATATTATTTCACCCTAAGTGCTTCAGTATTTATCTTTAAAAAATTATTTGTGTATGTAAACATACTATCATCATATCCAACAAAATTAACAATAACTCCTTCATATCTAATCTATATTCAGAATTCAGATTTTTTCCTATTGAAATGTATATTTCAAGTTGATATGTTCAAGGCAGGATCCAATAGTCTCACTTGTATTTGGCTATTACATCTCATCCGTCTCTTGCAATCTGGAAAATTACCCCACTCCACTTCTTCTTCCATTAACTTGTAGAAAAAACAAAACAAAAATAAAACAGGGTCAATTATCATACAGAATAGCTGGCATTCTGGAATTGGTTAATAATTTCTTTGCAATGTCATCTAAAATAGTCTCTGTATTTCCTATAAAATGGAAACTTGGACTTAAGGACTTAATAATTAAGCTCAGCTTTTTTCTTTTTAAAATTTCTTTTCTTCTTTATTTTTTTCTCTTTCATCAAGAACATCTGAGGAGGTGGCTGTGTAGTTCAAATTACATCACATTAGGACACATGTAGGGCCTCATGGTCTGCATAATTCATTTTATATATGATGACTGTTTTATATTATCTTATTTATGTGTTGGTTTTATAAGATTTATGTGGGGTTTATTTCTTTTGCATCAAACAAGGTTATTGTGTAAATTTGGGGGGGAGAGTTTTTTTATATAAATTTATTTTTTATTGGTGTTCAATTTGCCAACATATAGAATAACACCCAGTGCTCATCCCATCAAGTGCCCCTCTCGGTGCCTGTCACCCAGTCACCCCCACCCCCTGCCCACCTCCCCTTCCACCACCCCTAGTTCGTTTCCCAGAGTAAGGAGTCTCTCCTGTTCTGTCTCCCTTTCTGATATTTCCCACTCGTTTTTCTCCTTTCCCCTTTATTCCGGAGGGGAGTTTTAAAAGGGTATTAGTTATATGGAGACAAATATATACTGATATATATAACTAGACATATATAACTTGGCATGTTCTTGTTCGCTGGTACATATGACTAGCTGCAAAAGTGTACACATTTGGAACCAGACATGAGGAGTACACTTTCAAAATAGGATGATTAGGTTGGTTGGGATTTTTGGGTTTTGCCTATGATAAAAACCAAACTGCTTTGGTTTTGGAAGGGAAACTAGAGAAGCACTACTTAAAGACTTTTTTTTATTTCTAATGTGGCCACTTGAAAATCAACCAATCAATCAATCAATCAACGTGCAAAGAAGTTGGCAAGCCCTTTTTTTCCAGTTTATTTTAAGCTAGTTTTTAATCCCAGCTCTGATTCTCTACAGTAGTAAAATAAAAATGAGAAAGTGAGGCAACAATCTCAAATCCAATCTCTTGAAATTATTTGAAAATTTAAGATGAATTTTTTTAGTTTAAACCAGCTGGATAAACTCCAATTTTGGTCAATTATTTTAAGGGATTTGCTGATCATCTAGGTGTTGTAGGCATTTAACTTTTATTTATTTTTTTTAAGATTTTATTTATTCATTCATGAGAGACACACACACACACAGAGACAGAGAGAGAGAGAGAGAGAGAGATAGGCAGAGACATAGGCAGAGGGAGAAGCAAGCTCCATGCAGGGAGCCCAATGCGGGACTCAATCCTGGGACTCCAGGATCATGCTCTGAGCTGGAGGCAGACGCTTAACCACTGAGCCACTCAGGCATCCCGACTTTTATTATTAATCATACACACACACACACACACACACTATACACACACATGCAGCAGAAGTTGAAATCTTCTGAATCCCAAATTTTCCCTTAGGATAAAACAGTTTAAAGTCCACTGTTTCATTTGGAACTTTTTAGCAAGAGCAGAGAATTAATATTTTATTTCCAACGTAAATGTAATCAATAAGATTGTCATTGCACTTCTCTGGACATCCTTCCCTAAATGCCCCCTACTCTGCCATTACAGGGGGCCTACAAGTCATCTACGATATGCTATTGTCCGGAAAAAGGCACCTGGACAGAACTGGAAGGAGATGTAGCAGAACCACTGGCAGGCCCAGCCTGTGCAACAGTTATCCTGCCTGCCTGTGTACCTTACAATAAATAACACCAGGAAACCCTGGAATGAACAGTATCACATTCTAGGAGACAATGACAGGTGACATCACTATTATACTATGAACAGTGCATCCTAATGGTACAACTGCCGAAACCCACCCTTGGTTTCTAATGATTTACAAGTAACTACACAAGAAAAAGACCTGTTCTTGAACAGATAACTGTGTCTGTAATCGGATCACACCAAACTTCCTGTGGTGACAGACTCTTCCATTTCAGACTGGTTTTAACTTGTCCCAGCTTTACAAAAACTCCTCACGTGGATCTTAACTTTTGAAAGGAGAAAGATAAAATACAGAAGAGTGCCCCCAGAGAGACCTAAGATCAGTATTGTGCATTGTAGTCTACCTGCATGTGATCTATGTTGAAGTTTTGGGGATATTGTGTTAATGAATGATTCAGAATTTGACCCCGCTAAAATACTTACTGCATTACCGAAATTGCCACTTGATTCTATATTCCTAACCTGTGGCTACTTCACAGACTCCATAGGCAACACAGTTCTAGAAAATCACAGAAGATTAAAGAGGAACATATTTGTTTCTGTATACCTTCATTTCATTTACCTTCTGCCCCTCACAGCACCTCCTGGGATCAGAGAAGAGAAAGATGTTGGCTCTCGTAGCAATTGCTTTCTGCCCTGTAGGTTGTAGGCTAGCCAGTTGTAATCTGTGTCCTCAATTTGATACGAAAGATTAAAACAAAATGTATTATGTCACTCTTCACTCCACAGAGGCTCATGTTTTCTCATTTTTTACAGTATATAAAAAAGTAGTGAACACACCTGTCATTTCCTTCAAAAGGTAAGACTGACAAAGTCACTCGTACACTATTGAAGAGATGCTGTTGGATCACACATCTGACCCGAACGTAACCCGTACTGAAACTGGGAGATTGCTTTCAGGAATTCAGGGATGAAAAGAAAGAATCGTTTCTTTTAAGTACAATCCCAGTTGTCTCTCTGTCCCTAAAACATGTCACTTAAAGGAGCCACAGGAGTGAATTATAGCTCTTAACAAATATTTCGCCCTCTTCCTCACCCTTGGCTCTAGGAATGCTCTAGATTTGGCTCTAGAAAAGCACATGACTTACCCCCGATTGTTCTCCAACTCACCATATCTGTCTGTTATCGCCAAAGATGCCTGAGCTCAGTTAGGTGAGCAATTGCTAGCTGTCTTTAGGAGCATGAGGAATTTAGGAGAAGGTCAGGACAGCATGAGATAGTTTTCAGTGCGGCCAGTCAAAAAAGCAAAACCGGAAGGAACATGAATTTTATTTTCAAGCCCTTCAAAGCTGAAACAGCAGCAGTTAGGAGTAAATACTAGCCTAAAATATTTTTTGATCACCCAGAGGTGTTGTTGAACCCCTCAACAAATGTGTCATTCCAAACAACAACCTGGGGAAGGCACAGATTAAAAATGCCTTGGTGATAGGCTTTCACTGCGGAGCATGTCCAGATAGATGGGTGTGTACTGGAATCTAACGCCGTTTCTACAGTAAAGTGCAATCTTTGTTGTTTTTGTATTTATTTGTATGTTCAGATCCAAAGGATCCGTTGTAAAAAATATATATATAAATATATATATATATCTCTATCTATCTCCAGTGCAATCAACTTTCATTTCTTTTTCCTTGAAAACATAACAATATAGAGAAGGAAAGAAAAGTGACAGCACTTTGCGGGGAAAATCCTAGCTGGCATCATGAAGAGAACAAGGTCAGCTTCAGAACCTTTGATCGTCAACTGCTACCATTTCTTCTGAAAGTCACAGTTTATATGAGGATATTCGCTTTCCTTAGACTTGTTCTTTGTTTATTTTTTATTTCTAGCCAAAATAAATAAGAGCATTTATGATAACTATAAGTAAAGCTTTCTGTATTTCAGAAAAGCACACACTATTAGAAGTGAAAAGTGAGTACATAAGTCACAGAGATTGTAAATTTTGTACAGTATTAGAATGTGTAAATGAAGCTTGCTTGGAAGGGGAAAACTTTAAATAAAAACTTTATGTACTAATTCAATTGCCTCATATTCCTACTTATAAGGCATATGTATGAATCTCTACGGTGGATTGTTCAAAGGTTTACAATATGTAAGTGCCTAACTATTGTTATTCTGCTGATATGTTTTTCAAGTTTATTTAGCTTCCTGGCAATATGTAAACATATATGGTATGGACAATGCAAAGAAATTATGGAATGCTTCTGAAAAAATAGTGAGTTAAAAATTATCTGTTAGGGGGTGCCTCAGTCAGTGCAGTGTGTGACTATTGATCTTGGGGTAGTGAGTTTAAGCCCCAAGTTGGGTGTAAAGCTGACTTAAAAAAATTATTTTTTTTAAAGTCATGAGGAGAATCTAATTTGTCCACTGCAAGAGTGCTGTAATGAGGTATACATTATCTAAGATCTAGTAACTAAATATTTATGCAGATTATTAGAGGCACCATAGGTGTTAAATGGTACTCGCACACTTGCTAAAGAATAAGTGAATCACCCACTTAACTGGATCAATCATCTTAAAACATAGTATTTGACTGTATTTTCTTCTTAAAAATCTGAAAAGGAAGTGCAGGGTGAGGAAAGAGGCTGTGGGAGATAGTAGAAGAAACTGAAGCATGTAGCTGAAGGTAGAAGTTAGGCAACCTTCTAGGCAAAGAGCTGTGAAGGGCTGGAAGCTATTTCCTAAAGCCTGCAAGCTGGAAATAATTTACTTTAATTCTTCCCAGCAAGTGTGCCTTCACTGATGATTAAACTCATGATGAAAGGATCATATGATCCCTCCGAATATTCCATGAAAACAAGAGTAATGGAGTTTCTGTGTTCTTCTACTGGATGTCCTGCTTTCCATGCTTGCTCTCTGTGGTAGCCTCTGTTACCATCTTCTCCTGAGTCAATCGGCTAGTTGTTGCAGGGCTTCTTCCAAATGCCCTGAGTCCCCAAAATCTCTAGTACTGACCAGATATGGGCAGTCAAGCAAAAACTTGTCTTTTTCCTAATCCCAAGGAACCACCTACTTTAAGTCCATAACTAGACTGGCAAAAACCAGGAGCGTGAGCATAGGAACCAGATTTTTTAGTCAGTGAAGCTGTGTTTCTAGGCTTAAAATTAGTACCTGTATTTGTGCTCCCCTATTAGGGCCAAATGCATATTTTCTCAGCTGCTTGATATTTATATCACCTAACAAATTGTCATCATTATCGACTTTATAAGTAACGAGTATTTATTGAACACATCCCAGAAGGCATCACTATAAATGTCAGAATTCTTATTAAATTTGGTTCTCTAGGTCAAAGTCTTTTTTAAATGAAATAGCAAGTGAGCTAAAATAAGGTTGGAAAAACATCCCAAAGCCAATTAATACACATTGGTGGGTATCTTGATAGACTGAGGTCACATATATGAAGTACCAGGAAGATCATGACTGATCAAGCCTGACTTCCTAGAGGCATCTGATCTAGAGAATGTTGAAACTGTGATAGAAAATGAAATAGCAGGGCATCTGGGTCGTTCAGTCGGTCAAGTGTCTGACTCTTGGTTTCAGCTTAGGTCATGATCTTAGGGTCATGAGAGCAAGCCTTGTGTAGGGTTCCATGCTCAGTGTGGATTCTGCTTAAGGTTCCCTCCCTCTGCCTCTCCTTCCACTCATACTCTCTCTCTAAAATAAATAAATCTTTAAAAATAAAAAAGAAAAGAAAAGAAAATGGCAATGAAAAGAAGCAGAAAGGTCAACATAAAAAGAAACTAAGTAGTATGTTTTCTTTGTGTAGATGTATGCATACAGTTCTGCTCTGGTTGGTACAATAAATACAGGCCAGGGATTGGATGGGGCTCTTGATGGAGGTATTCTACATTTGTTGAGTTTACAGGCTTGGTGTAATGACAAAAGGTTCATTTTTACAGATGAATAAGAAAAATATGCTTTAAAATGCAACACAATGGTATCAGAATAAGAAAGAAGTCTTCTACAAATTGAAGTTTAATTGGCTCATTTTATTCTAGGTTATTGTCTGGCATATATTAAGGACACAGTAAATGCCAATTCTTAACATTAGTATTACCTTAATGCTTTTAGCTCACTAATGATCCTAAAAACAAGATGACTGGAGTGAGTTAACATGTAGAACTGTCCACTCCTCAAGCTAAAAAGAATTATATAACTTCAGGTAAAGTGGTCCTTGATTCTAACCTCCCCTTTCGTTTTTCATTTATTAGGCCGACTCTTCCTCTGAGGCCTTTCAAATCCCCTATGTACGACAAAATGACACATGGAGTTAGGTGGTGGGGGTAAGGGGTAGTGAGGTAAACATTCGGCTGTGGAATGAAGTCATCCTACATTTGGAGAGATGGTGGCTTCTTGCTCCCAATCAAGTCACTCAAATCCAGGATATTTGCGGGGAGGTGGATCTGGGTAGCTCAGTTGGTTAAGCAGCTGCCTTTGGTTCAAGTCATGATTTCATGGGTCATGGGATGGAGCCCTGTATAGAGCAGCCTGCTTCTCCCTTTCCCTCTGCCTGTCACCTCCCCACTTTGTGCTCTCTCACTCTCTCTCTCTCTCTCTCTCTCTCTCTCAAACAAATAAAATCTTTTTAAAAAATCAGGGACATTTGGAAACTGATTGAACTAAATTAGGAAAAAGGAACAAAAGAAATAAGATTTGTTTATTAATCAAAGTTATGTCAACAATATTATAACACCATAACACTCCCACTAATTTAACGCTTGTTATGAATCAGGTATTATGCCGGCATTTTATACATGTTTTCTCATTTACTCTTCTGAACAATTCCATGAGGTAAATATTTGTTCATATATTAAAGGTCAGGACACTTAAGCTCAGAAAGAGTACACTATTTGATAAGGTCAGACAGCTGATAGGTAATGGAGCTAGGAGTCAAACCAAGGCTTTAAGATTAAGTCATCCTCTAACCACCATCTTCTCCTGCCAACAAAGAAACTTCTTAAGTCAACCATTTGAAGTCATGTAGGAACTCTTGGTGAATTATCTGTCTACATTTGCCATCTATGAAGATGTTGTGCTGGAGGGGACAGTGAACAATGAATGATGATGCATCATGGCAAATGCTGTCTTGTTGGTGTAAATTAACTACAGGGATGTGAAGAGTAGGCAAAAGGAACTTGTTCTGTGATCTTCGGAGGTCATGGAGCTTCTCCAACTTGAGTTTTGTCATCTGTATATGGAGTGATGGGATCCCTGGGTGGCGCAGTGGTTTGGCGCCTGCCTTTGGCCCAGGGCGCGATCCTGGAGACCCGGGATCGAATCCCACATCGGGCTCCCGGTGCATGGAGCCTGCTTCTCCCTCCGCCTGTGTCTCTGCCTCTCTCTCTCTCTCTCTCTGTGACTATCATAAATAAATAAAAAATTTAAAAAAAAAAAAACATTCTTTGTATATGGAGTGATAATCTCTTATTCAAAACATCATCATGAAAATCATATGTAAAGAATGTGAAAACACTTTGCATCTTGTGAACTTCAAAGTGAAATATGCAGATCAGCTACCTGGATGCAACGACAAAGTCCAACTTTTCCCTTGGCAGGAAAGTATACCTTAAAATCTGGTCTCAGCCTCACTTCTAGGTGACATTTTTCTTTCCTTCTGTGTTCATTGAGCAATGTGAATTCTTGCTTTTCCACAAACACAGCTATGCTTTTCCATCTTTGCCCTTTTGCTTGTGCATTTTCTCCACAGAGAATGCCATTTCATGCTCAACACTATCTATTAAAATCATGTCCTTCAAGGTCTTGTTCAAACTCCACTGCTTTCATTAAGCCTTCATGATCACAACAGTCTTGTGTGATATTTTTCATCTGACTTACTATGGCTTTCTTACTTTATCTATCTCATACTATCTGTGAGATTTTTATGTCTTACCCTTTTACTAGATTCAGGGTTCCTTGAAGGTAGAGAGAATATATGATGTGCCTTTGAAAAAAAAAAAAACAAAAACAACAACATAATGCCATAAAATATTTATTGAATAAAGGCACTATTTTTTAATTATCAACACGATATAACCAAATTATGGACACTCTGGGAAATACAAGAGGAAAGAGAAAAATACCTTTAGTCCACCATATAGTATAATAACTTTTATCTTCGGGGTCTGAACTCTTATCCATCTTTTTCATTTGACATTTTGCATTTTATGCAACTGAATTTATATCTTGATATCTTAAATTTTTACCATTTCACAAGCATGTTTCCATGTGACTAGGTGGTCTTTATAATAATTTTTAATAATTTCATAGTGTGCCGAAGGAACATTCAAGCATTGGCAAATTTTGATTTATGTACTGGTGTCATAGAGTCGTCAAACATCATTCTTATGTGTTCTTTCTGACTCCCTCCCACCAATTGCACTCTACAGTTCATGTTCCACCCACTGCTAATATTGCTTCACTGTAACAAACACTTTGAAATACGTAAAAGCTGTCTCCAGAGATATTGCTTATTCGGTTCATCTACAGTCCCTTTTCCTCACTTAACATTTCTAATGAGAAATGCTGCAGCTCCCCTCACCTCCAGGGTCTTCCAGAATAGTTGTGGCAACTTGTAGTTTCCTTGTGAATTTTCTTAGACCACCAACATCCCACTTCAGGCCAGATGGCATTTATACAGTTTGGCAGAAAGTTCTCTACTTGTCCTACAAGTTTTTCTTAAAAGCAATTTAGACTATTAAAACCAGCTGGTTTAGGATGCCATATTAAATGTATTTATTTATTTTCCAACACCATTGGCCACATTAAGCCGATTCATAGGAAGAAAAAAAAGAAAAGAAGGAAAAGCGAGGCCCTTGACGTTACATGTCTGATGAGAAAATATAATTCAAATACCTAGTATGGTCATCATCTCCTTTAAATCCTTAAAATATTTACTACCTAGAAGGTTTATATAGCATAAATCATATATTTTATTATATTGATGGCATTATATGACATACTTATGCCTTATTTTAACTAATCCCCTTGGTGTAGAATGGATAATGCCTAAAATGTTTTTTTCCCACAGTTCTTTGCCTATAGTTGTGCTCAATAAATGGGAAGAGTTTGATCTTTGAGTTACTAGAATCTGTGAAGTAGCAAAGTTATTTCTGACTCAGAAATTTTATGCTCATAATCTTGAAAATGTAAGTTGTACATGGATTTCCTCAACGACAATTCTACTTGCTATCAATATGACAAACTCTACAATAGCCTCTGCCTGTAAGTATGGGCAAGATAATTGTCTTTGTCACATTAACCATGTTTCCTCTATTTAATGACTGTGAAAGCCAAACTTTAATGCAAAAACCCTTGTTCAGTTGTAATAAAACCTTACCATTTTGAAAATCTTTGCCCCAGTACACAAATGAAATTGTACTGGTATAATTCTGGCCTCTAGCCAAAAAAAAACATTCACAGACATTGAATCCATTGAATCTTAGGGGATCTCTTCACAAATGATGAGGATGAATAGTTAATAACTCTTTTGGTATCCCAGAAAGTATCTCCAGTATAATGCTGTCAGTTTTTGCTCATTTATTCCTTTCGCTATGGACAAAGCACTATGATGTGCCCTATAAAGAATATAAATATAAGTAACTATAATGCAGGGTATATGTGCAATAGAGATATATAAATAAGGTGATATGGAGTTTCTGAAAGGAAGAGTTTATGTCCAACCAGAGGCATCAGGGAAGGCTACAGCAGAGGGAGTATATAAAGTCAGTCCTAGAGATAAGTAGAAAATAAATAGAATTTTTGTTCTTCAATTAATGTTTGTCAGGTAATTCTTGAAAATACAGTAAATAACAACTAACTTAGAGTCATATGGATAACTTCTAGATAAAAATATTATAATCATCTTCAGAGCAAAGTACTGAACAATGGTATACAAATGATGAAGAAAATGAGAAGTGTGAGGACAAGAACTTTTCGTATTTAGATAGGATGATGTAAAACACAGCAGGCCAAGATGTTCTCTGTGGCAACTGACAAAAAGTGAATAAGTTAATATTTTAAAATATTTTGCAAGGCATCAGAGAGCACTAAAAGCAATTAAGAGTAAATGAACTACACTTCCAAAGAAGGGAACAGTGTTCTGAAGTGAGCCGGCAATGGCCAGTAATTTTTT
Organism: Vulpes lagopus; assembly: GCF_018345385.1. Lineage (NCBI taxonomy): Eukaryota > Metazoa > Chordata > Mammalia > Carnivora > Canidae > Vulpes > Vulpes lagopus. The sequence continues at coordinate 129,167,629 of NC_054824.1, read as the reverse complement.
TCTCTGGGGACATCTTTAAGTCCTGGCCACAAGTTGATCAAACTTGGCTCAATCAGAGAATCTGTGATGTGGGAAAGAGAAACCAGCAAACTTAGCTGTCATATAGAACCGGAGTGACAAAATAAAAACTTGAGGAAACCTAAACACAACCAGTTTTTCCTGAAGGGAAATGTTTGGAATTCTGGTGTTGTTTAGGAGAAATGTTATTCAGGCCAAAAACTTCTAGAAGGCAGGAGAAAGTTCCCAAAATCTCACAGTGCTTAGGAATTAAAAATTTGCCAGGTAAAGAAAACTGCTTCAAATATATGACTCCATTTCCTTAAGACATTTGTGAATTTTAAAGTTATACACATTAGGAAGATAAAAAATTAAGCTGAAAGCCACTGGAGGGAAGAGCTGAATCTTCTTCAGACTTCAGGCTGAGGATACAAAGACCAGACTCTCAGCCAAGAGTCTGGGAGAGACTGCCGTGGAATAGGAACAAACTAAGGGTAGAAGAAGAAATCCTGAAATGAGATCCAGCTAAACTCAGTCCCTGAATGAATTGAGATTATCACCTCCTCATTCTATCTGCATAACAGAGTTAAGAGGAAACTTTCCCTAATGGAAGATAAAATTATGTTGAGCCACTACAGTTCTTTTATACATAAAACCATTAATTCAGTCAAAAATTATTAGACAGGAGAAAAAAACACAAGACCATATGATCTAAATCAACAGAACAAAAAGAGATAACAAATTAACCCACTACTGATCTAGATTTTTGAGTTAGCAAATAAATAACTATGATCAATATATTAAATAAAATGTAGGAAAAGTAGAGAAAATGAATGAAAGGATGGAAAATTCACCAAAGAATTAGAATCTGGATTTTAAAATAACCAACTAGATATTCTAAAACTAAAAAGAAAAAAAAAATAAAGTACCTTAAATTAACTCAGTGAATGGAGTGAACAGCAAATTAAATACAACAGAACAAAGATTGGTAAACTGAAAGAAAGATTAACAGAAAATATCCAAATGAAGCACAGAGAGAAAAAAGAATGGAAAAGGTATGTATATATGAAAGGACAAATATGTAGGTAACTATAAATGAATATTGACCATACAAAACAATTGCAAATTCTTGTGAAATTTAAAATAAATAGATAACTAAATTCTATAACAAGAATAATTCAAAGGACAGGGAATGGTAAATAGAGTTCAAATATTCTAAGTTTCTAGCAGTATTAGGGAAGAGGTAAAATAATAATTTGTATTAAGTCAAGAAGACATGTTGTGGTCTCTAGGTTAACCATCAAAAGAATAATAAAAATTGTAAAACTAACAAATGAATAAAAGAAAATGGTATGACAAAAGTATTCAATTAATTCAAGAAAATGCAAGAAAAGAGAGAGAAGAAGATACAAAGCAGACTAAAGAAAAAGCAAATAATAAGATGGGAGATATAAAACCAAATATATCAGTAATTTCATTAAAGATGAATGGATTAAATACTCAAAGTGAAAGAATAAGATTGTCAGACTGGTTTTTAAAAGCTCATTAGATGATGCTTACAGGAGACAAAATTTAAATGTAAGAAAATACCAAAAGAAAGCTGCTATAGCTGTAATATCACCAGGTATAATATAAACATAAGCAGAATTTTAAAAGTTCATCAAAATGGGCAAACCTAGCACCTTTGGGTTGGTGGTATTTAGCATATTAGACGTTGTTTTACATCCTATAAAACAGTTGTAACTACTCTGTTTTAAGAAACGATTTTGTACAAAACATTATCTAATATGAAAGAAAAAAGGAAAGAAAGAAAAAAAGATAAAGGATAAATAAACAGGGAGAGAGTAAGATGATCTTGGATATTTATTTATTTATTTATTTATTTATTTATTTATTTGATCTTGGATATTTAATATAAGCTCTCCCAGAATTTATACCTGTGGCTTAAATTTCTCACATGATTCTTAGATCTTTGGACCATCCCCACAGCATTTTCTTTAAACATGGTTCCTAGTCTCCAGGAAGTCTGCACTGCATGTCCCCTAATATCTACCCACACACAAACACAGCCCTCTCAGTAATGTTTAGGAGAAAAAAAAGGTATTATGTCCCCCCCAAATCCTAAGACTAGGGATGGAGTTGAAGGGCATAAAGTACTGATGGAGGCAGGATGACATTCCGAGAATAAAAAGAATCTTGTTCTGTAGAAAAGAAATGTATAAGGAAGTATTATTATTCATCCCAAAATGAAAACAAAACCCCAAAATCTCTGTCTGGGGATAAAAAGTCAAGGAATATGTTCAGTATATATTGCTTCAGCTACCAGTTAGACTCTCAGATTCAGGTTTGATTCCAAAACGCCAGGAGAGACAGAGCAAATGAATTGTGTGAGAAGTGAGTAGCTAATGGGAGAGGCAGATAGTGTTAATGAATTCCAAAGGGCTTGTTCCATCAAGAAAGATTCCATTAATCTGCAGAAGCCTAACTCATAGGACCTCATAAGACACATTCTGTTAGTGTCAGTGTTCCACACCAATTACAGATTTCTGAAGGGCCATCAGAGCAAAACTATGCCCTTAATATGTAAGCCGGCACTGCTGTAACTAAGATTGCAATTGGACTGGGACAAATCTCTATGATCTTGATATATGAAAATCCAAATAGATGGTTTCCACAGAAATGAATAAAAACATTTCCAAATTACTTATTCAGAATTAATCCACTGCAGCTCTGCAAAGCAAATACATTTGATGAGGCTCAGTAAAGCAGCCAATGAAAAATAAACTAAAATCGCCCAATAAGGTAGTGCTGTTCACTAACACAAAATCCATGCACAGTTAAAATATGAATTTAGACAAGGTGTTATCTTTTAATTTCAAGTATATAAATCCATAAAGTTAATAATTGGAAACACCTTAAAGATCATTGGATGCAGTTTTAAATAGATAAAAAGAGCAAAAGCTATAACCACTGACCCTCCTATCCAAATCTTGATTCTGTTGTTTCCTAGCTAGGTTAACTTGGGCAAGTTAAATTCTTCTCTCTCAGCCTTAGATTTATCATCTGCAAAATGGGAGTAATAATACTTTTTTCTTGGGTGTGATGAACTAACTTTACCTTTTCAGATGAAGGAAGCATAATACAGAGAGACAAAGAGTTGTATTCAAGACCATCATTGGTAAGAGAAAGAGATACATTTAGGAGCCACATAACTGGCCTCAGAGTCCCAAAGCAATCCTCTTCTACTTCTGTTCTGTTTCCATTTCGACAAGTAAACTGATCTAGAAACATGGGAAAATATCTCAGAAATCTATACTAAAATGATTTTTCTTCAAATATTCTGTGGATCCAAATCTACCTCTCCTTTCCCCAAAAAAGTTTGAGTTTCAGATATCTGGCATTAAATCAAATATTCTAAAATTTGAACCCATGACAAATATAGGTGGATATTAAATGGATTTTTTTCTGTTGTTTCAAATGAAAATTTTGGCTAAGTCCTCAAAACTGAAGACAGTAGGTATTAAGTAGGTGGTAGTTTAGGTTCTCTAAGAAGCAAATACCAAAACAAGTGTAGACGTGAAAGAGATGTATTGAAGAAATTGCCCAACAGGGAAAAGGGGAGGGCACCAATGGAGACAGGAACCCTGAGTATGCAATTCAGGTCCGACCCCAATGGAAGGAGAGAGGGAAGAAAAAAAGGTTGGGCACGAAGATTCTCAGCCTGCAACAAAAGCCTAAGGTTTGAAGAAGGCCAAGGGGAAGTTCTGGAGGCAAAAATCACTCTTAAGAGAAGTTCTACACTTGGTAGGAACAAGCCTGTCTTTAGCATCCCTGACACGCTCCATCATTTGCTGGAAGCAATCTGTGGGAAGTGTGGCTCTGGCATAAAGACAGCAATAGGTTCAGAACACAGCAGCTGGGACTGTGAGTCCAATATGCTCCCTACAGTAGAGGATCTGAGTGGCTCATTGTTACGGCTGCCTCACCACATTTTCTATATGTGAGTGTCATATCCCCAGAGGACTTACTCAAAAGGAGGCTTACTGATCCAGTGACTATAACCTTCCAAAAGCAAAGACTGTAAATTAAAATATTTAAAAATTTTTGTTGCTTCTGTAAATTAATTAGGGGGATATCTTCAAAGAGAATTTATAGGCAAAAGAGTGCTGAGACATTTTATCTCCCCTCAGACATTCATGGAAATTGGAGTCATCTGATTGAGTAGAAGCTGAGATCCCTCACTCCCTACCCCAAGCTACCATGCTTGCTATAAAACACGACTTCCACACCAGAACAGAAAGCCAGACCATCCTTGGGATAACCTGATACATGCTACCATTGAGTTAGGGGCCACAGAGAGCAATGTTTACCTTCCCTTAACCTGGGGAAGACTGAAGGTGAGATTCTGGTTGGAGAGCCACTAGCATATGTGAATTAGGCACACGCTCTTCACATCAGACCTCTCTATTATTTGAGAGACAGATTTATACAGCCTCAGAAAGGGCAAAGGCAATGCAATGCCACTGTTCATTGCCTTGTCACTTATTTGTGATTTGAAGTACATTATTTTAATCTCCTGATCTTCAATTTTTTCATCTATGAATAAGAATAGTAATTCCTAAAAAAATAAAAATAAAAATAAATTTTAAAAAAGAATAGTAATTCCTACTCCAAAAGTTTGTCATCAGAATCAAATAAAATGTACCTAACAGCTTGAGAAATCTCAACAAATAGTAACTTTGTTCCCAAGAAGTTAGTGCTCTATAATCCTTGCCTATCCCTATCGTACAGATGGAGAAAACACAGATTTTGTCATTTAAATAGCACCTTTCAAAATAAATAAATAAATAAATAAATAAATAAATAAATAAATAAACAAATAGCACCTTTCAAGAACTTACTGCCCAAAAAGGAATTTATTGAAGACCTTTGGACTCAGTGGTACTTAGGACAGCTAATGAACTTTTTCACTACTCTTACCATTTAAGGACAATACTTTAATAAATCCCAATGTTTTATTATTTAATAGCTATAAATCACTTTACAGATTTCTTGGAGTTAATGATGTGACAGGGTGACTGACCATCCCAATTGCCCTGGGATCTTCACAGTTTTACCACTGTCAAGTGTCACAAAAAACCAAGATATTGGGTCAGCTACATGTTAAGCTCTCAGAACATTGCCTAGAATATTTTAGGCATTCGATGAAAGTTAAGTTTTGTTGTTATTTTTGTTTATAGAAATTTTATCTTTACAGGTCAAATTATGCATAATAACCCAGTACTGGAAATAGCCAAAAAGTCTCACAGGAGGTAACATTAAATAAACTGTAGTACATCCCTGACATGGAATCAATAAAAAGAAATGAAGTACTCATACATGTGACAATCTGGATAAATCACTGGTTTAGGCTGAGGGAATAAAGTCATCCCAAATGATCACCTACTATGTGAATTTGTATAGAATTCTTAAAATGACAAAATTAAATAATAGAGAATAGATGAGCAGTTGTCAAGGGTTAAGGAAGAGGTGGGGGCAGGAGGGAAGAGGACAACATGAGAGGTCCTTGTGGTGATGAAATGTTCTGTACCCTGACTAGATCATTGTCAGTATTCTGGTTGTGACATTCTATCATACTTTTTGCTAGATGTTACCATTGGCAGAAAACTAGGTAAAGGGCACACAGGATCTCTCTGCATCATTTCCTACAACTCCATGTAAGCCTACAATTATCTCACCATAAGACACTTAATGGACAAAAATCTGAAAGTGTAAGAAAACCAGAGGGCAAAGTCTACCTGGAGTTGATTAGATTGCCTTTTTTATCATCTGATACAATAAAAAGTGGAAAGTTTCAGATGAGTTGTTGCAAAAGTCAATTAAAGTTTTAAAAAAAGAAGGAAAAATACAAAAATACCTTAAAGATTTTATTGTAACTCAAGCCCTGGTAGAGCTCTGTGTGTGGCTGCGAGCACCCAGACACCACTATCCACCGTCTACAGGTCGCTTCTTTAAAGCAAAAAAGGCTTAAGGAATTTGGGACATGACCCAAGTACTCCACTTCTAGGTTTTCCATAGTTTTTTTGTTTTGTTTTGTTTCTTCTTTTTAAGGTATTTTCTAGTTCTCTCCCACACACATCTAATTCAACACATTTTCAAAGCAACTCTCTGGTTCTCTCCAAAGGAACCATAAAAATGAAATTACCATACTAGCAATCCCTCCACTGGGATAACTACTCTTAATATGTGGTACAAATCCTTCACTGCAGATCTAATTCCAATGTATTTTTAACTGAGGTGAATTTTTAGGTGTGTTTATTTGTACTTCTTTTCTATAGGGTATGTGCTACTTTTGTAATAACAAGTGTTGAAAAATAAATGTTCCTATAATTAAAAAATTAGATAAATAAATAAGTTTTGTAATAAAAAAAATAAGTTCTCAATGTTCCCATAGTCCTCCTTAGTACCCTTCCCACCACCACAAAAAGAGAAATGTCTGTCTGAGGCAAATTGTTTATCCATTTCATTTTCCCATTGCACTCACTAGAATCCTAGACCACTTTCTTCCCATTTCAGGCAGCATTTGTGTTCAGGAAATATAAACCAATTTGGACACCAACAAAAATAAAGTATAACTAAAATGGGAAATATGCATTATAGGTTTTACAAAATAAGTACCCTTTTATAGTCCATTCTAAACCCAAATGTAAGTTGTCTGAGAGAATCGTTGGCTCCGTTATCTTGATGCATATTAAGCTAATAGAATTCATTAATGAAACAACTAATCTGCAACGATGAAGACATATAAGGTATTCTCATTTGAGGAGTTAACCCAATAGTTGAATAATTGCTGTCAATCCTGTTTAATATAGTAAGTGGGTTGCCCCTGTTTTGAAAATAGTGTTTATGATCACCTGGGAACTTCTGTCCTTTCCTGCCTCATTCAATCAAGCCCCTGTACAGAGAGGCCTGGTAACAGAATTGTGTGTGTATGTGTATGTGTTTGTGTTTGTATAAAAAACTCAGGAAGGTAAACATGTGTATACCCCGAAGTAATGGAATATGTGCATTTGTATATAAAAGATTGTTGTCTGTGTGTGGGTGCATACTTGCACCTGTGGAGAAGCCGAAAGCTTTTGACTAAATTCCAAACCAAGTATACATTATAATGTATGGATGAATTGTTGTGATGTACTGAGAAGAGCATAGGAGGAGAATTAGGGAGACCACTCACAAGCACCATTGTTGACAGTCCAATTTCTACAATTGACTTTGACTTCCTGCTTAGAGAGCCAATGGCCTTGCTTACAAACTACCTGAAGACAGTGATTTCTCAGAGGACACTGAACAGGAAAGAGGAGAAATCTAGTGAAAGAGAAACAAGTGCACTCAGGATGAACCCCACAAGGGAAAACTGAATCTCGATGTTTAGAATTTAATTTTTCTGGTAATGCTGTAATTCTGCTCTCGAGTGAATCACTCTTTACTCCACTTATTTTGCACATATTATCTTGAAGTCACAATTTTTAATCTCCAATTATCTTACCACATAATTTAGACCTCTGTATATAGCAGTAAGATATGTGTTATGTAAACTAGCCTGGTGCTAAACTGTTCAGCTAGTGTAGGTCTTGGCATATCCATTTTTAAAATATATCTCTGTTCACAGCCCAACTTGGTGAAGCAATACAATGGTATAACCTGCATGACAATGGTCATGAAAAATATTAAAACAAGATCCTAAAAAGCTGCTAAGTCAAAAGGTGGGAAAGGGCTCTCAGAAAGCATGCTTCTTTCTGCCAAGAGAAATTTAAAACTTCTCATCCCATTTTCTCCAAGAAGTTAACAGGTAGAGAGAGCATGAAAGTGGATGTCAGGCAGAGCTGCATCAGGAGGAAGAAGGAAGGGGGAAAGGGCAGGAGAGAAACAAGAAGGAGTACTAACTGCAGAAAAGAGACAGAACCTGGAAGAAGAAAGAGAAAGCAGATTCAGGACAAAGACCATTCTTTTAGCCATCGTACTATGAGGTAAAATCAATTTCTTCACCATTTTGGTAATCTTAACATTGACTTCCACTGTTACCAGCAGAGCATAGCGTTCTGCTTACTCACATGACATGTGCTAGAAAGGAAAAAAAGAAGAAAGAAAGAAAGGAAAGAAAGAAAAAGAAAGAAAGAAAGAAAGAAAGAAAGAAAGAAAGAAAGAAAGAAAGAAAGAAAGAAAGAAAGAAAAAGAAAGAAAGAAAGAAAGAAAGAAAGAAAGAAAGAAAGAAAGAAAGAAAGAAAGAAAGAAAGAAGAAAGGTTTATTTAATGATCAATCTTATCTGTGTTTGATGGGACAGGAGCTCTTCTACAGGAAAGAATATTAACAATCTCCTATCCTTTTCTGGGCCTCCAAACAAAAATACCCCAGAAAGACTCACTCCTCTTACTCTTTGTAAATTATATAATAAACAGAATCTCATTGGAAACTTTTGTCCTTGTTCAGGGTCAGCCTCTCATCTTAGTCATCCAGTCTACTGATGATATAGTTGAACTTGAAATTTTATTAATCTGCTCTACTTAGTATGTGAATCACTTTGGGAAAGAAAATTGACAGTAGATTCTAAGCAATAAACAGATCCAAATCTGTAAGTTTTGATCCAACCTTCTTCTACCATCCAAAAGGGCCTAATATTGAAATTCCAGCTGAATTATATCTTTTTAAGATTTTATTTATTTATTTGAGAGAGAGAGAGAGACAGAGAGCATGAGAAGTGGGAGGAACAGACTACCCGCTGAACAGAGGGCACAATGTGGGGCTCAATTCCAGGACCCTGATATCATGACCTGAGCCAAAGGCAGCTGCTTAACCAACTAAGCCATCAAGGTGCCCCTGCAGTGAATTGTATTAACACATATTTTACTTAATGCAAACTGTAAGGTCTAGCAATGTAATGGAAACATTCCCTTTCAAAAGAAAAATAAGGAGGTTGCTGGGTGGCTCAGTCAATTAAGCATCTGACTTGATTTTGGCTGGGGTCATGATCTCAGGTGGTGAGATCAAGCCCCAAGATGGCCTCCCCACTCAACAGAGAGTCTGCTGGAGATTCTCTTTCCCTCTCCCTCTCCCTCTCACCCTCACACTCTCTCTGTCCCTCTGTCTCTCAAATAAATAAATAAATAAATAAATAAATAAATAAATAAATCTTTTTAAAAAAATAAAACATCTGGTACATGTATTCACATGTAAAATATATACTTGACACCTGGTAGATACTCAAAACACATCATCATCATCATAGCACCTAGTGTTTCACATTTATTTATATATTTATTTATTCATGCGAGACACAGAGAGAGAGGCAGAGACACAGGCAGAGAGAGAGGCAGACTCCCTGTATGGAGCCCATGTGGGACTCGATCCCAGGAACCCCAGGATGACGCCCTGAGCTGAAGGCAGCCACTCAACTGCTGAGCCACCCAGGTGCCCCCCCACATTTATTTATTTAGCTATCTCTTTCACAAGACTTTGAGATGCCATCCTCCTGCCTCATTCTTATTTGAGGACACATCCTACTCCAGGTCACTCTGCTGCCACCCAGCTCTGACGAGCCTTGACCACTGATCTAGACTTAGGGGTCTCATAGCCTCTGCCTTCCAGTGGTTCCAGTAGCCTACTCCTTCACTGCCTCAAAATTTCTGTATATTGACTTTCTACCATAGTTGTGCTTAAACTGTTTCAGTATACATACTGAAAGCCTTCTAGAAGGCTTCTAAGCCTTCTAGAAACGCGCACACACATACACACACACACATTAGTAAAAAGGTTTCATTTGCAATGAATATCGATACCAGGACATTACAACAGTTAAATTAAGAAAGTAAATGTTCAAGAATGATAGCTCTCAACATCCATGTACGTTTCTCATGTACTTTCTCCTCCCTCTTATTCCAGATAATCTTTTCTCCTACCTCTCATTCTAGGTAATCTTACCTCCAACATCCCACATTACTGTCACCATAGTGTGGATGGTTCCATGTCAAATTGTATTTTTCCAACAGCTTCACATGTTTATTTCCCACTAATTACAGAAAGCCCATTCACTTATTCAAACACCTGAAATAATTCCAACATCAGGAATAATTTAGATTTATATCATCATTAATATATATATATGCTGTCCTCTACCTATATTATCTCATTTAATCAGCAATATTGCATTTTAAAGGTCCTCTCAAAATCTATATTAAAATCAGTGTATCACATGGAAAATAACCAGCACCAACTCTAGTTTAATAATAGAATAACATAAATTAGTACATTGTTATTATGTACATTTGTGCGTGCTTATTAACATTCCTTCTGAAAACAAGTTGCATTGAAATACTCTGTACATCTGGTTTTCCCAAGAATAACTCCTGGCTTCTCTGGGTGTCACAGTGTCTTCTCCCTGTAGGGTAAAAACTCTGATCTTCTCATCAGTGTCAGCCATGAATAATTTTACAACCTCCCAGCAGGTTATGTGCTTTGGAATTTTTCATTGGCCTGTGAAACATTTATTATATTCTGAGAACTTATTAAGCATGGTATAAAACATGGAAAAGATATAGTCCCTATCCAGTACCCTCTTCATCTAAATAGCACAAGCAACCAAATAAAAATAGTGTGTCGCGAAGATTGGTTTCAATTTCCTTCATTTCTTTTTAGGATTATGATGTCATTTTTCAAAGACCATGTCCGGGAGCTTCGGTCTAAGGAGAGCCTGTGGTCATATGAGATTATAGGCTGGTTCACCAAAGAAATGAGTTTTGAACAAGACCCACTGAAGCAGAATTTGGGCCATACATCAGAAGAAACGCTGAAATGGAGCTTAGCATAAAAGAACTGAAACACCAGCTTTTTTTTTTCTTTTGCAGAAGCATCTACTAGATAAAATTCTGAATTTGGAGTAAAGAAATGTTTGAATGCCAGTCCTTGCTCTTAGCAATGATGAAGCCCATGACCTTAGGCAAACGATTTTACCTCTTCCTACTTCTCTTTTCCCAGATGTGAAAAGGGGATAGTGTTTGGTCCTGTGCTGCTTGCAGAGATGAAGAATAGATACACAGTGCTTGTAGAATAGATACACAGTGAGCATTTGCAATCTTGGTTGTAGGGGCCTGAGCACTTTGGTTGCTAACACTGGTTTCTCTCCTTCCATTAAGATTAACAGAACAGCTAGAGTCTTGCACAGGCCCAATCTCAAGCTTGTGTGCAAGACCTGGAGGAGAACAATACTCCCTTTGCTTCTCACCTAGATCTTCTCCCTAGCTCAGGGAGAGGGCTAACATCCCTGCAATCATTGCACTGCACCTCCCCAAGACAGGCTGAGGTCCAGGACGCCAGCAGGAAGGGGAGCCACTCCCTATCTGGAACCATCTGTACGAGATGGTCATGTACTGAGGGACTTGCCATTTGTCCCACTCCAAAGCATGTCAACTAGCATTTACACAGAGCTTAATCACTAATCAACACTGTTGTATTTCACTGGGCTATCACAAGAACCCCAAGAGCTATCATCCAAGAGCTGCATAGCACCAGGGGACCAGACAAGTAGTCCTAGGTTAGAATTCCAGCTTAACCCATCACCCAGTGTGTGCAAAGTATACAGCATCTCTAAGCCCCAAACCTCTGTCTACAACATAAGGATCACAAAAAGGATCTAATAGGGCTCTGTGAGTAGACGGTATAGATTTAAGTAAAGCATTTAGTGTAATGCCTGGTTCATTGTGAGCATTTCATAAATGCTGGCTATGTTTGTTTGTTTGTTTGTTTTTAGAATTTTATTTTTTAGAGAATTCACGGAAAATTCAAGGGAAGACACATAAATTTCCCATATATCCCCAGCCCTTACCAGCCCCCAGCAAATACACAGAGCCTCCTCCAATATCAACACCCCTCACCAGAGTGGTACATTTGTTACAACTGATGAACTCACACTGACATATCACAGTCACTCAAAAGTCCATAGTTTATATTATGGTCCCCTCTTAGTGTTGTGTAGTCTGTGAGTTTGGGCAAATGACAGGTACCCATCATGGCATCATACACAGTATTTTAATTGCCCTAAAAATCCTTTCTGTTCATCCCTTGCCCCCACCTTAACCTTAACAACCATGGATCTTTTTACTGTCTCCATAGTTTTGCCTTCTCCACGATGTCATATAGTTGGAATCATATGTAGCCTTCCCAGATTGGCTTCTTTCACTTAGTAATATGCATTCAAGTTTCCTCCATGTTTTTTTTCATGGATTGGTAGCTCACTTCTTTTTAGTGTTGAAGAATATTCCATAGCTGGTGTGCCGCCTGGTTATATGCACCTGTTGTAATGTGCCCATTCTTATACAGCCAGTAAGCAATAAATCAGGACTTTAACCCATGATTCCATCATCAGTACTCCTGCAGTCCAGGCTCAGATGACCCATGCAGCTGGCAAACACACTTAGACATGAAAACTGTAGCCCCACTCAGGGAATGGTCAATAGACTGTACACTTCTGCTGTTAGAGAGAAATTCTTATTCCTCTTGCATAGATAGACAACCATTACTGGGTAGAACACAGAGAGTGCTCACAGAGGTGTCCACTCTTTCTCTCAGCCAGTCTACTAAAGCAGGGCTGCCCAGACTCATACTCAAATACAGTAGGTCTGTATTTCCAACAAAATTTGTCCTTCTCAACAACATTCCCAGTGGTGCTATTCTGCTGATCCACCGAGCAGACTTTGAGAAGGAAGAGAACAGCCTAGCATGCTCTCTAAAAGAGATAATGTCAATGATTCAATAATTCATACCTGACAATTCTTTATGAGTGTCTGTTCAATGCTAAATACTAGAAATACAATGAAGAAAAAGCAGAAACCTGATACCCTGGACATTCAATAGGAGAGGATAATTAAACAAACACATTCAATAGTAACAAATGCTACAAAGGAAAAAAAAAATTTAAAAACAGGGCAGACAAAAAAAAAAAAAAAGACAGACAGTGAAATGAAGATGTTCTTTAGCCTGGTCGGAGAAGACCTCCCTAAGAGAGTGTCGTTTAAGCTGAGATTTGAAGGATGAAAAGCTAGCTCTGCAAAAAAGCAGAAGAGGAACATCCTGGGCTAAAGAAACACTTGTAATGTCCCTGAAATGGCAAGAGAGGAGAAGAGAAATTCTGAATTTCATCTTAATGCATTCATGCTATCTGCTGGGTGAAGAATGGGCTGTAGGGAAGCAAAAATGGTAGCAAGAAAACTGGCGAGAGGCCACTGCAGGGGTTCGGGAAAGAAATGATGGAATTCCAGGCATGTGGTGCTGAAATAAATCATCAAAGATGGCCTGGCAGAAGGAGAGGGTTAAACGAGGGCAAACAACCCAGACTCTTCCATCTTTGTGCCCAGCGTCAAGTCAGTCTATCACAAAGACAACAACAAAGGGACTACAAAGAGAGAAAATATACACTATACAGAAGAGCTGGCCTCATGGAAAGAAGGAAACACACCCCTCTGGCAGGAAGACTCTCCAGGTAGCAGCAACAATGCTGAAATTAGGGCAATGCCCCAAAGCTCTAAGGCTGCACTGTCCCCAGTGGTAGCCACTAGTCACATGTGGCTATTTAAATTTAAATCAGTGAGGGCACTCCCGGTGGCCCAGCGGTTTAGCGCCACCTTCAGCCAGGGGTGTGATCCTGGAGACCCTGGATGAAGTCCCACGTGGGGATCCCCACATGGAGCCTGCCTCTCCCTCTGCCTGCCTGTCTCTCTCATTATCTCTCTCTGTCATGAATAAATAAATAAAATCTTTAAAAAAACTATAAATTTAAATCAATGAAAATGTAATAAGGTTAAAGTTCAGTTTCTCAGGCTCACTAGTAACCTTTTAAGGGCTCCACAGCACATGTGGCTTGTAACTACCATTATGAACGGTAGAGATTCACAGAACATTTCAATCACCGTAGAAAGTTCTAGAAGACAGTGCTGCTCTGGATAGCAAGGATGTGAGTTAAAATAAAGGAATGATGACAGCTCATAAGATATTCCCTGAAGGAATATTTGTTATTTTCTGCCACAAAGACTGTACTTAGGTAATGTGGCCTAGGGTATATTTGCTATGCAAGTAAACAGGAGAAAAATGTGTTTGGGGCTTCCACAGGACGAAGATTGGAAGAGCAGTTACCACATAAAGACAGGTGGGTAGGGAATTAAGTAGGCTGATACAAGAATCACTTCATTGCCCAATCCAAGCGCCCTAAGCCAGGCAGGAACTTAACTAAAGCCAAAATGAAAACAGATTATGAGAACTGAGTATGTTAAAGGGATATGAGCTCTGGATGTTGGTCAGTAATGAATTCAGTCAGTGAATGGAGCGGGAGAAGGGAAGGTGGAAAGTGAGACCAGATAAGGAAAGGTCATGGACTGAGATCTCGAGGGAGAAATAGTCCAAATCCAACACGTGGCTTTGCCCATGGTAGCTGAAGTAGAGAAAGAGATCATATTCAGGAACTGTAAAACCACAAGTTGGGAAGGGTCATGAACATGGATTATTTTAACTCTTTCTTATGCAAAATCTCAAGCTGACATAAAAGTAGAAAAATGGTATAAAAAGCTCCAATATACCTTTAACCTAGCGTCAACAATTAGTAGCCCATGACCAGTCTGGTGGACATGGATTTTAGCGTCACCAAAACAATGGGAGGTCTTAGTGTAGAGAAAGGAAAGCGGGAACAGGTGGCAAAAACAGAAATAGGATGGGAAGTCCTCCTCCCCAAGGGCAACTGTGGCAACTAAACAGAAAAGATGAAATTCAAAACAAGAATGGTGCTAATGCAGGAACAACGGGAAGCAGGCAACATAACATCTGGCACGTAGTAGAGACTCGATAAATATGAAGGCAGAAAGGAAAAGACAAGTGGAGTGCAAGGAATATCCTATTCTCAACTCCCCGTATCTGGGGGTGGGGGGGATTTACTCAGCAGGAGACTACACGGTGAGAGCACAAACCCTATGGAAAAGACTTCAAACCTGAGAAAATCTAGGTGGCAGTAATAGATACAGCCCCCATAGGTTATAATAATCTGGCCAAGCCATAGCAGATCCATAAAATGTTGAGCAAAAACAACACGGCAGAGAAGTTGGCTCCCTGTTGATATTTGAAAATCAAATATCAAGCATCCAAGATGGGTCTCCATTAATGGGACCCCAGTCAGCTCTCCATCACCCTCTGCTCCACCCGGATGACGATCAGTGTCACCTCTACAATTCATCTGCAGTTAAGCACACAAATTCTTCTTGAGCCAGTGAGTTACTGCTTCAGGGTAAGTGCAATGGACATGGCTGCTGGCACACGGGCCTACAGCACTTCAAAAACCTCCAACCATTTTCTGTATTTCTCTCAATTTTAACAGAATTTGGGAGTGACAGAAGTCCATAATCACACCCAAAGCTTCCTCCAGAGTTTGTCTCTTAGAACATTCACAGTCCTAAAAATCTAAATGCAACAAGCAAAAGCATGGATGATAGTGTTCCTATGTGCTTAAAGCAAGACTCCAAATTTGTCTTCCTCGTCCTAGAGGAAAACCTGCCATGGTCTCCTGACACCACAGGAGTTCACCACTTGTTTTTCTAAGACACTGTCCCGGTTCAGTTTCGGTCTGGAAGTGTACCGAGCTGGTAGGGAGGGTACCCCCAAGACATGTGGTTTACATTAATGCTATTCATGATGTTCATCCGGACTCCACAGGAAGCAGCTCACCATATGGTAGACATGTTTGTGTGTTGCTAAAATACATGCAGAATTCCCATTTTAAAAGAAGAATTCATCAGTGGCAACGTAAATAAAACACATGCCTCTGCATTTGTTATTGCAAAGGCCCTTTCTCCATCAGAGCAGAAATCCTGCAACAATACACTGAGAATCACACGTCAAGATCATGCGTTGACCCAAGCCTGCATCCTGACTCGGGGATCAGCTGATACCTACCAAACAAAGGAGATGCTTAGAAAGGGGAATTTCAAGTGAGTAAGAGTTTGGTGGCTTCCAGGAGGAGAGCAAGCAATTCAGTGCAAAAAGGGTAAATTTCCTCAGCACCTTCCTAACTGAGGACATTGTGCTCATCTCAGGCGGGTACTAACTGGTGCAGTAAAGCAGCAAATTAGAAGAATGTAAATTCTTTAGTAGGAATTGCACGCAGGGGAAAAATGCCTCCTAATGCTCATATTTGTTTTCATGTAAATAATGTACACTCTTCCTAAAATCAGACTGGCACTGGCCAAAGTAAGATGTCAAAATCGCCAAAAGATAATGTGCTGGGCTTCAAAATGGCAGAGAAGCCATTATCTACCTTCTCGGGTGCAATTCTTGCTGGCAAATGAGAGAGACCCCCCAACATTGCAATCCAGCAGTTTCGGTCTTTTGCTTCCTCTCTCATTCTTGGTAGGCACATGTGTTCTTGCTCTCATTCTCTCTCTTGCTCCCTCTCTCCAATTTCTTATTACACTAAATTGTATGCTAATTGGTTGAGTGATCCCAGCTGATATCATTTCTATTTTAATTGGTGTAACTGCTATTGTCATTCCTCCCTCATCCCTCTGTCGCCCTTGCACAGATCTGCCCAGGCCCAGGACCCTCTCTGAGGTCAGTCGGAGACCCACGGTCTTACAGAGGCTGGTCCCCAGGAGCCCAGTGGATGAATCACTTAGACTTAGGACAGGGGCTCAGATCCCATCTCTAAAATGTCTTTCATTGGCTTTCTATCAGCCTCACCTTCATTTTTCCATCCTGAACTGCTCATGGCACTCACAGACTATCTCAACATGTAGCAATGAATGTAATGTGCCTTGTGTGGTCCACTGGGGACACTATTCTCTCGTAGGTTAACCTTATCACCCTCCCAAGAAAACTTCTCAAGGACATGTGTTGCCAACCACATGGCGCTGTCTTTTGCCGTCTGCTCCGTCCTATCAGTTAAGAAGGTCCAACTCCGGGGGCACCTGGGTGACTCAGTGGTTGAGCATCTGCCTTCAGCTCAGATCATGATCCTGGGGTCCTGGGTTTGAGTCCCACATCCGGCTCCCTGGAGGGAGCCTGCTTCTCCCTCTGCCTATGTCTCTGCCTCTCTCTGTGTGTCTCTCATGATTAAATAAATAAAATCTTAAAAAGAAAAAAAGAAGGTCCAGCCCCAGATTTTGGGGTGCTCATGAGATAGGGGCCCAGACAAAGTTAACAGAGGATTTACAAAGCCAGTTAACAGAGCATGTTAGGAAGCCCTAGGAGGAGACCTGGTATATCTGGGGAGTCCAGATCTCCCTGTATAGGATGATATCTCCGATAGGATTACCAGGATGACTAGCAATTAACCAGGAAAGGATTGAGACAGAACCGTCTCAGGGGGAGAGCAAAGGTCAGTGTCTACGGCAAGATGCAGGTGGAGCATTCAAGGATCACAGCAAAAATGGAGCAAAAAAACAAGGACATAGCAGAGTGTACCTAGAGACACTCAAGGACGAATCACATGAGATTACCAACCTTCAACCAGAAATCTCTGACCTAACAATACATCATTTTCTTACATAATGAAATTTGCACTATTATCTTTCTTTGTATTTCCCAGGTTTGCTACCTGTGATTTACTTTTACTTTAAAACACTTTCCCATATACAGGGTTTATTAGGTGGTCTCTATCTAGCTGCAAGGAGGGAGGCCAGTCCCCTAATTGAGAAAACTCATTCTAGGGGTGGTCGGAATTTGAAAGACTATAATGGAAACTTCACCTTCCACATGAGGCTCTAGGCCGATCAGCTCGAGAGACTTTCTTTGTTAGAGTAATGGATGCGAGAAATGATTTCTCATTGGTGAAATGAGTGGTGATCAAGATGTGTGTATCGACCGAAATATTGTACAGGCATTCCCACCCATGCGTGAACAGGGCGTGAGAATCCAGGGAGCCCAATAGCCTATGCAATTAGGAGCGGCGCCTGAGGCTTGATTCGGAAATTGTCCTGGGTCCAGCTGCTGACTCAGAGGATTCTCCTTGTCTGAATCTGGCTGGAATGTTAGCTGAATCCTGCTGCTAAATTACTGCCTCTTTGCCTCTAGTGAACCATCCATGCAAGGAGCTGTTGCAGCACTCAAAGGGGCCTAGAGCTGGGACTTTATCAAGCTCATAGTACAGGTTATATGACTCCTTTTGTGTCTCCTGGCTAAAAAAAAAAAAAAAAGTTTGTTTATGCAGCAGAATTTGATCTGAGCCCTGCTGCCATTAAAACCTGAAGTCATGATTGTCCCAATCTAAGAGATCCTAACCCTCCCAACTTTCAGCTATCAGAGGCTGTCAATATCGTCCCAAAAAAGCTTACTGTGGGTGATTATATTGGCAAAAATCAGCTCACAACACCCCTCCAGTGCAGTGCCCAGCACAACAGGCATGCAGTGGGTAGACTGTCAAACCATTAATTAAATTAAGGTTTTGACCCAAGGTGAGATAAAGGATTATAGTTGCATATGGGCTAATAAGAGGAAGTTAGAGATTTTTGGAGGAAGGTACTTCCGTTTCCTCAAACATGAGATAGAACGGCTACTTTGTTCTCCAAGAAGTTCTTGGAGACATGAGGAGAATGAATCCTGGCCCCCAACCAGATGTGGCACAATGGAATTATATTCTGGCCTCCACATCTTCATGAAGGCCTTCATTTCAGGAAGAATATTTCATTAATGTATCAGCGGGTACTTGTAATGGCAATGTCTCCATAAAGAGGATGACGCTTCCAACCCTCTCAGTTAACGGAGAAGCAGAGGCCTCACAGTCTCACTGATATCCCATGACAACCGGCACTACAATCCAGGTTGTTTGACTTTTATTTATTTTTTTTTTTAAGATTTTTTTTTATTTATTTATTCTTGAGAGATAGAAGGAGAGACAGATCCAGAGACACAGGCAGAGACACAGACAGAGGGAGAAGCAGGCTCCATGCACCGGGAGCCCGACGCGGGATTCGATCCCGGGTCTCCAGGATCGCGCCCTGGGCCAAAGGCAGGCGCCAAACCGCTGCGCCACCCAGGGATCCCTTGTTTGACTTTTAGTAAGGTGTCCGTTTCACCAGATGGTGGCCCTCAAAGTTGTGCATGCATTATCACAATCCCCTGGATGGTTTATTAAAACACAAATCGGAGGCACCTTGGTGACTCAATCCGTTAAGCAATTGACTCTTGATTTCAGCTAAGGTCATGATCTCAGGGTCATGAGATTGAGTCCCGTGTCAGGCTCAATGCTGGATGTGGAGCCTGCTTAAGATTCTTTCTCCAAAAAAAAAAAAAGAAAAGAAAGAAAGAAAGAAAGAAAGAAAGAAAGAAAGAAAGAAAGAAAGAAAGAAAGAAAAAAGATTCTTTCTGTCTCTCCCTCTGCCCCCCCTTAAAAAATAATAAAATAAAAATTAAAAATAAAAGAATAAAAAACCTAGGTGCACCCCCAGAATGCCTGATTCAGTAGGTCTGGGATAGGGCCTGAGAATATGCATTTCTAACAACTTTCCAGATGATGCTGACATTGCTGGTCCAAGACACTTTGAGAACCCTAGCACTACCCCAGACTCCTTTCTTGCTTTTTAACCATCCCACACTTCCCCCTGCCTCATCCAAATGTTTCTGTACAATCTGTGTTGGCTCCACTTAAATCACCTCCATGTGCAGGCTGAACCAAACACATTCAAAATAGCACCCCATCTTCCCATGCTACTCAGAAGAAGCCCTGCGTTCTTATCACAGGTTTAGCAAATGATCCACCTTCAGGGAACTACAAGGATATGTCTTGTTTTCTTTTCTGAAACATAGGATGTCGGAGAGGAAGAAATGCAAATTGAGCTTGGAAAAGCTTCTTGGGGCCAGATCACACTGGGTCTGGAATATCAGGTTCATAGGGTGATCAACTTGGCCCAGTTTTAGCACTAAGAGTTCCACATCCTGAGAAAGCCCTTAGCGCTGGGCACACCAGGATAGTTGCTCATTTTATAAAGTATGGAGTTTGATCTGCAACCGTAAACAATAGAACCCAGCCATTCCTTCACCATATGTGTGTTACCATGCTTCGTTCTCAGCACTATTCAGGCCCAGAGAGACAAAACAATACACCACTCCAGATCCTCATGGTCTATTGAAGGAGAAACATAGGCAGTCAACAATGATCTTATTTTACGCTTTGTACTTTAATGGTGTTTCTGCACCAGAGTTAGATAGAAGGACCTGTGCTTTAGAAGTATTAGGAATCCAATCCAAGGGAGGGAAACTGAGAGAAAGAGAAACATGTCCATTTCAAGACAATGTGTTGTTGTTGTTGTTTATAATAGGGTACGCTAAAGTTGCTCACAGGCAAGAAGGTAGAGAATAAATGCAAGCCGTACGTAAAGAATGGTTCATATTGGGGAGGAGAGAATGAAACAGGGACAGTAGAATCATCTAGAGAAATTTTGGTTTTGTTTTAATGACACACCCCATGCTCTTCACTGACCCTCCATGTGAGCTGGGTTGAGGACCACTGTATACAGCAGGAGAGACTGAGGCGGATAAGAGAGAGGGAATACTCGATAGAGATGGTCCCAGGAGAGGCAGGAGGAAGGAGAATCAATGGCACAACCATAAGGGTTAGCTTTGGACAAGTGCAGTACTTCCTATTCCTTGGGATCCAGCTGGGAGTGTCTCTGTGATGTCCCTGATCCCCTCGTTCAAAGCCCTTTAGCTGCAGGTGCCCAGTGCTCTTTCTCTTCAAATCCCAGATGTGTCCCATCCCTGCAAAGTAAACCTGAGGAAATCACCTAAATTTCCTGAGTCGCAGTTTGCTATTTATAAAACAGAGATAGTAACGCCTCCCTCAGGAAGACTCGCAGGAGTCAAGTGGGAGAAGGTAAGTCTCCAAGACAGTGTCTAATTACATTATCTGTTCGTTGAATAACTTTATTTCTTTCATCCGTGACTTTTTCCCCTACCTCATAGAAAATCCTATTTGTAGGAACACCTGGCAGTGTAGGTGGCTCAGTGGTTGGGCGTCTACCTTCGGCTAAGGTCATGATCCCGGAATTGAGTCCCGAACCAGGCTCCCCAAAAGGAGCCTGCTTCTCCCTCTGCCTATGTCTCTGCCTCTCTCTCTCTGTAACTCTCATGAATAAATAAATAAATAACTCTTTAAAAAAAGAAAAATAAATAAATCCTATTTGTAGATCCTTCTTTCCCTTACCTGTGAATATGTAACACCGTTTGAGCTGAAAACCCGTCTCCAGAAAGTGCTCATCAATTTTACATTACAATTTCAGGGGACTGACTGACCACTTTGAGCCCATCCATGGAATTTCCCAGCTTCAGAGCTAGGAATCTATGAAGCTGGATTATTTCATTTTAAAATGTATAATTTGCACACATTTATGTTTTCATTGTCATTCTTGCATTAGCATAATATATATAATGTTGGCATGTAACCTATAGTATAGTTAGTATCTGTACATATACTATAGCTTGTGTATGTTTTAAGGCAAAGACATATTTTGGGGTCTTCTCCAAATCACTTAAAGGCACCCTAAAATTACAACCCCCTCAGAAGAAATTCATATTTTAAGTAAGTAGGGTTTAAATAATAAAAGAAAGTACTAGAATTTCACAGTGACCAGTACCTGGGGAACACTGGCAGACAGGAGACATTTTAGGGCTTCCTGGAGGTCTTTGTAGTACCCTTGAAATCACCCGCGTTGGGCAGCTGTCTGCTTTTTCACTGCCTAGGCAGAGCCCCGAGGGGAAGGAGGAAGAGAATGATTAGTATTATCCTAGCCCACAAAGACAAAGAGACAGGAGTTATGGCTGCTCAACACTTCAGACCTCCATAGCCTGCCATCATCCATCCCCCCTTAAACAAATGCTGGTTGTCATCGAAATGATGATTATTACTATGCAGGCCAGATCCTCTGATGAATCAAGGCTGATGAAACACTCCTCTCAAGTAAAGAGACTAAACTATTCCCAGGTGGCCTGATTTATTCCCTGGAAGTTGTGGTTTTCCAAGTGGAACCCTGATCCGCTGAAAAGCATTCCCTCATTGCATTAGGATGGAAAGTTAACCCCGAACGTGTCTCTGGAGCAGGAATGCAGGGATGGATACAGGTGCCCATGTGGGGGACCAGGCAAGAACGCAGCAACTCCCCCATAGGCATCTTGCAGCAGTGTCCACAGACCTGAAAGTGCATGAGAATCCAGGAGGGCCTGTGAGAACTTTCCTGCACCCCATCCCCAGAGATCTGGATACCACAGGCAGGGGTAGGGCCTGTGGATTTGCATCTCTAACAAGCTCCCAGGGATGGCTGTGCTGCTGGGGCGGCCATCCCTGGTCAGAGACCCCTGACCTAGGTCACATTAATTCTCTCCCCCCTGGTCTCTCTCCCTCTGTGCTCCCTGCGTCAGCTTTTTTACTCTGCTGCCTGCTAGAACGATCTGTCTAAAATCAGAGTATATCGTTCCCTTATTCAAAATAATGTTGGCTTCAAACCCCAGTGACTCTACAGCAGAATTCAAATGGCTTAACATGGCACAAGAAAGTATAGAGTACAGCAGGCCAAATTTGTTCGGTTTTGTTTTGGTTTATGTTTTGTCTTGTTTTGTTTTCCGCCCCCAATTGCACCAACGCAGGCATGTGCACCTCTTCCCTCCAGGCCTTCGATTTCGACCTTTCAGAGGAAACGTGAAGACGCTCCAGGCCACACCAGGTCATATCAGGAGCTCAGAGAAGTGACCCTCCCAACCACACTCTGTCTCCTGGGTTCACCTTCCATAAGACCCCCACTCACAGCCCACACCGCTGCCTTGCTCTCATCAAAACTAGCATGTCCCTGCTCCACGATTTCTTCTGTTACTTGCTTTTGAGAAAATGAAAGTGTTTCCTTTTCCAAGAGGGTGCTAGAGATATGGAGGTCATCCTAAGCAAACATTTCTTTCTCAGTGTTGCTTGTCAGTACACAGGGAAGGTTAAGAACGATCCCTCATTTGGTTTCTCTTTCAAAGCTCCACTTTTACAGGTTCTCCTGTGTATCTCTTTTTTCCAGTCAGGTCAGGAGGCATCAATAACTCTGCCTTGGTGGTGCTGTTAACCCTCCTACCTTGCTGGGGGTAGAAGAAAATGAAACAGTCCCCACTGTGGCAAACAAACGCTACCTCAGGGTCGCCCACCAAACCCCTCCAGAAGGAACTCCAGCTCCAGACCTTTTGTTTGGGTAACACCTGAAGCCTCTGAGAGAAGGTTGGGGGGTTGGGGTGGGGACATAAAATACACAATTAAGTAGTTTGGATTCTTCTGAAGAAATTCTAAGAAATCCCTGCTAAGATAACCTTCCCAAGAAAGTGTGGCCAAACCCTAAAATTCCCATATCTGAGATCCAGCCATGCCGTAGAAGCTGCTTCCACTGTTCTGGCCCCTCTACTGAAAATCCAAAAACCACAATTTTCAGGGAAATTCTTCAATTCTTAAGTTTTAGCATTTTTATTTCAAGTAAAAATTGTGAATATATTTTCCTTAAAGGATAGATTGATCTGAATATCTTTGAAACCTAAGCTTATTGCAGGATTTATTTAAGAGCTTGTTACATATGGAAACTGGCCCCTCTCTATATATGTATATTAATGTATACAGGTATATAGAAACACATGCACAGACAACATTCTTGAAACCTAATTCACTTGCTCTGTTAACAGCCTCATTGGTACTCTCTTATCTTTCAAGAATGGTATGGTTGGCTGCCTTTATGGCCTCATTTAGCATCTCAAAATGGGCACTTCTTTTTTGAGAAGGGTTACACTATGACTCAGCCACTTAGTTAATCTGACTAATTAGCATCCTGTCACCCATTAACAGCATTAAAAACAACAACCAGAGCTCTAAATACTTCGCAGATTTCCAAACAGACCTTTTCAGTGTCAAGGACATTTGTTGCTCCCTGACCTTGGAGAACTTCTGGCCTAGTTAATACCCCAGAAGAAGCCCTCCTACTCTCCTTAATAGAGAAGGCATCATTCTAAATGGCCTCCTAAATTGTCAGCCTCCTAAATTGTACCACCCTTTCAGAAATACAATTCCAAATTAAAATTCTGCGTCAGGAGGAAAACATTAACCAAATTGCAACCGTTCTTATGAGCCTCATTTAACTCAGGTGCGTAAAGTAGAGAAAGCAAATTTACATAAAGCTTGTTTTGAGTTTTGATGTTTCTTTTTGGGGGGCGGGCATGGAGGGAATTTATGTATTCATAACTGTGAACGGGCTAAAGCTAAAATTTAGATATAAAGTTACAAAATTAAAATTCAGCATTTGCTCCAGGGCAGTGGGGAGAAAGAAAGGGAAAGCTAGCTAAATATTGAGGAAGCATAACAGTGTGTGGATTGCATGCCATGCAAATTTATCAGGTTTTCCCTTACTCAAAGGGGGAAACTTAAAACAGCAACTTCACTGAATAAAAGCAGATTCAAATTACCCAAGAATCAAAGCAGTTTTTAGTATTCTTAAATCCTCATTTGTTTTATGTACACCTTTTCTGTAAAATGTGAGGGGGGGACATGAGTCACTGAGTCATCTCAGAAAAACGCTGATAATCATTCATTTCTTCAATAAATACGCTCGTGCGGTTTCTCCGGCTTCTATGTTGAGGATAGAAGGATAGACATGATCTCTGATGTTGAAGAGCTCTCATCAAATGGAAGACAATCACAGGAGGAGTACCATAATGGAAATAGGCAGACAGGACCAGAGAAAATTAGAGACCCACCTGCAGGCAAGGAGGCTGGTCAGGGAATGTGTTCCAGAAGAAATGACTCAGAAAGTGAATCTTGAGTTTTCTTCTCTACTTCCTTTCTAGTGTGCAGATTTTCTTCTCATCTAGGTTATTTATTTAGTAGTTACTGGGTCCCAGGTATTATACTAAACAAGTTATATATATTTATATTTTTTATATTTTTATATTTTATTTATATATGTATATATATATTTATTATATATTTTAATATCTTTTTCAATTCTTCTCCCCAAAATCGTAGGCAGTAGGTTTTAATATTATTCTCTTTGTTATGAGCTGAATTGTACCTCCCCATCATTTATTGAAGCCCCAAACCCCTGTACCTCAGAACATGACTATATTTAAAGATAGGGCCTTTAAAGAGGCAGTTCAGGGGTGCCTAGGTGGCTCAGTCTGTTAAGTGTCTGCCTTTGGCTCAGGTCATGGTCCCAGGGTCCTGGGATTGAAACCCACATTAGGGTCCCTGCTCAGCAGGGAGTCTGCTTCTCTCTTCCTCTCCCTCTGCCTGCCACTCTCCCTGCTTGTATGCACTCTCTCTGTGTCAAATTAATAAATAAAGGTCTTTAAAAAAATAAATAAAGAGGCAGTTAAGTTAAAATTTGGTCATTAGGGTGGACTCTAATCCAATAGGACTTCTCCAATCTAAGAAGTGTTGAGTAGAACACAAGCAACACAGAGGGATGGACACAGCAAGAAGGACGTCATCTGAAAGCAAAAGAGAGACCTCAGAAGAAACCAGCCCTGGACTGCTATCCTCCAGAACTCAGAGAAAGTAAATTCCTGTTACTTAAGGCCACTCAGTGTGTGGTATTTTGTTATGGCAGCCCTAGTAAACCAACACGCCTGGTTTCTGGACTCTAGATACATATCCAACTGCCACAAAAACAAACTCAGCCATTCCCCCAAATCTATTCTTTCTCAATTCCCATTCTTGGTGAACTGTGTCCAGTCATCCAAGCCAGAAGCATAGGTTATATCAGTTTAACTTCAGGATTCCAACTACAGAAATCACAGAGATCATTATCATTATTTACATTCAAGTTTCATCATCCCTTACTTAATCTCTTTGAGCTTCAATGTCTTCAACCATAGAAATGAAAAAAAAAATCATAATATCTGCCTGAAGAGGTTTTTGTGAGGGTGCAATTTAAGAGCCCCCCAAGACCACCATCAGGTTCAAGAGTTGACTAAAACTCACAGAATTCAGAAAAGCCAGCATAATGACAATTATAGTTTGTTACAGTTTAAGACACAGACTAAAATAAACAAAAGGAAAAGGTACATAGGGCAGAGTCTAGGAAAGGCCAGGCATGGAGCTTTTAGTTGTCTTCTCCCAGCAGAGCCACACAGACAGTATAACTTCTTTCTTTTCTTTTTGAAAATTGTTATTTTGGGCCACTTGGGTGGCTCAGTAGGCTAAGCATCTGGTTCTTGGTTCCAGCTCAGGTCATGATCTCAGAGTTGTGGGACTGAGCCTTAGTCAGACTCCGCACTCAGTGCTGAGTCTACATGGAATTCTCTCCCTCTCCCCCTGCCCCTCCTCCTGCTTACACCTGTGTACACGTGCACACAGAACACAGACTCTCTCTAAGACTATTAAATAGATAAAATCTTTTTTAAAAAGCTGCTCTAAAAAACATTTTTATTTTTAAGTAGTCTCTATGCCCAATGTGGGGCTCAAGACTAAAAACAATGAGATTCAGTCACATGCTCTACCAACTGAGTTAGCCAGCTGCCCCTACCTTCTTTCTTTTCCTAACTATCTTCTTTTTCATATTACTGCCTTCATACAGAGTAAACTATCATAATGAAATGATAAGAAAATACATAAAAAGAACAGGTCCTTTGAAAAAAGAGCCAATAATACTTGTCAAAAAAGTAGTCTTTGGAATTACAAATCCAATGGATATCATAAACATCAGATTAGACACAGAGAAAGAAAGATTCCATTTTTAATTACATCCTAAATTTGTGCACATTTTATAAGGAAACATGCAAAAGGATCCATTGCAACCCTGCTTGAAATAGTGAAAAACTACAATCAATAGTAAATGTCTGAAATATAATAGTGTATTTTTACAATGGAATACTATTCAGAAGTTAAAATACATGAACCAGATTTACATGTATAAATTTGTATGAATGTTTAATATATTATAGTAGTGAAAAACATAAGTTACAAAAAAGATAAAGTATTATGCCATTTATGTAAATTTTTAAAACCCCAAATATGATGCTCAGCAGTTTGTTCATTTGCATATATTGAAAATATGTACACATGGATCAGAATGGTATGCACCAGCTGTAGAATGTCCCTTACCCTATGAGAGGAGGGGTAGGGAATTGGAGGGTGAAGAATGGGATTGTAAGAGCTTCAACTGTATCAACAATGCTATATCTAAAATAAAATGCTTTGGGGCCCCTGGGTGGTTCAGTGATTGAGCATCTGCCTTTGGCTCAGGGCATGATCCCAGGGTCCTGGGATCAAGTTCTGCATTGGACTCCCCACAGGGAGCCTGTTTCTCCCTCTGCCTGTGTCTCTGCCTCTCTCTGTGTGTCCCTCATGAATAAATAAATAGAATCTTTAAAAAAAATTAAAAATAAAACAAAATGTTTTAACTGGAGCAAATACAGCACACAAATGCCATAGATTACATTTCAATCTGCAAATGTAAAAAAAATAATAATAATAATAAAATAAAATAAATCTGCAAATGTATCAGTTTCCTTCTCTCTATTCCCCTATCCTATGCCTTTGCATCAGCCAGTATTCAACCAGAGAAAGAAAACCAATAGAATATATACACTCTACCTTTGACCCAGCAATTTCATTCCTAGGCATATACCCAAAAGAATTGAAAGCAGGGAGTCAAGCAGATAATTGTATGCCAATGTGCATTGCAGCATTATACACAACAACTAGATTGGAACAATCTGTGTCCATCACCAGATGACTAGACAAACAAAGCAGGTTGTATCCAAATAATGGAATATTATTCAGCCATGAAAGGGAATGAAGTACTGATATGTACGACAACACGGATGAACTTTGAAAATGTATGCTAAGTGAAATAAGCCAGACACAAAAGGACAAATATTGTATGATTCCACTTAGGTGAGATATCTAGAATAGGCAAATTCACAGACAGAAAGTAGACAGGGTGGTACCAGGAGTTGGAGGAGAGGAGAATGAGAAGCTTTTGCTTAACGATTAGAGTTTCTGTTGGCAGTGATGAAAAAGCTTTGGAAATACACAGTGGATGATGGGTGCACAGCATTGTGAATGCAGTTAATGTCACTGAATCATACATTTAAAAATTATTAAAATAGCAAATTTTGTCATATGTATTTTACACAGTTTTAAAAATTATTAAAAATTAACAATATAATAAAAACCATTGAGTTATACATTTTAAATATGTAAATTATTTGGCATGTGAATTACATCTCAATAAAGCTGGGGGGGTTTAAGAAACTTATTGAAGGCATTGGTGTGTGCATTTGTGGAGGCTGATTGGGCAAGTTTGCAAAGGGGTACAGGCCTTCCAGAAGGGTAAGCTGGAACTCTCTGCCAGGGGCTGATGGCACTATCCACAGAAGTTCCTTCTTTCTCAGGGAAGCCTGTTCTTAAAGGTTTTCACTTTATTAGATCAGGGCCACCCAGATTATATAAAATAATCCTCCTTACTTGAAGTTACTTGGTTTTGGATTTTAGTCACATCCTCAAAATACTGTTCACACCAACACCAGATTAGTGTTTGAGTTGAATAACTGGCTGAGGCCTAGCTAAGTTGACACATAATATTGACCATCATATCGTGGGTCTTGTTATGGGTACCTCCCCTTCCTGTCCTTGACGCTGACGTGTGCTCAAATCACAAGAAATTCAATAGGGTTCAACAGAACTTAAAAGTACTATGGAAGCATTTTGAAAAATATAAATGATTTCTAATGTGTGATATGAGAGTTATTAGTATAATTACCCAGTGGTTTTTTAATATCCCCTGACAAAAGATGTGAATTAATGTATTTTAAAGGGTCCACCATAAATTCTGCATTTATCTATAAGAAAAAAGTCTTTGGGGGCCCCTGGATGGCTCAGTCAGTTAGGCATCCGACTTTTGATTTCGGCTCAGATCATGATCTCAGGGTCACATGATGGAGCCCCAGGTCAGGCTCCTTACTGACCATGGAGCCTGCTTAAGATTCTCTCTCTCCTTCTCCCCTCTGCCCCTCCCTACTAATCTCTCTCTCAAAAAAAAAAAAATCTATAAGCTTGGAGCTTATATTGAGGATATTAAAATTAATAAAGCACAACGCTTGGCCTCAGAGAGTTTACTCCTATTTATGTAACAATAAAACACGATATTTCCTCAGTCACCAGGGGCTGGACTCCAGTGACTGCGTCTGCTCTCCAGTCCTTCCAGGTTCAGAGGTCTGTGAGGTGGCCTCTACTCCTCGGTTTCAGTACCTCAGGCATCAGCATGTGCCAGTTGGAAAACTCAACAGTAAGAAATGGAAACACCTCCTACTCTTTCAGAAGGATGGCAGCCATTTCTTTCTGGTATAATTCTCCTGAGGAAAAGCTTCCTAAGGCAGAACTCCCTCAAAGAAGCAGAAGCTAGACATCTGTTTCTAATTGAGAAAACAATGGTCCTGGCACCTGAAGTCACTGATGACACCTACCAATTTATTTCCTCAGCAGCTTTTCACCCCTTCCCCTAGGTTCTTCTTTTCCTCCCCTCTTTTCCTTTTCTCCTGCTTTTTCACACCCTGGGGGCCCTCATCTTTCTGCGGCCATTGTGAAGCCCCTAGTCACACTGCTTATGAGAGAGAATTCCAGAATCCTTCTCTAACCTGAAGGGTAGAGGGGTGGGAAAAAAAAAAAAAGCAAAGCAAAGCAAAACTCAGTTCAAGGTGACCTGGTAAGACACCGGAAGACCCCAAATTCAGTTTCTTTTTGGTTCATTTGATTGTGTCAGTTTTTAGTGACGTTCAATAATTATTCAAGTTGACTGCAATAACAAACCACCAATGTCTTCATTCTTTTAAGAAATTTCATGAAAAGACAACCACTACTCTAATGTTGCCGCATATTCTTTTTTAAAGCTTAGTTCTTTCTCTCTATTTTTGCTGCCTTTAATTATTGAAAGTCTTTGGGAAAAAAATCAATAATTTGCAAACTGAAACTGTACAATCTCCACCCTTACTGAGCATCAGGCAGCATGCAATCATGCGTGTAAACTTAATTGTGAACAAATAATTCAGAATTCTATTAAAATTAATTTAATTATGCTCTCAATGTTCTGCTATTGACGGAATGTGCGTATTAAGTCCTTTCGGATAATAACAGGAGTTATGAAACCTGTCATAGGAGCAAAGAGTTCTTCGTTGTTGTTGTTTAAATCATTTAATTTTTGATCCTTGTCAGAAACCATGTCCAAGTGAGCAATTTCATTGCCATCTGAGAGGATAAACTGAGGCAGACTATTCAGCCAGGAGCTCTGTACCAAACATTATATGTTTCCGTATCATTTGCCTTCTGAGCATCGAAGTATCAGTGCAATGTTGTATGCTGTTAGGCAATGCAGAACCCCAGCACTGCATATTCCCTGACATTTTAGTTGAACAAATACCCACAGGACCCTCCCAGGTGGATGTAACTTGGCTCTGGGCAATTAGTGTCCAAAGCCACATTAATGTTGTCTTCCTGAATCTGCAACTTGACAGTCTGATAAACAATAGCGCTGAGAGAGGTGTGAACTTCCACTATTTATCTCAATGGGCTGTTAACTTTGAAACCTAATTATGATCACTTAAATGCCAACACTGTTAATCATTTCACTCCTGATCACTGTACCAGAAACATCCAGCCACAGTAATGTGCTTCTTCCCAGGGCTGCTGGACTCAATTGCCACGTCCTGATGTGCTTTTTCTGAGCATCCTCTTGTTAGTAGTGTCAACCTTCGACTGTTTAAATGGGTATATTCAGGGCTTGAGCCCCTGGGTAAGGAAAGCACCTATCACACGCACTTTGTTTCTTTTAAAACGAAGAAAATAAATGTATATTTGCCGTCCTTTCATTTTGCCTGTTGGTTCTTAAACCTTGGGATTGATGAGTTTTCCTTATGGTAATCTCTTAAATCCCATGAATATCAGACATCACTGGGGATAATGTAAAATGGGAACAGAGAGGGTGATTTTCCAAAAGTCATGGAGGCAAATCCACAGTATAATTGAATTTGAGGAATTTCCAATATCACAGACTCCAACCTCCCATCTAAAGTGAGAATCATTTGAGTACTTTCTGGGTGAGGTGACTCACTGTCTCACATGGAAATCCATTACACTGCTTGCCTAGGTTTGCTTCTTAGAAGGTTCATCCTTGTATTCAGTGTAATTCCCCTTTGTATAATATGTAGTCTTTGGCCCTAATTCACTTATTGCAAAGAAAATACTACTCCTCTCATCCATCTTCAAATATTTTTGACAATGGTTCTTCCAAGTCTCCCATCCTAAATGTCAGGAGTTCATTTGTAACAGCCTCCTTTATTGCATACCTATTATGAGCCATGCTCTTTACATGTATTAACTCATTTAATTATCAAAACCCTATGAAGTAGTCATTTTATTATGGTTTTACAGATTAGGAAATTAAAACTCAGCAAGATTAAGCAAACACAGTCCACTCGTGTGGGACTCATATGCAGCCATGTTCCCCTACGAGGCCCAACATAGACATAACTAAGGATGGCATTCTTCCCCACCAGCATAGATATAGTCAAGATTCATCTCAACCTAGGACTCTAGGCAGCCACTGTATACCTATCAATTGGCCAAAAGAATAAACACAGTTTGTCTTTCTAGTGACCAACAATGGTCACTAATCTATTTCTATTAATAATATTCTAAAATGCATATGATAAATCTCAAATGTGATGAATATAGTTAATGTGGGATGAATACACTGGAAAGGATCTAAAAAAGAAAAAAATGGCAACAGCCAATGAAAGACCATTATCATATGAAAAGCAAGCACTTACTAAAAGTTTAAGTCCAGGTGAGGTTGATGCAGGCAGACTGGGTCTAAGGACCTAGAGAGGGGGATCCCAGAGGACCATCTGAGAGGGTCCTTGGCTTTATGCAGTATGGAAATCAAATGTGAGCTAGCAATTTATTAAAGATGTAGAGATACAGATGGAGTGTGCAGGAGACTTGGAAAGGCCAAGAGGGAGTCTCCTCTTCGTTCAGGGCCTGGGGGTTTTTAGACCACTGAGTTCTGGTGCACATGCCCTCTGAAGCATCCAGGAACTGGTCAGAATGAGAACAAGGTCTAATCACTTATTACCCAACACCAGGGGTCTTGGTACCCCCATGTCTAGCACTGGTAGTCTGGAATATGCCTATGAGAGCTTCATCCGGTCATTCCTACCTGGTCCTTCCTTAGATGTTATCTATTCTAGAGAAATCATTAGCACCTTGTCTCTTATAAGAAGGACATACACTATTTGCATTCTGAGGTTTGTGTAGAATGGGATGGGGGTGCAGGTCCTAGCAAGAATAGAAACCAGATAAGAAAAAAGGAAAAAAAAAAAAACAGCTTTTTCTCTCATGGGGTCTCTACAGTGTCCCTGTCTCAGGGTATTAGCCTTAAAAGTTATGCAATTTGTTGATGTACAACACTCAGAAATTCAATAGGTAAAATCTAAGAGCAAAAGGAAACTCACTCACTCCCACTGTGGAAGGGGTTTAATGGTCATTTGTTGCAGTTTAGGAGAGGGCTGCATAATATGCATTATTTTGTCCAGAAAAATCACCTAAAAATTAGCAGATGTTGCTTCACATTGGAAGGAAAAAAACAGATGCAAGAAAAACAGAAAGGAAGGGAGAAGGGGCTTCACCTGAGTTCACTACAGGCTAAGACAGGACTTCATTTCAACTTATGGAAAATTGGAATACAATAGAAAACAAAAATCAGTACGAAGTGGAAGGAGTGTCCTCTGGGAAGCAAAAGTTCTTATCTTCCCTAAGGCAAATATGGAAAATAGCCTACATATTTACCTTTCTAACAACCTCTCCCTCCCAAACCAGAGGCTCTGTTTAATCTCATAGAACAGACCAATGCAGTGGATCTTGAAGCCTGGTCCTCAGACCAGCAGGATCAGTGTTATTTGGAAACTTCTTAGAAATGCAGATTCTCAGCCCCACCCCAGACCAAATGAATCTGACACTGTCTGGGTTGCTCCTGAGATTAAAAGAACAAGCCCTTCAGGGGGTTCAGATGTTCACCAAAGTCTGAGGACCACTGGTCTATTGAAGTCTAGAGTCAATGCACCAGGACTGGCCCAGCTGCAGCCAATATTGTTTCTATTTGAAACCAACTATCGTTCTCTGGATCTGTTACCATTAATCCAATTGCAAAATTAAAAAGAAGGAAATCCATGCACCCATATTTGAAATCTGTGCTCTGATGCGCCACTGACCAAACCCTGCCTGGGAGCCTGCATATTTTGGCTACTTTTTCACACAGTGTCCTGAGTAAGCCCCGTGCCTGAGCTGCTAAGCAGAAAATTTAGGGAGAGATGAGATATGTGCCTGAAATTTTAAATAGCTTGAATAAAACCTCTGGGTTCAACCTTTCAAGTATATGCCTCTTGCATGCAATTTAGGTAAACATTCCTAAAATCTCCTTCTGGAAAACCCAAATTTTTTCTCCCCAAAATCTGAAAATGCATAGTAATCAGAATCATTTTATTTAAGTAAAATTATTGTCATTTGTACATTCTCCAATAATCCCTTTTTCTGAATAAACTAAGAGCATAGTTTCTTCAATAAACTGCTACAATTTTCCCAAATAAGTGTCATTTATTCCAGAATAGCTCTTCTTCTAAAATCCTGTACCTCTTGACACTTGGTAGGTTCTTCTGTTGAAAGATGTATGTCAAGTTCTAAAATAACAGCAAACCCAGATGGAGTGATCTTCCCCTGTGTTTATTTTATCCATTAAAATGAGTTCACATCCCTTAAGGGCACCAACCAAGGCAACCCAGCAAAGTGCCTTTCTATTTTGCAAACTTAAATTGGAAGCCCTGCTTCAGGATGTTCTTAATCAGAACTACGTTACATTTCTAGCCTGTGTAGAAGAGTCAAATTCTCGTTTACACATTTTATTTGCTGTCTAACAGAGATACACCACATCTTCTAAGACTATTCATTATATAAACTTCTTGAAAAGATAATTCAGAACAAAGCAGTCAGTTGCTCTGCTCACAAGACAAATTCAAGAGATTCCCTGGAGGATTCTCTCCCAACAATGACTAGAGACTCAGGCAATGGAAGAGACCATCTTCCTGGGTTCAAACCACAGCTCTTAGGTACATTACTTAACTTTTCCATCTATTTCTTTTTTTTTTTAAGATTTTATTTATTCATTCATAAGACATACAGAGGGAGAGGCAGAGACATAGACAGAGGGAGAAGCTGGCTCCCTTCAGGGAGCCTGATGTGGGACTGGATCCCAGAACTCCAGGATCACGCCCAGAGTCAAAGGCAGACCCTCAACCGCTGAGCCACCCAGGCATCCCTCCACCTGTTTCTTAATCCATAAAATGGAGGTAATTATAGGAAGCATTTCAGGAGATTGTTGGGCAAAATAAGTGAGATAATACCTAATACACGTAAAGCATTTTATACAACGTCTGATTCAGAGTAAGCATGTAAATGTTATTATTACCTTTCTGTTATTACCATAGCCAGGAGTATTAAGAGGAATATTCTCAGCTGTCACAGAATTCCCCATTAGAGTAGGCCCCTAAAATTTCCAAACCCTAAAAAAAAATGCAACTATAGAAAAAAATTATAGAACATGATACATAATACTACATGAATTATGAAAGACTAAATTTCTTGGGGTACCTGGGTGGCTCAG
Source organism: Vulpes lagopus (assembly GCF_018345385.1). Taxonomy (NCBI): domain Eukaryota; kingdom Metazoa; phylum Chordata; class Mammalia; order Carnivora; family Canidae; genus Vulpes; species Vulpes lagopus. Next base: position 129,132,892 of record NC_054824.1, on the reverse strand, counting down.
TCAGTTAACCATCCACTCTTGATTTTGGCTCAAGTCATGATCTCAGGGTCATGAGCTCGAGCCCAGCCTCGAGCTCCACACTGAGCATAGAGCCAGCTTGGGATTCTTTTTCCCTCTCCCTCTGCCCCCTCCCCCCCCTCAGATAAATAAAATCTTTTTTAAAAAACACATTTCCATTTATTGTAACATTTAAGTGTCATATATAATATATTTCTTATCAAAAAGGCACCACAAACAAATAAGTCCCATCTTGTGGGAAAATCAAACCCTATCACATCAGACTATCCTCTTTCTCCTTTGTCACCACATCAATACCACCCTAGTCTCAATAAGACTGAGAGAAACTCACATAGTGTATTTGAATTTCAGCCAAATATTTAAGGGCCCTGTCCTGGGGCCCTTATGGACAAAATGTAGAAATCTTGTCTAAGAACTAGAAGTAAAGGCAGGTCGGTAGATTTGCAAGTAAAGAACTTTAAGTAATTAGAAGAATTTGATTCCTACTGGAGTTACACAGATATAGAGTCAAAAACAAAGTCCAGCACTTACTAGCTGGGTTACCATTATTAAAAGTTAAATGTGGCAAAACATGCAAAGAATCATTTTAATGGCAGGTACCTGGTCGATGTTCCTTCTGTTCCCCCTGTTAAGTGATCCATGTCAACCCACAGGAAATTCTTTAAGGCTCAAGAGCTTGTCTTCAACCCTGTCTTCTCCACATTTCCAATCAATTACGTGGATGAAGGTGTCAGTGGCACAAAGCTGGGAGAAAAAGCTAATATACTGGATGGTTTAAAATATTATTCAAGAACTCTGGACAGCTTTAGAAATATGGCCTATTTCAAAATCACAAGATAACATTAAATAGAGATAAATATAAAGTCCTCTACTTGGTTCCAGTTTCCAAAAGCTTAACTTTACAAATTACAGGATAGATAAACTCAGACCTGCGTTCAAAAAGAGGGGAGTTTAGAATATGATTCAGAGTTGAATATGATTCAGTGTTTTTGCAAAAAGTAAATTGTAAAGGTCTTTAAATATCAAGCTATGGGGCTGTGACAGTCCAATCTGTTTTCCAGATTCCAACTTGACTTAAATCCTAGATTTTTGTGTGCAGAGGAACCATATCTAATACTATTGGATTGCTGCCTATTTTAATATACTTTACATTTCCTGAGTGGCATTTGGCATGTAGTCCCATTGCATTCAGATGAGGGAACTTGAAACAGAAGGCCTTTCAAAGGGACTCCACTGGCATCAACCACTTACTCTGGAGAGATGGAAGGCACCTTCCTTACCCTCTGAAGCTGAGCGCTCCCTCTTGCCCTCATCATCCTCCCCTGCTGCTGCTGCTCAAAAGCTATTCTTACATTCTCCAATTATTAAACAATTTCATTAAAGAAATTAAATTACATTTAAATTATTGACATTTAAAAAGACTTCATGTTAATAATATCAAATAGGAGAGAGAGAAAAGGACATACTTAAAAACCAATTATCTCCACTGAATTCAATCTTACAATTTCCCTGCAATTCATAAAATGATTCCAGCTGTGTTTCTTTTGGTTTTTGCTGTTAGGAGTACTTTAGTGAACAGTCCCAGACCTATACCATGTCTTTCTTGATTCCCCTTAGGAATCTTTGTAGCAAAATCTCCAGTTTTTCCTCTCTGAAACTTCAGAGTGATCACGTGATAAATTCAAAAGACTATAGTGCTATTGTTAGAAATACAAAGGGCAATGGGCCTGAATCTCCCCTCTGAGTTTAGGAAGTGCTGACTTCAGATTCCAGAGCCTGGAGGCAAGAGGAGCTGCCTTGCATCCCTTCCTCAACCATAAATTTTCCCTTCTGGGTATGCTCTCCCTGATTCCCTGATCCCCCACATCTTGCCTGCTGTATCATTGAGCTCTCTTGCCTGGTAATTACTGGTTCAGATATGCCCTGGACTCTGGAGACAACCTTATCTTCTTCCTGGGGTTTTGGGGCATTTTATGACCATCCTGAAATTCTTCAGCATCAATGCAGCCTAACTCCTAGTCTTCCCAGAACCTATTGCCCCAGTCACTCGGCTTCTGATTCCAAAAATCCCAAACTCTGCTAGAGTCTGTTTGGTTCCCCTGTGTCTGAATCCCTTTCCCCACAGCATGACCACCTCCTTGGTCCCTCTTGACTAGGATTGTCTTTTATTCGATGAGCTCAGCATTCACCTGCTCCCCAAAAACCACTGCTCTTCTACCTTGAACTCATGAAAGTCATGAGAGGTATAGGGAGGGCTATAATTTGCTTGCTGCTGTCCTTTGAGTTTATCACACCACCCAATGGTTCCGTCCTTTGTTTTCTCCTAAGGTAACCAGTGACTTTCTAATTACCAAACTCAATAGAAAGTCCTTAGTTCTCATTTCCCTCCATTTTTTCCCAGTATCTCGCACTAACATTGTTGAACACCTCTCTTTCACGATTCTCTTTCCTACCAAAGATAAATTCACTGTCTTTCCAGCTCCCAAATATATACTTCATTTTTCAATTATAGTGGCACCATCTTCTTCGGCACCCATTAAAAATCTGAGTCTTCCAAAAATTCTTTCCATCCACTCCATTCCCATATTAACCTGTTACAAATCCCATTGATTTTACCTCCTAATGGCCTGCCCCTTCTCTTGATCATCTCTGTCATTGCCTTAATCCAGTTCTCTATGGCTCCTACCAGCCTCTTCCTTCCCCTCCATCCTATCCTCTATCTCATTGCCAGGGTCATAAGTCATAGGTCATGCCAGGAGAAAATCCAGGTTTTGTGAAGGCTGAAGATTATCCAATTTAGAGCTCCCTCCATAAAATAATTTCTTTCAAACGTGGCAAAAACAATTGGGCTTGGGCACATTGCTCAGGATCTTCCCAGCGTCTTGGAAAGTTCCATGCAGATGAGGAGCTCTGAAAAGTTAACATCATTACTTTCATGGTAAATGCATCTCCAGCAAATGCCAATCCTATGATAAAAACATTCAGTGGCCCCCCACCAGGTGAGGGATGGTATCCAAAGTATTTTGTAAAAACCTATCTGGTTATCACTATAAGTTGTATTATCTTTTCACTTTCCCTAACATACCTGCATTCCAATCCCCTAAAAGTGTTACCATTTCCTAAATACAAGATAACTTTTTATCCTTCAATATTTTTTTTACAAGCTGTTCCTGTCTCTGTAATGCTTTGCCTTCTTCTCAAGCTGAAGAAGCTTTCAAAAAGCTTTCAAAGAATAGGCAACTTTTACCTCATTTACCTTACTTGTTATGCCTTCCCAATATGATTTAGTCATTTTTCGCTGCTGGATTCATAAAACCTTTTCTTTTCCTATATTCTAATATAACTCATTGTATTGTAATTGTTTAAATTTTTTGCTTCCATCACTGGATTGTGAGGAAGAGGCCAGTTTTATTCATTTATATTCATAACACATAGTATAGTGTTGTCCCATAAAAGGTACTTAATTAATGTTTAATGAATGAGTAAATAAATGATTCTAGGTCTGATGCCTCCTGTTTCAAAACTCGCAAACGTCATGCTCTGTTCAGCTTACTTATGACCCCCTTCTGAACCACTCTGACAGATACCAACTTCTAGAACTGGTACCTGCTTCCCATCATATTCCTTGAATAACTTTATCATCTGCCAGGATTTCTGCTTTCAACTACTGAATCCATTTTTTCCTTTCCCTAAGCACAAGCTGTAGCCTGATGAAGACATCTTTTTAGGTGTGTGTCTCAGACACTGTACTAAGTGCTGTTTTCTATCCATTCATTATTCACAGCAAATAATGTCACAATATAAGAGAGAGATGACTTGAACAACTACCAGAATAATTTGTGGTAGTAGTTATTGTAATGTGACTATAATAGGAACAAGTGTAACAATAATGGGGGAAATGACTCCATCCTGGCTAGAATATATTCGTTTTTCACTTTGGAAAAGTTTTCTAGTTAAAAGAAGATGGAAGAGAATCATCTTTGCTTTTTATCTATGGGTTTTTTCATAAACTTGGTCATTTTATTGTCCCCTTCTCTCATTCTTGGTCAGCAAATTGAGCTAAATGGAATATTGATTGAGATGAGGACCCTCTCAACTTGCTCCTTGGAACCAGCTCTCTTTACATTAAAACATTTTTGAGGGATGCCTGGGTGGCTTAGCAGTTGAGCGTCTGCCTTTGGCTCAAGGTGTGATCTCAGGGTCCTGGGATTGAGTCCCACATCGGGCTCCCTGCATGGAGCCTGCTTCTCCCTCTGCCTGTGTCTCTGCCTCTCTCTCTCTCTCTCTCTCTCTCTCTGTCTCTCATGAATAAATAAATAAAATCTTTAAAAAGAAACCTTTTTGAGAAACAATTTTCCAAAAAGAAAAAAAAAAGAGAAACAATTTTCCTTTGAACTGTATAATGGTAATGAGCATGCAGAGTAGAGAATGGCCTTTCTAAAGAATATCTCAACTTCACCTGTCTGGGACTCTCAGGGAGTTGTCATCAGGCATTTGAAATCTTAGTACAGCCTCTTACAAGCTGTGTTAATATGTGTTCAACCTCTTGGACATGTTATTTCACCTGTCTGAGCCTCTTAGCTCATCTGAGGATAAACTTGCAATTAAATAAGATGAATATAAAGCACTCAATGCAGAGTTTAATAAATGTTGATGTTATTAGTATTAACATTTATGCTCTTGGCTAACCACACACATGCACATGCGCACACACACACACACACACACACACCTACAATATAGGTTGATGTAAATGCCTATCAAATAAATATCTTCTTTTTCAAAAGATTTTATTTATTTATTCATGAGAGACTTAGAGAGAGGCAGAGACATAGAGGGAGAAACAGGGTCCCTGTGGGGAGCCCAATGCGGGACTCAGTCCCAGGACCCTGGGATCATGACCCAAGCCAAAGGCAGATAGACACTCAACCACCAAACCACCCATGTGCCCCAAATATCTTTATTCTGACTGTAGTTGGACAAATTTACACAAGTTAAATGTAGTACTATAGATTTTAGCTACAAAATGTATGCAAAGTCAAAATATACTAACCAAGATATGGATCAAATGCAAAATCTTAGAGAAAGTATATGAACTAAATGGAAGTTTGTAAAATAACTATTAACAAAATTGTTCCTGATTACAATTATTAAACTACTACATGTATTTGTTTACGAACATCTACTCGAAGTTTTCAGCATTGTATTTGGACTACACAAGCATAATGGAATCCTCATGTTATGTAAGTAGGAAGGTCCTGTGCTTCACCAAGTAATGTTCAAGACAGAGAAACTTCTTGACTTTTAATATCTTTTAAAAATGTTTGTGTTTAGGGCCACCTGGGTGGTTCAGCCAGTTAAGTATCTGCCTTCAGCTCAGGTCATGATATCGATGTCCCACATCAGGGTCCCCTGCTCAGTGAGGAGTTTGTTTCTCCCTCTCCCTCTGCTGCTCCCTCTGCTTGTACTCTCTCACTCTCTGTCTCTCTCTTTTTGTCAAATAAATAAATAAATCTTTTTTTTTAATTTAAAAAATAAAAATGTTTGTGTTTATCTGGCTACATTTAATTAAAGATGTAATTTTAGAATTTTGATACATTTTCTTGTTTTGTACAGGGTTTCTGAAAGGAACTGTGATTAGTATACTCCTACTGATTGACACATATTTTATATCCAACTACTAGGATCTGGCTCTTATGCTTTAAAAGCTGAAGCAAAGCAAGCATATCCAAAACTGATGCTATACAAGTTTTACTCACTACTTTTTTAAGCACCCCCACTGTGAGTGGTATCCAGTTTTCCCTGAAGATCTGCTATGTAGAGAGGCTGTCGTGAAGCAATTCTCTGCCTGCAGAGTCCCCAGAGTAGACAAGCCAGCCATTAAAAGTGTGTTGAGATCAGCCTGGAGTTCACAATGAGAGGCAAGATTTCACTGCTCAGGAATAGATACTCCCAAAGATGCAAGTTAAACACAAACCAAAAACTATCCATAATAGGCTGAAAGTTATTTTCAAGAATTTGCCTGAATGTTTTGAAGGAAAAAAAACCTAGAATCTTTAAAAGTAATGAAACGCAAATTGTGTAAAACTCATTTACTTTAAAATGAAAGCTTTTACCAGCAAAGGATGCCCCATAGCTTAGAAGACATTATCCTTTCCTTAAAATTTATCCCATAATGTTAACTGCCTTAAAATATTTATGAAATAGAGCAGAATATAAGCAATGTACCTCAGAGTTCCAATGAAAGATTTTTAGATTTCATACTTCTGTATTATTATTATTATTATTGGCTTAAGTCCCTGAGTGATAATATTCAATCAGATTTCAATCATCAAATATTTATTAAGAATATATCTTTCCAGGGGTGCCTAGATAGCTCAGCTGGTTGAGCCACCAACTCTTGGTTTCAGCTCAGGTGATATTCTCAGGCTCCTGAGATTGAGCCCCACATCAGGCCCCATGCTCAGCTTAGAGTCTGTTTGGGATTCTGTTCCTCTTCCTCCCCCTTCCTTTCTTGTCTTTCCCCTGTGCTCAAGCACGCTCTCTCTCTCTTTCCAAAATAAATAAATAAATAAATCTTTAAAAGAGGAAAGAATATATCTTAAAAAGAAAGAATGTATCTTTTCTATGAGCTGATACAGAGTGATTTTTCAGTATATATTTTTAAGTTTAAAAGCAAGAAAGAAAATGTATCTTGTATATAGTATGTTACTTTTTATGTGATAAAAAAGAGAAAAATAAGAATATATAATTTTTTTGCCTAAAAGAAATTAAGAAATTATAGACCAGACTCTAATATATTTTATGACCTATAATAAGTGGGGTTGGGGGGGAACATACGTAAGAGGAAAGTACGGGAATGAGATTTCACTGAGTATACCTTTTTTATATTATTTAGAATTTTTAATTATGTAAGTATTTTACATATTCAAAAACTAAAATCAAACAAAAACAAGAGGATGAAAAATTATAAGCTAAATTGGAAAACAAACAAAAACAAAGGAAGCTAAATGTTTATCAAATTGATTGAATAATAAAATAACCTCACAGAGAAAAGAATCATTTCAAATATTTTTTTTTCAAAGATTTTATTTATTTACTTGAGAGAGAGAGTGTGTGTGTGTGCATGTGCACACACAACCCTGAGGCTGGGAGAGAGGGACAGAAGGATAGGCTGACTCTCCATTAAGTGGGATGCTTGACACAGGGCTCGATCCCAGGATCCTGAGATCATGACCCAAGCCAAAAACAGATGCTTAACCATCTGAGTCACCCAGGCACCCCTAAAATAACTTTTAAACATAGTATTCTGAGTATAAATTTTTGTTATTCTGAGAATGTTATATAAACAAATTCATACAATATTATGACCTTTTGGAATGGGCTTTTCCCACTTAGCCTAAATCTTTGGAGATTTATCTAAGTCGTACTAATATGTACCAATAGTTCATTCCTTTTCATTGTTAAATAGTATTCTATGGCATGGTAGTACAAAGTATGTTTAAGTGTGTTTATTTATTTATTTTTAAAGATTTTATTTATTTATTTATTTACTTTAAAGATTTTATTTATTTATTCATGAGAGACACACAGAGAGAGAGACAGAGACACAGGCAGAGGGAGAAGCAGGCTCCATGCAGGGAGCCCAACGTGGGACTCTATCCCAGGTCTCCAGATCACGCCCTGGGCTGAAAGTGGTGCTAAACTGCTGAGCCACCTGGGCTGCCCAAGATTTTATTTATTTATTCATGAGAGACACAGAGACAGAGAGGCAAAAGCATGGGCAGAGGAAGAAGCAGTTTCCCTGCAAGAATCCTGATGTGGTACTCAATACTGGGGCCTGGGATCAAGTCCTGAGCCAAAGGCAGATGTTCAACTGCTGAGCCACCCAGGCATCCCTATTTAAGTGTGTTTAAACATTCACCGATTGAAGGACATCTGGGTTGTCTTCAGTTTTAGGCCTCTATGAATAAAGCTACTAAACATTGATGTACAGGCTTTTATGTGGACTTAAGTTTTCATTGCTTGCAATAAATGCCCAGGAGTGCAATTGCTGGGTCATATAGTAGTTGCATGTTTAGTTAAAAAAAAAAAGAAAAGAAATACTGAAACTGTTTTCCAGAGAGTCTATACCACTTTATGTTCCCACCAATAATGTACATGATCCAGTTTCTCCTCTCCTTGAGAGGACTTGGTAATAGGTGAGCAGTAAGCTGTCCTTGTGGTTTTAATTTGTAATCCTTAATGGCTAATGATGTTGAATATCTTTTCATGTACTACTTACCATTTGTATATCCTCCTCAGTGAAATATCTCTTCATATATTCTCCCCATTTTATGGTAATGTTTTTAAAGAAAATAATTTTTCACTTAGCTGTTGAGTTTGAGAGTTCTTTATACACTCCAGATACTAGTTCTTTGTCAGATAAGCATATTTGTGTGGGTCTATTTCTAGATATTCTATTCTGTTCCATTGGTCTAAGTGTCTCTCCTTCTACCAATATAGTCTTTATCACTAAAGCCCTATCATAAGTCTTGAAATTAGATAGAATGATTCCTCCCACTTCACTCTTTTTCAAAATTGTTTTAGCTTTCCATGTAAGAATGAGAATCTTGTTCATATCTATTAAAAAAATCTTGCAAGGCTTTTAATATGAATTACATGAAACATGTATAACAGTTTAGGGAAAATTGACATCTTTACTATGTTGAGTCTTCCAATCTATGAACATAATAATCTATTTCTCCATTTATTTATTCTTTTTTTTATTTCTCCATTTATTTAGATCTACTTTGACATTTTTAAATTAGCATTTTGCAGTTTTCAGGAAATAAATCCTGTACATGTTTTAAAAGAGTTACACCTAAGTCTTTCATGGGTTTTTTTTGAGTGATTGTAATGGTATTGTTATTTAATTTAAGTGTCTGTATGTCCATTGATAATATTTAGAAGTACAACTGACTTTTATATGTTTATCTTGTGTCCTGTGACTTTGCTAACAGCTATATTATTTATAGCTAGTTTTGATTCCTTGGGATTTTCTACTGATACAATTATGTAATGTGCAAATAAAACCAGTTATATATCTTCCTTTTTGACCTAAATATCTTTTATTTCCTATTCTCAACTTATTGAATTGAATAGAATATTCAGTGTTACGTTGAGTAAGGATGGTAAAAGCAAACATCCTTGCTTTCTTTCCAAAGTTAAGGAGAAAACATTTAACCTTTCACCATTAAGTTGTATTACCTCTAGGTTTTTTGTCGATGCTCTTTACCACATTGAAAAAGTTCCCATTATTCCTATTTTTCTGAGAGTTTTTATCATGAATGGGTATTGAATTTTGTCAAGTGCTTTTTCTGCATCCATGTATGATTGTGTGGTTTTTATTCCTTAGCTTACTAATATAGTGTATTACACTGATTGATTTTTGAATATTAAACCAGCTTCGTATCCCTGAAATAAACTCCATTTGGTCATGGTGTACAATCTATTTTATGCTGTAGAATTTGTTTGCTAATATTTTAAGGATTTTTGTGTCTATATTCATGAGCAATATTGTTCTCTATTTTTTTTGTATTGTCCTTAATTTGGTGTCAGTTAAGACTAGCTTCTTAAAATGAAGAGAAGATTGTGTAGAGAGAGATTGTACAGAGAGATTTTGTAGAATTGTTAAACTTCTTTAATATTTTATAAAATTCTCCAGTGAAACTGTCTGGGCCAATAGATTTCTTTTTCAGTTTTTGGGGATTTTTTGTTTTTGTTTTTTAAAGATTTTATTTATGCACAAGAGACACACAGAAAGAGGCAGAGATATAGGCAGAGGGAGAAGCAGGCTCCCTGTGGGGAACCCAATGCGGGACTAGATCCCAAGACCCCAGGATCACAACCTGAGCCAAAGGCAGGTGCTTAACCACTGAGCCACCCAGGTGCCCTGTTTTCAGAGTTTTTAAATCACAAATCAACTTATTCAATAGTTATAGGGATACTCAAATGATCTATTTCATTCTAGGTGAGTTGTGGTAGTTTGTGCTTTCAAGGAACTGGTCCACTTCACTTGAGCTGTTAAGTTTATGTGTGTTGTGCTGTTTGTGATATTCCCCTACCATCCTTTTAATATGTTCTGGGTCTGTAGTGGTATCCACTGTTTTGTTCCTGATATTAATAATATGTGTCTTTTCTCTTGATTGGTTTTGTTTCTGTTTTTGGTCAATCTTTTTACAGATTTTGATCTTACTGACCTTTCAGAAAACTAGAATTGTGTTCCATTGATTTTCTCTATCACTTTCTGTTTTCCATTTCACGGATTTTTCTACTCCTATCTCTATTACTTCCTTCTTTCTACTTGCTTTGAGATTATTCTGCTCTCTTTTTCTGAATTCTTAAACTGGAAGTGAGATTATTGGCTTGAGTCTTTTCCTTTTTCCCAAGGCATGCATTTAATTCATTTAATTTCCATTTTAGCATTACTTTACCTGTGTTCCACAAATTTTGGCATGCTGTATTTTCATTTTCATTTCGTTAAATTAATTTTTCTGTTTACCTACAGATGTCCTCTTTGACCCATGAGTTATTTAAAAGTGAGTTGTTTAGTTTTCAAGTGTTTGGAAAGCTTTTTGCTATCTTTCTGCCAGTGATTTCCAGATTGATTCTATTATTATTGGAGAATAGATCACCTGTATGATTTGGGTTATTTTAAATTTGTTGAAGTTTGTTTTACTGCCCCCTTTTTCTTCTTTCAGCTATTCTTTCCTACTTTCTGATGTTCTGGAATTTTTGCTTTTACATTTCCTTTTGCTTAGAGAATTTCCTTTAAACCATTCTTTTAAGGTAGGTCTGCTAGTGATAAATTATCTTAGTTTCCTTTCATCTAGGTTGATAGTTCTTTTATTTCAGCACTTGAAAATGCCACCTTTTTTCCTGGCCTCTATAGATGTAGAGGAGAAGTGCGCTTATTCAAATTATTTCCCCCTACAGAAAAATTCCAATAATAAATGTAAAAGGAATGACTGAATTTTTTAAAATCACCATTTAATAATTGGTGATTTATAATCACCAATATAATACTTAATTCTGGTAAGAATCATTAATAAATGTAAAAATTAATGAGTGAACAGTATATATACATCTCTTTCTGGAGAAAGTGGTGATGGTTGCACAATGATGCAAATGTGCTTAATGCACTAAAGTCACAACAGTAAACTCACAAGTGACTAAAATGCTTTTAACTTACATATACATTCTATGACGGTTTTAAAAATCTCGTCATTGGGGATCCCTGGGTGGATCAGCGGTTTAGCGCCTGCCTTTGGCCCCGGGGCGTGCTCCTGGAGTCCCAGGATGGAGACCCACATCAGGTTCCATGTATGGAGCCTGCTTCTCCCTCTGCCAGTGTCTCTGCCTCTCCTTCTCTCTCTCTGTCTCTCATGAATAAATAAATAAGATCTTTAAAAAAAGAAAAGAACTCATCATGAAGAAATAATCAGGAAATTTCAGAATATGGAATATTTTATAACACAATGGACTTGAACTATTCAAAAAAAGCAGTGTCATGAAAAATATGAAAAGATGGAAGGATTTTTGTGCAGACTTAGATCAGTGGCACAGAGCATGAACTTTAATTGAATCCTAAATTTCTTTTTAAAAAGCTATAAAAGAGGGGCTCCTGGATGGGTTAGTTGGTTAAGTGCTTTCAACTCAGGTCATGATCTCAGGGTCCTGGGATAGAGCCCATGTCGGGGTCCCTGCTTAGTGGGGAGTCTGCTTCTCCCTCTCCCTATGCTGCTCCCTCTGCTTGTTCTCTCTCTCTCTCTCTCTGTCAAATAAATACATAAAATATATTTTTAAAAATCCTTAAAAAGCAATGAAAGATATTGGTGATAATCAGGGACATTAGAAGATCAGTTATATATAGGAATACATAGAATTATGTCAACTTTGTGGTAATAGTATTGTGGTTATGAAGCAGGTGTATGCTGAAGTAGTTACGAACTGTGGTGTGTTATCTACAACTTACTTTCAGACAGTTCAGCAAAATACAAATATAGACAGAGAAAGAAGAAATGTGGCAACATGTTAGTAATTGGTGACTGTAGGTAAAGGGCAGATGGTAGTCATTCAACCCACCTGTTCCACTGTCTTGAAAGCCTGATTTTTCAAAATTAACAATTTCGGTTGAGAAATACCATTTGCTGACTTTTGTCAGCCAGTTCCATTTTGACGGCCAATGGAACAGGAGCAGGAGCAGGGAGCCCTTCCAGTCCCTACTCTAAATATATAAAAATTCTGGATAAATGTTTTTTTCCTTAATACATGGTTAGGCTTGAAAGTAAGAAAAAGAAGGCTCAAGTTCCAGAAATGAACAGAACTTAAAGGCAAATTTTTTAATAGAAGCTGAACTAAACAATAGCCCAAGTGCATCCAGACCATGAATGGATGTTGGAGACTGAAGAGAATGAGTCCCCCCACCTCCCCTCCTGTGAAGGGAGCAGCTGGACTAACTTTCTGTGACCCAGGAAGGTGGAATTTTTTTTTTAATTAAAAAAAAAGAAGAGCACTTCACCCTCCCAGAGTCTTCATGGCTGCCAGCTAGCTATCTGTCCAGAGATATGAGTGGAAAAAGAGGGGAAGAAATCAGAAACCCAGCCCAGCCTCATGAGTGGAAAGGAGCCACGTCCCCACTAGTCCAGAATCTATAAAATCCCAGCAAAAAAAAAGGAATGGAAAGGAGCCCCACAGGAGCACCTTCACCATCCAATACAGAATACAAGACAGGCTAAGGCAGAAATAAGGGAATTTATGACTATGTTATTTGGCTCTGCTTTAAACAAACAAACAAACAAACAAACCACAACTCTCAGCTCCCGGTTGAATGTTCCTAGAATTTCTTTTGCCTCTTTGCAGGCCTGAGAGGGGAGAAGATATATGAGGGTGGTTGTGGCCTCTCCTCCCTAACCTAGCCTCTGAAAATACATTTTTAACCCCAAGTATCAAATTTTTCTGCATGGCCCTAGAGTTCCTGATTATTAAACAATCCATTTTATTTGGAAGGGGCAACGTCATTTTGCTTTTTATTTTTAAACAAAGGGACACAGCTTGCTTCCTATTTGTGTAGATCTGGGGATCTTTCAATTCTTCATGGAGATGCACTGCACCTTCTCTTCCTGCTTGGTTTTAGCATTTCTGAAAGTGACTTCTTCCCCCAGACCTGTTTTTTATGTTCTGATGATTTACTGAAAAACATATGTTTCCAGTTCAATGACCTTTCCTTATCTCTTAGCATTTTCCTCATCACTGTTCTGTAATGTACTAAGTGCTGCTTCTAACTCCTAACATGTGACAGCTTGCAAGAATGAAGAATACTTATGCACACATCTCCACTTAAAACAGCACTGCTTTTTACATTTTATATTTCTTTTTCTTTTTTAAGTAGGCTCCATGCCCATCGTGGGGCTTGAACTCAGAACCCTGAAATTAAGAGTTGCTTCTTACTTTTCCTAAAGCACTAGATACTGGCCTGATTGAAATCCCATTTTGAGTATGAGAGAATGAAGATTGGTTTTAGGGAATGATCAGTAACGATGGTACCTGTATTTGGCTTTTATTCTATTCCTTCATCAATCATTGCTCAGCTCAGAGCTGTGGTCTCCTCTCAGGACCTGTATTATTTTCCCAAGTTAGTCTAAATCATGGCCCTTCCTCTAGAACCTTCAATGATAGATGCTCACTGGCAAGTCTGCTCTCTTGCTGGACAATTATAATTATCAAGAAATCTGGTCTGGAAGTGATCTGAAAACTGTTCTCCTACAATTTCCATAGGTAGTACTAACTCTGCCCCTAGAGATACAGCACATCCTTATAATTTGCAGATTCATATTTGCAAATTCACCTACAAGCTAAAATATACTTGTATCCCAAAAATCAGTACTCCCAATGCTTTTGTAGTCATTTGCAGACTTGTGCAGAGGCATGAAAATTTTGAGGAACCCAACACACACATTCCCAACTAAGGTCAAACAAGGGGACACTCTGCTTTTCTGTTTCAGCTGTCACATTACATGCAACTGTCCTTTGTGCAATCCATTAATGCCACATTTTGCTTTTTTTATGTGCTTTTTGTTGGTGAATTCACTGCTTAAAATGACCCCTGAGCATACTGCTGTTCAGAGTTCTTAAATGCAAGAAGGCTGTCATATGACCTACAAAGAAAATGGAGAAAATGTGTGTGTTAGAGAAGCTTTGTTCAGGAATGAATTACAGCACTATTGGCCATGAATTCAATGTTAATAGACCAACATTAACAAAAACACATAAAATGAGGTTATGTGTTGATTGGTTGATAAATATGTTGTGACCAGAAGCTACTAGAAGCCTAACCTTGTATTTCCCCCAGGAGCAATGGTTCAGTATTCATTAATTCAGTATTCTTGGCAACTTTACAGAACATACCTATTATGAATAACGGGAATCAACTGTTCTTCTTCATGCTAGCCAATACTTCACTTGCTTTCAGAGAAAATGGTTCATGTGGGTTTCACTTCTCTAGAGATGGGATAAAAGGGGAAAGGAATAGATATTAGTGAGGAGAAATGGGGGGAAGTTATGGTTGTAAATCACTGTTGAATTTTTCCAAGTTCTTATTAGGAATATAGAGTATTCCCCTCAGGACATGATGAGAGTCAGTGAATAATTAGGAGTATCCCAATAATAATTGTCTTAACAATCACCTTGCCTTTGGTGCACTTTACATTTTACAAAGTATTTCCATGGGCATTATTTCATTTGCTTTGCACTTATAGTCCCACTGTGAGATAAGGAGTGGGATTATCCCTATTCCCAATAAGGAATTGAGAGCCTTTGAGGGGAAGCAGATGGATCAGGCCTCTCAGCTTATCCAATCATTTCTGTTGCCGCTGACCACAGCCTACAATCACTACTCAACCAAGGCCCAGGGAGCCAAGGTACCTTGAGTAGACTCAAGACCACATTTGCCTGCCCAGTGATTACCTACAGCCAGTTAAACCTGCATTTGGACCTGCAATCCCTACTTTAGCTTTATTTAAAGCAACACCATTTTTATTTATCCTTTGTGAAACCATCAAATTGCTTGCTCTGAATTAAGAGATGAAAATATGAAAATAGCTATTAATAGCAAATGAGAGCCCACATGAGCTAGTGCTTATCAAACTGAAGAAGGCAAATTGTGATGGCCTCCACTTGTTAGCCACTCCATTGGCTCTTCAGCCACCAAATGTGGTGGCTCCAAGGAGATAAGGTTTTACTGTACATCAGAATTTAAAAAGCCCAGAGTTCAGCCTGCCCAGTGATCTACTGCTCCAAATGCCCTGTAATACATACACCTCTTCAAAGTAGTACATTTCAAATTCTGGGGAATTCATTGGACACAAAAATATCCCTGAGGATACATTTTTTGCTTGCTAGGACAGGGGATGCATTGTCTAAGAAAAATGTAAAAAAAAAAAATCCCAAATCTGTCCTTGGGTCACCTGCATAACAGATCACATTGTCCATATTTTCCTTCTTTAAACTGGAAGCACAGTGGACACAGAAAGTTAGGCAGACAGACAAGTAAAGCCCTTTACTACATAATTCTCCACTGAAAGTTGCAGACTCAAGAGGCACCTCCAGCAGTTAGATATTTGTATGAGCTAAAAATTCCCCTCTGACAGAGGTAGGACTCAGAGGCATGAGACGGGAAAGGCTTCAAAGCCCTAAAGGAGAATATTTTTAGGAAAAATTGGGTGAGAGTAAAGTTGGGAAGAAAAGGGCCCAAACATCAGGCATTTTTACATGTTTTAATAATTGAGAAATAATGAGATACGTATTCTATTCATAATTCAATGCCAGTTTAAAGAGCAGGCCAAGAGAACAGCTCTGGCCCTCTGTACTCCTAATCTTACTGAGCAAATGAGGAGAGAGAGAGCCAATCTCTCTGAACAGAAGATGTTTTCTGTTGCTGCTGCTATAATTATTACTATTATGAGCAATCTACGTCCTTCACACTGGAAAAATGTATTGGCTCACTCACCTGGTCAAAATCATTTTGGGTGTCTGAAAGAGGGGCAACTGGGTGGCTCAGTCAGTTAAACATCTGTCTTCAGCTAAGGCTGTGATCCCAGGGTCCTGGAATCGAGCCCCACATTGGGCTCCCTGCTCAGTGGGAAATCTGCCTCTCTCTCTCTCTCTCTCTCTCTCTCTCTCTCTCCTTCTCCCTCTTCCTCTGTCCTCCTCCCATGCATGCTCTCTCTCTCTCAAATAGATAAATAAAATCTTTAACCCAAAAAAACCCAACAAAACCATTTTGGATGTCCAAAAGCCATTAGGAAATAATTAGGGAGAAATGCCCTAATTCACAATGCTTTCCTAAGTGTGACCAAGAGACTTTAGTTTTGTATGTTACATAGGAGTAAGACTGGGATTCAAGGTCTGCCCCTCGCGAGGGGAAAAAGAAGAGGCGGGAGGGTGAGTACCAGGTCACTCGTTCTTGCCTTTCTGACAGAATGTGACATTTATCCTTACCACTCTGTCAGATGCCTGAAATTCTCATGTCTTTACAAAATATTTTTCTATTTAGTTGAATCAGGCAGCACAACTACAATATGTCTTCTCTCTGTGACTGCCTTTCACAGCCTTTGCCTTCACGAGACTTAGATGAGGTTTGGGTGATTCATGGCGCTTAAACTTCTCCAGAGCACTTTTTCAATTGGAAAATTCTCCTAAACTGAATGCATCATCAGCACGGTTGTCCATGCATAAAAGAACTAGAAGCAAAACAATGAGCACCATTTTTTAAAACCTACGCTTAAGCCAAGAAAAACAGTTATATCACAAAATGTTAAAAGACCTTATTTTTCAGTTTCCAGGAATCTTTCATGGAGAACATGGCCTATCTTTGTCTTAGAGTCCTTTTTTCTAGGCTTTTGAAATTACAAATAAAAGAAATAGTTTATATTCAGTTTAGCTTATCTTCAGGTTATTAACGTGATGTATAACAATGCAAGTAATGCCACCTGCTATATTTATGGAGAACTGATCACCCCTCAACCACATTAATTTTTCTCTACATTCTTTGGGAGGAAGCTTCGAAATTTTTTGTATTTTAGTTGATTTTCCCAATTATTTTTGTGTTATTTATTAAATAAGAAGATCATTCTTTTAAGTGTTTTAATGTGGAAGACAGTCTTTTGTGAAAATGTAAGTTATGCTAATGGCCCCCAAATTTTATTTGGAACTTCCAATTAAAGCTCTTGCATATCTTTTTTGAAGATCCATAAGTAAACACTGGATGATGGAAAGAGTGCTCCAGTAGGAGCCAAGAGTTGTAGGCTCTCGTTCCTCTCAAAACTGACTCAGTTTGTCCAAATGCAAAATAGGCATCATAAAAGTTTTTCATCCTAATGTCACAGCTTTATATTCTTTCATTTAACAAGTATTTACTGATTACAACTGTAAATAAGGAGAAGCAGGGCAGGGCACTGGTTAAGAGACAGACTGTGTATAGGTTTGAATCCCAGCTCCACCACTTCCGCGTTGTGAACGTGAGCACATTTCTCCATCTATAAAATGGTACCCACCGCCTAAGTTTGTTGTGAGAATTAAATGAGTCAAACATGAATCTGTGCCTGGCACACACAGTAAGCACTCAACCAGTGATAGGCTGTAACAATATTGTTTTTACTGGTTACTAGAAATATAAGACAAAAATATACAGCCGCGCCGCTGTCCTTAAGAAGCTTACAATCTAAAAAAAAAAAGAAGAAGAAGAAGAAGCTTACAATCTAATGTGAGGAGGATATGTGAACAGAAGAAATCAATCACGTGATTCCTACCATAGAAAGCTATACAAGCATGGAGTAGAAATGAATCCTTCACTTGCCAGGATCAGCTGGAAAAACTGAAGCTATTTTGTTCTTCCAAAGTTATATCTGAATCCACAGCTAAAATATATGCTGTTTCATTGGGTCTTTTTGCAAAACTGAAATATTTTCACACCAGTAGAAAGGGTAGAAATTTTTATAATAGAACTTGAGATCATAATACATGATGTATAAGTTACAACTCTTCTTTTACAAGGAAAAGAAACTCAAATCAAATTCAAATCAAAAAGAGGACCAATCGCCTTATGTAACTGAGAAACTGAAGAGTTCAGCTGCCTTAACAAGAACAACATCTCTCTCTCTTTCTCCCTAAGAGGCTCCTTCTTTATTCACAGTCAAGCCCATCCTTCGCATGGGCTGGCATCAGGAACCTCCAGGCTTGCGTTCACTCTATCGAGTAGCCCTAGCATAAAGAGAAGTCCTCTTCCCCACCAGCTCCAGAAGAAGTCCCAATATTCCTCTCATTGATCATGAGTCTGTTCCTGAACCCATTAGAAGATAAAACACTCTGACTGGCTAGATTTTGGACATATACCCACCTTTGGAACCCATCAGAAGCACGTGAAGTGAGAATGGGAAGTGAGTTGTTCCCACAAGGAAAAAGGATGGTGAGTTCTATGATCAGAAAGAGAGTTCAAAAAAAAAAAAAAAAGAAAGAAAGAGAGTTCAAGACCCAGCTATACCTCTCATAGCTATGTAAGCTTGGGAAAGTGCCAGAACTTCCCAGAATTTTAGCTCCAACATCAAGAAGGGATGAGTATTTGAACTACAGTAAACTACTTCTGTTACCATTGTACCACTAAAGTTCTTTAATTCTATTGTCTTACTTTTCTAGGAAAATGGTATTGGAAATGTTTAAGGACATCTAATTCTTAGAAATAAATTATTCTATAAGAGGCAGTTTTTATGAATTTCCCAAAATGGAGCTCTGGCATGGAAGATTAAAGATGAAATGGAGTCAGATCGAGTTCTCAGGGTACAACTTCCTCTTGGGGATATCCTTAGACACTAGTAAAATATGACTCAATTTATTTTATATTACTCCTTCCTTTCAAGGATACACCCCAAAACAACACTGTCAGAATAACTATTTGATCAATTTTCACATATTTTTCCTGGGGAAGACAGAGGAATCCAATACAGATATGTATCAATCCCATTTCACAAAAAGAGAAACTAAGACAGAGTTTAAGTTGTATGCTAAATTGATATAACAAGCTCAATCAGTTAATGGAGCTAAAATTAATCCAAAAATCACCAACTGGTAACACATCAGCAGAAGTGACAAGGTGAGACAACACAAAAGAATCAGATTATTAAATCAAGCTCACATTGCAGAAATCTATCTAGCCCACAATACTAAACTTTCCTAACAATCTCAAGGATACAAGTAAGACAGAAGTGAAGCAGGGACAGGTTCAGCACACCAGTTCAGGTCCCCAGATTATGTTTTTTGCCACACTGGGTGACCTCTAGTCTCAGATCTACTGAGTGATGTCTCTAAGCTACATATATGATCACATCACTTAACTAGAAAGAGTCTCTTTTTTTTAACATTTTTAAAAAAATTTTAATCTCTACACCCACCATGGGGCTCAAACTCACAACCCTGAGATCAAAAATGACGTGCTCCAAGACTGAGTCAGCCAGGTG
The DNA here is from genome assembly GCF_018345385.1 of Vulpes lagopus. NCBI lineage: Eukaryota > Metazoa > Chordata > Mammalia > Carnivora > Canidae > Vulpes > Vulpes lagopus. The sequence continues at coordinate 129,113,324 of NC_054824.1, read as the reverse complement.
CCCCCTGTCCCCCATCCCCCTGGAAGGAGTCGTTTTGTTCTCAAAGCATTTCTATATAATCCTCAGTTAGGGGCAGCCCTGGTGGCGCAGTGGTTTGGCGCTGCCTGCAGCCTGAGGTGTGATCCTGGAGGCCCAGGATCGAGTCCCACGTCCGGCTCCCTGCATGGAGCCTGCTTCTCCCTCTGCCTGTGTCTCTGCCTCTCTCTCTGTTTCTATGAATAAATAAATAAAATATTTTTTTAAAAAATCCTCAGTTAGTCACCTTGTTTTTATGTCATTTTCCAGGAACTATGCCCCCAGATCCACAGATTCTAGGTTGGTTTGCCATAAGGAATCCCAGACAACCAGGTTCACTCTGCAAAAAGCATTTCATAGTTAAGGGCTCTCCTGCTGGTAAATACCACTACTTTATTTACAGGAAGTCTGCCTTAGACCAAGCCACCTTATTTCTTCCCAAGGCCATCTCCCCTGCAACTTGAGAGAATAGATTACAAACTTGCTGCTTAACCATGTACTTGCCACAAGTAAATCCCAGCTCAATGGGACTCAATGGTACTGGAATGAAAGGCCTGGGTAGTACCCCCAACCCATTCAAGTTGATTTGAGTTGCTGGAAAGCTTATCATATTCAACGACCCTCATATTCAACGACCCTTACATGATTCTGTCTTGACCAATTTAATCTAAGACCTCCTGAGTCACACTGGAATCAATCTCAATATAGTCAATTCTATGTAGTTCCCAAGTATCCCACCTTTCAGGAAGCTCCAGAGTTTATGACCCACCTTGGCTTAGCCCTGATTTTTGTGAAGAGTGTTTATATCTCTAGAAACGGCTTGTCTTATGTATACTCAGGACAGACTGTCACTTATGTGTTATAAATTCAAAGGCAACAAAAATTTTCCTGACCCCAAAACATAATTGCCTATCAAAGCAAGTGCTTGAAAATCTACTTTCTACGTCTGTGAGATTTTAATTCATCTGGGCTAAGCACTGGCCTTTCTATGCAATCATCTTTAAAATATCTCAAAAAGGGCAGCCCCCGTGGCTCAGCGGTTTAACTCACCCTTCAGTTTGAGGTATGATCCTGGAGACCCGGGATTGAGCCCCACGTCGGGCTCCCTGCATAGAGCCTGCCTCTCCCTCTGCCTGTGTCTCTGCCTCTCTGTCTCTGTCTGTCATGAATAAATAAAATCTTTAAAAATAAAAAATAAATAAATAAAATATCTCAAAAAATAAAATAGATTGGGTCATTTACACTCACAATAAACAAATAAACCACAGCATCACCCTCAGAAATAGAATGTCCCATACCTACCTGAGAATATCAATTGTCCATAGTCCTTAGGAAGGGGCTGGAGGATAGTAAATAATAGCAAAGGGAATATGAAGGAAAAATGGCAAATTCTGAAGACAAATTTTAAATCCGTTTTCTTTATGTAAATTGTCATCATCTAAAGATCTACCTCTGACACAAAATATTGTTTAGCTACAGCATGGACAAATTTTTCTGGTTTAGTGAGATATATCAAGGGCCCAATACAAGATTGGCTATCTATATATAATTTTTTTCCAGATTTTTTTGTCTTATTACTATTTAGACCACTCATTTACTTTAATAGGTGGGTGTTGTTTTACCTTTCAACAATACGCATAGCCAGTGGTGCACAGATAAGGGAATACTCAACTTCTAGCAAAATCTAGTCACCATTTTATTTTACTTGCCCTGGCAAGTAAACCATTATTTGGTTTAAACAGGCCTCTTGAGATATACTTTTACTGTAGAACATTTTCCCATCCTTCCCCCTTTGACAGTAGATAGTTAAGAGTATTCCCGAGGGAATTAAAATCATAATATTCTTGACATTTTTAGAATAATCAGGTAAGGAAGTGACACTTGATTTCTGGAAGATGCCATAGTCAAACAGCCAGATATCCAAAAGCAACCACTTCTTAAATTACTCATGATAATCACATACTTCTGAATAAAGCTATAGATAAAGTAACTATGAAATTTGGCTAAGTCTCTTAACCTATTTGTGCCCAGGTTCCCACTGTGAAATAGGGATAATAATAATACTTAGGCACTAGAGTTGTACTGAGAAGCCATTGTGGTGATATATACAAATAAAGCCCCATGAAAATGTAACTTGTTGTGCAATTATTATTTAGTCATTAAATATGCATTGAACACCTACTGTCTGCCGGGCACTCTGTTGTCCACTGGGAGATCAATGTAAATAAGGCATAGTCCCTACTTTAATGAGCTTTCAGTCTAATAAGGGAAAGACACAAACGGCTTGTGGCCATGCAGTGGATTAAAAGCTATAGTGTAGGAATTGCATGGAGTTCTAACCCATCTTGAAGAGATGGGGAGTGTACAGTAAAAGATTTCTGAGGCCTGGGCTGGAGTATTACAGACAGAGGGAGTAGATACAATGTCCTGAGACAAGAAAGAGCATGGAATCTTTGGAGCCCAACCAGTATGTGAGATGGGAGCATGGAGCAGTGAGACAAAAGTCTGGTGGGGCCCTGTCATGATGATTGTTTATGCTCCTCTCACATGTGACCACTTGACACTGTCTCCTAGTAAACTCTGGAGTGTTCTAAAGAAAAATTTTAAAGGATGACATCGAGACAAGATTTAAATATTTGAGAAATACTGAAATAGAAAAGACAAGACTTGCTCATTCAACAAGATTTACTAAACTTCTTAAATTAAAATGATGAAAAAAAATTTTTAAGATTTTTATTAAAAAAAAAGATTTTGTTTATTTATCTGAAAGAGTCAGTGAGTGAGAGAGAGAGAGAGAGAGAGAGAGCATGAGCAGGGGCAGAAGGAGAAGCAGACTCTCTGCCCAGTAGGGAGCCTAAGGCAGGGCTCCATCCCAGGACTCCCGGATTGTGCCTGAGTTGAAGGCAGATGATTAACCAATGAGCCACTCAGGTGCTCCATGAAACTTCTTTTAATACACAAATTACATGAATAAGGGAGAAAGAAGGTACTTTTTTTCAGGGATGTTTGTAAGAAAGTGAATTTTTTTTCTTAGTATTCTCAGCAATTAAACTTTTAAATTACAGTTTATAAGTTTACCTTTGTTCCCAAAGTACCAAAATCAGAATCAATATTCCTCATCACGTGCAATTCTAGGTCATTTGTAATACCATTTTTCTCCTACAGCTAGCAACATCTCTAGAGCTTTCAATAGGTAGCCTTAGGACTCAAGGCCATAATAACTCTTTGGAGACTGCCATTCTGAATTAAATTGAATTGAATTTTCTATTCTTTCCTGTTTGAGCTTTGATATCACTTCTTTCAGAAAGCCTTCTTTGAGTTCCCTCCTGCTCCCACCTCAATTAAGAAACTTTCCCAAGTGTGTGTACAGTATCTGTCCTTCCTCTTTCTATAGTTCTCACCTCACCATATGAAAATTGTCTACCACTCATCTGTCTCACCTAAGAATGTATCTGATCCCTGAGGGTCATAACTATATTTATTATTGTCCTCTAAATGCCTGGTACAACAGGTGTCACACAGTGAACACAATATTCATTGCCTGAATAACCAAATAAACAAATGAAGAAATAGATAGGAACTGAAAGAATAGTCATTGATCAATTGCCACTCTGCCATCTATAAGTACATATAGACCATCTACTATAGGCCAGGAACAATTACAACCTATTGGAATAGTGAATTCACTATTTAAAGGACAATAAGGATAATCATGTTTTTGCTATTTTTCTTTGACTCAAATAAAATGGCATGATAATAAATATGCTTTGATAATCAAAAATGCTGTTTTTTAACAGTTAGTAGATAGTAAGTGGCTTCAGCTCTCCCAAGATGGTCATCTTTGGAATGCTGAAGGCAAACTGATATGGAAAATATAGATTAAAATAAGGTGCAGCAACCCCATGCAAGCAAGTCTACCCACAGACACCAGGTAGAGAAATGAGAGGAGCCACAAATCAAGTGAGCTCAGTGTCTTTTTTTATTCTTGCAAATGATGTCACCATTAAAGCTTTTGTTTGTTTGTTTAAGCCTCCTTATTTCCAGCTTCTGTCATTAACAGTAGTTCCTATGTGTTACATCTATTATAAGGATATTATGAGGATTGCTTAGGCACCAATCTAAATCTTGGATAATTAGAGACAATAAGTATAAAATGATGAGTGACTAAAGCAAGGCAGAGGCTGTGAGGATGGCTTGTGAATGGGTGCTTACTGCCCACGGAAGAAAACAGAGCACCAACCAACTGGGAATGAGAGAGAATATTAAGGATGGGGAAGGAGTATTTTAAATTACTTGATACCTGAGCATATTTACGGCTGCAAAGAAAAATGTTGATTAAAAGAGAATGATAGAAAATACAGAGGGGAGAGAATGGCTGGAGGATGTCCCAAGGGTTATGCGACAGGAAGGAGGACACATCCAAATAGCCATCTACACTCAGAAAGTCAACGGAATCAAGAATGCTGCCTGAGCCCCCGTGGCGCAGCGGTTTAGCGCCGCCTGCAGCCCAGGGTGTGATCCTGGAGACCCAGGATCCAGTCCCACATCAGGCTCCCTGCATGGAGCCTGCTTCTCCTTCTGCCTGTGTCTCTGCCTCTCTCTCTGTGTCTCTCATAAATAAATAAATAAATAAACATTTATAAAAAAAAAAAAAAAAAAAGAATACTGCCTGGTCACACGTCCTGGCAATGCTAGGCTGATACTTCTGGCCCAAGGTTCACAGAAGCCTGGGGTCATTTCAGGGGGTCCAGAAATCCAGAAGTTAGGTAAGCTGACTGAATAAATACCTTCTCCCACCTGTACCCTTTTTTTAAGCCGAGATGTCGTCATAAATACTTAAATACAAATTCACTTGAAAGGGTATTGAAATGATTCCAAAAATACCATGTGGCTGTTCTTTCTCTCTTTCTTTCTTTTTTAACATTAAAAGGAATCTTGATTACTCTGAAAGATTGGAGGTTTGGGTCTACATAATGTGGCATCACTGCTGATTCCTGAGATAGGCAATAATGTGATGACTCCAGAGATTTGGAGAGATTAATCTGCCAGTAGTGGAGGAGGTGAATTGAAATGATGAGAGAACAGGCAGGAGAGATTCCTACAAGTCAACCCCTGAAGCCTTGACCAACTTTTCTCAAGCATCTCACAAGGCCACACATTGCTGAGACATAGTGTCTTTTTCTGAAATTTCCTCTCTGCTTCTCAAAGAAAACAATACTCCCAATATCCAGCATCATTTAAAATAGCAAACCTCTTTTGTGGGGCTTTTTTTAATGTCTTCTCTTTTTCTGACTATTATCATTGGCTGCAGCACCAGAACAAAAGGATCTGCCTACAGCTCAACATGGTCACGGCCATACTTTGTCTTTTCTCAAGTGTGTGTCAGTCTTAACTTTCTCGAACTGCGGGGTGAGCAGCCTGCAGTGGCTCAGACTACGGCACTCGGGGCCCTCTAGTGGGGCAACAGTAGTTCCAACTTGCATTGGCTGAGACCAAATACAGACAAAATAATAAACCATAGTAGGTGAAAATAAGAATGTCTTGAGATGCAATGAAATATTTCCTATAAAAAGTCCATCACACAGAAAACATACAAACAACAACAAAAACTGAAGCTCAGACAATGAAGCTGGATACAGAGAAATTGAATGTGGAGACAGTAGGCAATAAAATTAAATGGAAATTAAATACAACACAAAAGAAAGATTATAAGAACAACATCAAAGTGGTCATCTGGTCTAAATATAGCTGACAAGAGGGGCACCTGGGTGGCTCTGCCGGTTAGGTGTTTGCCTTCGGCTCAGGTCATGATCCCAGGGTCCTGGGATGGAGCCCCCCATCCAGCTCCCTGCTCAGTGGGGAGTCTGCTTCTCCCTCTCCCTCTGCC